>NC_142063.1:264550693-264857256 GCF_059756535.1 Pantherophis guttatus | reverse complement strand
CGACTTTAGTATGATCCGAAGCCAAAATCCCAATAACATGCTGACAAAGAAAGCATAACAGTGCAAAAATGGCACCTGCGTGATCAATTCGCATACGGTGCTTTTTGGATAGACACAAACTGCTGGGTTGTTGGGTTGATGGCTTGAAAGTTATTGAAGATATTTGCAGATGTAAGTTTAACTCATTACTAGCACTTTCAAAATCATAGCTTTTTCCTTTAAATGATGGAAAAATGTGATCCACAAGTAAACATGGGGCAAGGATATCTCCAAATGAAACAGCCCCCTTGGTGACCCACACAAAACTTTTGAAGTTTGTTAATTTTCTCCCTCTCTTCTAGCCTCTATAACCATGATGGTGAACCTATGGCACATGTGCCACAGGTGGCACGCAGTGCCCTCTTTGTGGGCACACTAGCTGTTGCCCCAGTTCAGTTCTGCCATGCATGCGTGTGCCCCTCCCACCAGCCAGCTGGTCATTGGGTCTCTGCTGTGCATACGCGGTAGGTGGTGTGCATGCAGGAAGCCCCATGCTCATGCCCGGAGGGTGGGGGGCATGCACGGGGGCTGTGCACACATTACATTTGGGAGGTTCGAGCGCACACACTTTGGGCACTCGGTCCGGAAAAGGTTAGCCATCACTGCCCTATAAACTGAAATGCTCTTTTCTTCTTGGTCAAACCTGTGATTTGAAGCAAGAAGTCAGAGTAGAACCTTTAGGAGAAAGGGTAACAAATGTTTGCCATCCCATCCTCAGGTTTGTTGCCCAAAATAGCTGTTGCCTGCTGTTATTGGCAGATGTTAACAGCAATTTTGAGCAGAATTCCTGGGAAGTATGCTTAAAATGTCTAATTTCTCATTTTATTAGGGAGATTGTTCCTAACACATGTTCTGTATTTAATTCCCAGCACAGTGCAAATATGGGAATTCCTGCATGTTAGACTATGATAAATCATAGCATCAGAAGAGGAAAATATATTAGGCAATTGGCAGAATCAGAATGGAAGGCCACCAGAGAATTCCAGGGCTACAGGTTACACTTGGAAGTTGAAAACACCCAGGAAAAAAAACACTTCCATATATAGACAATATACAGAATAACAGTTGGAAGGAGCCTTGGTGGTCTTCTAAACTAACTAACCCCTTACTCAAGCAGGAAACCCTATATCATTTCAGACAAATGGTTGTCCAATTTCTTCTTTAAAACCTCCAGTGTTGGAGCACCCACAATTTCTGGAGGCAAATCATTCCACTGATAAATTGTGCTATCAGGAAATTTCTCCTTAGTTTTAGGTGGTTCTCTCCTTGATTAGTTTCCATCCATTGCTTCTTGTCCTGTTTTTAAGTGGAAAATAGATTGATCCCCTCTTCTTTGTGACAGCCCCTTAGATATAGGAATGATCATATCACACCTAGTCTTTCTTTTCTTTAGACTAGATACACCCAATTCCTGCAACTATTGTTTGTATGTTTTAACCTCCAGTCCCCTAATAATCTTTGTTGCTCTTGTCTGCGCTCTTTCTAGAGTCTCAACATCTTTTTTATATTGTGAAAACGAAAATTGGTTGCAGTATTCCAAGTGTGGCCTTACCAAGGCACTATAAAGTGGTACTAACATTTCACATGATCTTGATTCTATCCCTCTGTTTATGCAGCCCAGAACTGTGTTGGCTTTTTTGGCAGCTGCAAAATACTGTCGGCTCATTTTTAAGTGATTATTTACTAGGACTCCAAGATCCCTCTTGTAGTTACTACTATTGAGCCAGGTTCCACCTATTCTATACCTATGCATTTGGTTTTTCTTGCCTAAATGTAGAACCTTACTTTCCCCACTTACTTTTCTATATAGAGTTAAATTTGACTAAAGGCTGCTGTATTATTTTATTTACCTTCCAATGTTGTGTTTATAATTATTGAGAATTGGGAATATTCCTCAATGATCTGAGCAATTTCAGGGATTGTTTTTTATTTATCTCTCCCATAGAAGAGCAGGTATATTTTCTGTTGGTTCATAGGACATCCCGAAGAACCACTGAACAAAAGAGATTCAACTTTGCAAATCACCAGATAACAGTTGATATTTTGGTTTAGTATAACATGCTGCCGGAGCCAAGTTTGAGTAATTATTTGTGTTGGGTCTAGATTCCAATAGTTCACAGCCTGTAACATTTTTATCTTAAATCAAGAATGTATAAATCTCAAATTACTGTTTTTAATTAAATCCAGTAAACTGAATCATTTTCAGAAAAAGGTTATGCAATCTGAACTTTTTTTTTTCCCCAGAAGGAAAGGATGCTAATTTGGCATGGATGTGACACATTTTCATTGGCCAAAAGAAAGGAAAAGCAGAAACATCTGTTGGTTTTTTAGTGTGGTTGAAATGGGCCGTGCTGGATTTAGTCAGCATGGATGTCTGGAAGAGATGTTCTCTTCCATCCGCATTTAGGTATCTGGGCAATCATAAGAGATAATTGCAGCAGAGGAAGCCAGAGCACACCCAGGAGGAATGAAAACAATTTCAAAATGTTTATGATCATCAAAATGTTTTCTCACCTGAAAAGCAAGGACTACTTATCCAGAGGAATAAAACAACGAGGACTGCTTGTTTTGAGCCCAAACTAAGCAGTGGTTCCATAATTACATACAAAAGTTAAAGCTTTTCCGCCCTCAGGTTCCATAGCAATTTCTAGAACACGTTCACACTAAAGTTATTACATATTTTATAGGATTTTAACCATTGTGATTTCAGCAACAGATTTTGGGACCTACTGATTGTTAATGAGCTCAACAGTCATCCCAGACAGCTGCACTGCATTAGCCATCTAGAGTCGCCCTAAACAACAAGATAGGCAGTATACAAATTTAATAAAGAAAGAACTTTCCCTAGAACAGTGTTTATCAGTTTAGTTTAGAATAGAATAGAATAGAATAGAATAGAATAGAATAGAATAGAATAGAATAGAATAGAATAGAATAGAATAGAATAGAATAGAATAGAATAGAATAGAATTTTTTATTGACAAAGTGTGATTGGACACACAAGAAATTCATCTTGGTGCATATGCTCTCAGTGTACATAAAAGAAAAGATATGTTCATCAAGAATCATAAGGTACAACACTTAATGATAGTCATAGGGTACAGATAAGCAATCAGGAAACAATATCAATATAAATCATAAGGATACCAGCAACAAGGTTACAGTCATACAGTTATAAGTGGGAGGAGATGGGTGGTGGGAACGATGAGAAGATTAATAGTGCAGACTTAGTAAATCAATCAAATGCTGAGGGAATTATTTGTTTAGCAGAATGATGGCATTCGGGAAAAACTGTTCTTGTGTCTAGTTGTTCTGATGTGCAGTGCTCTATAGCGTCGTTTTGAGGGTAGGAGTTGAAACAGTTTATGTCCAGGATGTTAGGAGTCTGTAAATATTTTCACAGCCCTCTTTTTGACTCGTGCAGTATACAGGTCCTCAATGGAAGGTAGGTTGGTAGCAATTGTTTTTCCTGCAGTTCTAATTATCCTCTGAAGTCTGTGTCTGTCTTGTTGGGTTGCAGAGCCAAACCAGACAGTTATAGAGGTGCAGATGACAGACTCAATAATTCCTCTGTAGAACTGTATCAGCAGCTCCTTGGGCAGTTTGAGCTTTCTGAGTTGGCGCAGAAAAAACATTCTTTGTTGTGCTTTTTTGATGACATTTTTGATGTTAGCTGTCCATTTTAGATCTTGCGATATGGTAGAACCTAGAAATTTGAAGGTCTCTACTGTTGATACTGTGTTGTCTAGTATTGTGAAAGGTGGAAGTATGGAAGGGTTTCTCCTAAAGTCTACCACCATTTCTACGGTTTTGAGTGTGTTCAGTTCCAGATTGTTCCAGTCACACCACGAGGCTAGTTGTTCAACCTCCCATCTGTATGCGGTTTCATCATTGTCTCAAATGAGACCGATCGCTGTTGTGTCATCTGAGAACTTCAGTAGTTTAACAGATGGATTGTTAGAGATGTAGTCATTGGTATACAGAGAGAAGAGAAGTGGGGAGAGCACACAGCCTTTATGATATATGGACTTACACTATGCTATTTAATCTACAGTATACTATTTAAACTTACTGAGATTGAGAAATGCTGCCATAGAACATCAGAATAAGCCCATTTATGGGGCCTCATTGGAGATGATTAAAGTTGTCCTGCTTGATTTGGAAACCTACCCAAAATTTGCAAGCCTAATCTTCCACAAGCCACCCCCACCTCACAGTCGCATAAGTACATTTCAAGTGCTCAGCAACCAGCCCACATTTATGGCTGTTTGTAGCATCCTGAGGTCACGTGGCTATGATTTAGGACACTTTTGTCCAAAAACTGGTATTTATTTTTGGTTGTTGGTAAAATCACCCCACAAAGGATAATGAGTACACTTAATCGCCATGGCATTGCCTTAATGACTGCTGCAAAACAAACAAAAAAAAATCATAAATCCAGGTTAGTTGTGTGATGAAGCACTTTACAACCATCTTGACTTATGACTATAATTGGCAGGTTCCATTACGGTCGTAAGTCAAAGACTACCTGTAATGACTTTTTAAGCCCAACTGGGCCAGTTTGGGTTATTAATGCCTGTTCAACTTAAGAGAAGAAGCATGACATTAACGTCTATTAGGCTTCCATGTCTTGTTTAGACTTTGATTAAGCCGAGTACATATTTCATTGGTCTCACTGAGGGAGAAAGTGAAGTATCCCGATGCCAAGCTGCATGCTTTCCTGGCATCGTAATGCAGAACCATGAACCAAAACCTGTTGGGAAGTCTCTCTCTCCAACAGCAACAGTTCCTCTGCTCCTTCACCTGAAGGAAACCAGAAAGACAGCAGGAGTTCTCTTTGCAATCATCTGGAGCTGACATGAAAGCGTTTAAGCCGAGGGTGTTTTGCATTAGCTTGCTTGCAAAGGAAGGCCAATCTCCAGCTCATTTCTCCAAAATGCACACAGTCTCAGGGGTCATCTGGCAACAAGATCTGAAACCTCTCACTAGGGGCTGCATGACATATGTTAAACAATGGCATGGAATAGCCATAGTTTCTGAATCAGATAATTCTTAAACAGATTGGTTGCTCGCATACATGGGGTGCAGTTTTTATTGCTTGGAGTGTGCTGCAGAAAGGAAATCAGTATTTGCAAAACCTCAAGGAAATTGTGAGCAGCTGTTTATATTTATTGGGCATAACATAATTGTCAATCCATGTGTTAAATTCCATTCTTCCTATAATTAAACAGAGCAGGATTAAGTCTCAAAGATCACTCACAGCTACTACAAATACATTGGGGGGATTTAGAACAGTGTTAGCAATAGATAAAGTAGGATTTTGATAGCAGAAATCAGGTGCTTTAGCTCTGATCTACTGTGGTGGCTTAGTAATGAAGAATATTGTAGGACTCTTCACTGTGACACATGAATAATACTGCAACAGTGTGTTAATGCAAAACATCCATAGTCTTCCATCTGATCTTAAGTCACCTCTGCCCTGGATCCAGATTCATTTTAACCCATCAAACAAACACAAATTGACAGCATTTCCACTTTTAAGCCATTTTATAGGACATACTTAGCATTATTTAGCAACTCAATTAATCACATTTTCTGGACTTATGTGACATAGTAAACCAAAAATGAATCACACAGTTGGATCTGAAAAGCAAAGTCTCATGGAAGTACAGGGTTGGGAAGGACCACTTAGGCCACCAAGTTCTAGACTCCTAATTGGTGAAAGAATCCAGATTAAATGTCCCAGAAAATTGGCTGACTAGCCTCCACTTGATCACATCCAGTGAAAAATGTCTTTCTGGGTAATTGTTCCATGGTTAGGACTTTTTTTACTAACTTTTCTTGGAGGAATCTGCCTTCTTAAAGTTAACATGGTATGTTTTCCCAAGTGCTGCACTCCAGAATAAGAATAAACAGATCTTGACCTTCTTTTAGGTCAATATCCTTGGCTAAAATGTAATTGGCAAGTTTGTCATTCAGTGTGTCATACATACACAACCTAAGCTAATACAATCCTTAGTTGTATAAACAGAGGCATAGAATCAAAATCACGTTTTGATTTTAGTACCGCTTTATAAATCCCTAGTAAATACCACTTTATAAAACTCTAGTAAGACCACACCTGGAATATTGCATCTAGTTTTGGTCACATTACATCACATTACAAAAAAGATGTTGAGATTTTGGAAAAAGTGCAGAGAAGAGCAACTAGGATGATTAAAGGCCTGGAGACTAATACATGAAGAACGGTTGCAGGAATTGGATATGACTAGTCTAGAGAAAAGAAGGACTAGGGGTGACATGATAGTAGTATTCCAGTATTTGAAGGACTGCCACAAAGAGGAGGGGGTCAACTTATTTTCCAAAACACCAGAAGGTAAGACAAGAAACAATGGATGGCAATTAATCAAGGATAGAAGCAACATGGAATTACGGAGAAACTTCCTAACAGAACAATTATTTATTTATTTATTTTATTTGTTTAAATTTCTATACCGCCCTTCTCCAATATAGGACTCAGGGCGGTGAACAGCCAAAGTAAAAAACAAGACATACAAAATCTAAAAACTGTTTAAAATAATTAAATATTTTGGCCGTAATTAAAACAATTCCAATTTAAAATCAGTTTAAAATTTAACTCAAGCCAATTAACCAGTTGAACAGCTTGTCTTCAGAAGCTGTGGGTGCTTCATCACTGGAGGTTTATAAGAAGAGACTGGACAGCCACTTATCTGAAATGGTATAGAGTTTCCTGCTTGAACAGGGAGTTGGACTAGAAGACCTCTAAGGTCCCTTCCAGCTCTATTCTGATTAATCCAGGAAATTATAGATTAATTTTCTGTACATCAATACTTTGGAAAATCCTGGAAAAGATAATCAAGCAGTGGATTTGTGAGCACCGAGAAAGAAGCGAGGTAATTACTAGAAGCCAGCATTTTGTAAGCCAAAGTAATCTTGGACTTCAGTAAGGCATTTGACAAAGTTGACCATAGCCTACTTCTTTATCAGATAGAATAGTATGGAATAGACAGTTCCACCACCAAATTGATTCACAGTTGACTGACCAACCATTCCCATGGAGGGAAGCATGCAATGGGGTGCCTTAAGGTTCTGTTTAGGGCCTGTTTTCTTAAATATCTTCATAAATGATCTAGACAAAGGGCTAGAAGGGGAAGTCATCAAATTTGCAGATGACACCAAACTGGGGAGAATTGCTAAAACTTTGGATGATGGACTTAAGATTCAGACATATCTTGATCGACTTGAGCACTGGACCTTATCTAACAAGATGCAGTTCAGTAGTGTGAAAAATAAAGTCCTCGACTTAGCAGGAAAAACCGGTATAGAATAAGCAATACTGTCTCAACAATAGTAACTGTGAGAGGAGTGGACTACCACTTAAATATGAGCCACCAAGGTGGTGCAACTGCCACAAAAGCTAATGCAGTCTAGGTTGCATCAACAGAGATAGCAACAAGATCACAAAAAGTGACAATACTGCTTTATATTGCACTAGTGAGACTACACATGGAATATTTTGTCCAGTTTTGGTCACCATGATACAAAAGAGATGCCAAGACCCTAGAAAGTGTGCAGAGAAGAGCAACAAATATGATAAGGAGTCTGGAGGCTAAATCATATGATGAAAGATTGAGGGAGCTAGGATAACCTATCAAAGAGAAGGATAAAGGGCGAAACGACAGTTATACTTGAGGGCCTGTCACAGAGAAGAGGGATTGCCTTATGCTCCCAACCACCAGAAGACAGGACAAGAAATAATGGGAGAAAGCTTGTTAAAAAGAGATGCAACCAGTGGTGGGATTCAGCCAATTTGCACCACTTCAGGAGAACCGGTTGTTAACTTTCTGAGCAGTTTGGTGAACTGGTTGATGGAAGAAATCCTTAGGGCAGAGAACCGGTTGTTAAATTATTTGAATCCCACCACTGGATGCAATCTAGAACTAAGAAGAAAATTGCTGACAATGAGAAGATTTAATCAATGGAAAAATGCCTCCTGGAGTTGTGGTGCTCCATGACTGGAAGTTTTTAAGAATAGACTGGATAACCATTTGACCAGGATAGTATAAGTTGTCCTGTCTTGAGCAGGGAGTATGCATTTCTATGCCATACTATCATCCTCTGTTTATTTCATATATAAATTTCATTTGTATATTTGCTAAAACTGGCAATAGATTCCTGAGACATATACATACAATATAATGGACATGGTGAGAGCTATTTTAACAGACAATAATATATGCTTAATTCTCCTTTGGATTTATGCATAGGCTGATTCTATATACAAATGTATACTATTACATTGGAAGCAGCCATGTATTGTACCATATGCATTACATCTATGTCAGAGAGCTTCAGCCAGTGATAGCTCCTCCTCAGATGCACAGTGAGTGAAACGAGATGGGTGCAGCCGCTTTGAATATTTATCTCAGTGGCTATCAGACAATTTTGGATGTCAAATTACATCCAGTATATTTCAGTTTAAAATAGCAGCAGGTGAAAAAAGAATGGCTGAGCCTGATTGGAGCTTCAATGAATACTATCCCAGGAGCAAAATGTAAAGCAACAGCTGTTTGACTTTTTGCCAGGAGACCAAGGACTGGAAAGGAGGGCAGAAAAAGGCTGACAAGGAAAGACGGGATAGGAATATATTAGTGGTTATATATGGATATGTTATATTTAAGGCGACATGATTAGATGTAGGCATTTTGCTCTGTTAAATTGCACATACTGAAGTGTCGCTGCCCTAAAGAATACTGATGGAAAATTATCTATCAGAAATCTTCAGATATCCTGTGGCCAGCATACTACCAAATTTTGACAAGGAGAAAAACATGGCTCAAGTCCAAAATAAGCAGAAAGGTGCGTGGCTCAGACAGTTAATTCACATGGGTACAGGAAGGAGAGGAGGCATAGCTACCTCTCTTGCAAGGTTCTATTATTGTAGCCACTCTCAATAAATGTAATCTTAATCTTCCTTGGACTTGATCCTTGGTCTGCTCTACTTAGTAGATCTGGCGGTGTGGAAGTGCTTAGAAAAATGGAAATCTCAGAACATGTTCTGTCTATATTATGGTTTTCTGGCCTGTATAATATGCTTTGCATGACATCTTACAAAGCATATTTTACAGGCCAGAAAACCATCATAAAGATAGAACATGGCGAAAGATTAGAAAGGAAGGAGAGAAGCTGCATACTTTTATGTATTCAACATTTATAAAGAATGCTTGCTTGTTTATTGATGGAAGCTGGGTTGGAAGAAGATGAGGGTGGTTTTAAAATTGGAGGAAGAAACCACAATAACCCATGTTATGCTAATGACACTAATCTGATAGCTGAAGATATGAATGACTTGCCAACTCTAGTAATCAAAGTCAAGAAGCACAATGGAAGAACAAGACTAGGTTTAAATCTAAAAAAAGAGCAAACTAATAACAACAGGTATAGCAACCAGCCTTAGAACTGACAATGAAGAGATGGTATTGGATTGCTTTGGTCTTTTACTATAATAAATTAACACTAACTGAATCAGCAATGAAGAAGTATGTCACAGAGCAGCATTTAGTAGAGTAGCCATGAAGACCATATTCAGATGCTGGGATGTGTCTAGAAGTACTAAGATCAGAATCATGGAGGAAATGGTTTTCTCTGTGACAATCTATCCTTTCTTTATGGAAGGAAAAATAGGATACAAAGAATACTGACATTTTTGTGGCTGGAAAAGACCCATGAAAATACCACCAATAACCAAGAAAATAACAAATGATTGATTGATTGATTGATTGATTGATTGACTGACTATGTGCCATCAAGTCATTTTCAATTTCTAGAGATGTATAGATGAATTTTCCCCTGATGATCTCTCCCTATCCTCTCCTTTTGGGGCTCCCAACAGTGGACTCATTGCCGCTGTAATTGAATCACTAGCCATCCAATCCAATTGTCTTTTTCTCATTCTTTCCACCTTTCCCAGCAATAGAGCCTTCTCTAGATAGAACTTCAAATTTTGGGCTTAGAAATTTAGAACTATGCCAACTGACCTAAGTGTAGTACATAAAATTATCTGCCACAATGTCCTACCTGTCAATGACTACTTCAGCTTCAACTACAACAATACACGAGCAAATAATAGGTACAAACTCAAGGTAAACTGCTCCAAACTCGATTGCAGAAAATATGACTTCAGTAACAGAGTGGTCAATGCCTGGAATGCACTACCTGACTCTGTGGTTTCTTCCCCAAACCCCCCAAACTTTAACCTTAAACTGTCTATTGTTGACCTCACCCCATTCCTAAGAGGTCTGTAAGGGGCGTGCATAAACGCACCAGCATGCCTACCGTCCCTGTCCTAATATTCCTTTTTACTCTTACTCTTTTCATGTATTCAAATTATGTTTATACTTTTACCTGTTATATATGCTTGACAAATAAATAAATAAAATAAAATAAATAAAATAGAACAATTCACTCGGAATTAACCAGCAGGCTTGTTCAGACACATAATACAAAGAAATTTACTTACAGAGTAAGTAAATGTCATATGTCATCCTGAAGCTCAGGCAAGTACATATAGCTTATAGGTGAGATAATTCTTTAGGGGGATGTACAGGGAGGATTCAGGAAGGTGTGGACAAAAGTAATATTACTTTAAGGTTATACTAAAGGAAGATGTGAATGCAAAAGTTGAGGAAACTCTGCTATAGGATGCACTGGTGAAATCCAAATTTTTATACTACCGGTTCTGTGGGCATGGTTTGGTAGGCAAGATTGGTGTGGCTTGGTAGGCATGGCTTGGTGGGCATGGCAGGGGAAGGATATTGCAAAATCTCCATTCCCACCCCACTCCAGGGGAAGGATACTGCAAAATCCCCATCCCTCTCCATTCCTGGGGAAGGATATTGCAAAATCTCCATTCCCATCCCAGTCTGGGGCCAACCAAAGGTGGTATTTGCCAGTTCTCCGAACTACTCAAAATTTCCACTGCCGGTTCTCCGACTGCTCAAAAGTTCCACTACCGGTTCTCCAGAACCTGTCAGAACCTGCTGGATTTCACTCCAATAGGAAGTCGTCTGGATCATCTGGTCCTAAATTATTTAGTTTGGGAAATAACATTTCAATACTATTCCTCCTCACTCTGAGTCTTGGCTTTTCTCAATAGCTGGAATTTTGTCCATCTCTATTAATCATTTGTCACAATGATAGATTTTCTGCACCCCTTGAATGGAAAGAAAAATACCAGACTTCAATCCAGTTATTCAAAGTGACTCCAAGATTGATGGGAGGGTTTTTTTTGTTATTGTGAGTAAGTGATTCAAGGACTCCAAAAGAAAGAGTTGTTGGAGGAACTGGAAAAGACATATCCCGAGATTGCTTTTGAAGCATGAAAAACAGCAACAGCAGGACAGGAAGTGTGTTACATAAATACATGTTCTCTCCCGAAATGCATCTATTGAGATGTGAAAAGATATCTAATTTTACCACAGGAAACAATAGGAAAACAGGAACAACTCTAGATAAACTGAGGGAAATGCAAATCTACTTTTCGAAAGAGTTTCTTCCAATCTAGCCTGACAGAAGGTTTCAAAAAGGAGCATTTTTCTCCAAACTCTCTGTTCTTAAGTCAGCGGGAAATCCAAGGGAGAATGGATAACAGAGATTGTTTTCAAGCAGAGAACACTTAAAACTGAGGGTGTCTTTACCAGGATGAAATTATAACCAAGTACTCAAACCTAGCAAACATACTGGCTATATTAGAGTCACATCGATACTCATTCAATATGCCTAACCCCTTAAGGTCCTTGACTTTTTCAAGCTCATGTACATTTCTGAAATTTTGGCAGCTTCTTAATAACTTAATTAATAGTTAAATAATTAAATGAGTTAATAGCAAGTTTGCCCAGTCACAAAATGGCTTCCATTGGGATATAAGCACTCATTTATTGGAATGATATTTCCCTTTTCCTCCAACTCCCTTTTTGTAGAATGAACCATTCTAACTTTGTCCTTTTTCTAGGCTGGCAGGCCAAACATAGCATAGCATCATACGTGGCCTAGAATGTTTCCTATTTTAGGTCACTCTCTTCATATTCTACTTAGCATTAGTATAAACCACATGGATGTGTATAATTTCTTACATGTGCTAAAAACGTGTACCAGGACAATCTGGGCCCCCAAATAATTTTAAATAAATAAGTAAATAAAGATGATTCTGAAGACTATAGTAGTATAAAGAAGACTACAGTTTGCCAATGTTGATGAAAGGATTTTTTAAAAAAAATTAAAATCAGTGGGGCAGAGAACTCGACAGGCACTAAGGGGATCCATGGACATTTTTGCACCCTTTACATCAGTGGTGAAATTCAGCCGGTTCTATCTGGCTCGGACGAACTGGTAGCGCTGGCAGCAGGAGGCTCCGCCCACCTGCCTGGACATCATCATGTCCCGTTTTTGACTGGCTCTGTGCATGCGTGGAAGCATGCCAGTGGTGGGTTGCCCCAGTTCGGACCGGTTTGCAAGAACCAGTAGTAAAACCGGCGTGAGGCTCCGCCCACTGACCCAGACAAAGTAGATCTGTGCATGCACATTGTAAAGGTAGTAAAGGTAAGTAGAACCCACACCTAAGGCATGCGCTCACATTTGCAAACCGGTAGCAAAGTAAGTGAATTTCACCCCTGCTTTACGCCATCTATCCCCCAGCACTAGAGTTTTCAACTGTGTTATTCAACTGTGAAGAAACTGTCCTCTCCTTTAGCAGATGTGCATATAAAACTTACATTCCAAACATTTGGAAGAGCTGTTAGCTATTGTCCTTCAAAAACAACTGTACTATGCAGAGACCAGTGGAGGGAGGATCTTTTCTCTACTTGGCAAAACAGTGAGAGACTCCCAAGGTTATCAGCTCAGATCCATATCCTTAAGGAACACGTGATCCCAAAGAAACAGATTCATTCACTGCCAAAGGATTCTAAAGAATGTTGCCTCCTCCTAATCCCTTTAATCCTCTCAATAGCTCCGTGAAACAGGTCATTATTGCTCCTAGTTTACAGGCTGGAAAAATGAGACTGAAAGAGAATGACAGTCCCGAGGAACGAATCCAAAGCTTAGCCATGACATGAATAAGACAGGACAAAGGCAAATAGTAGGATTGCTTTGGTTGGAGAAGCGCAGGGGAAGGGAGGGTTAGAAAAGAGTAGCAAAGTTGATCAAGGAAACCAATGGACTGTATAGCACGCTTTCTGTTTCTGGCACTTTTGAATCAGGCCTCTCCCTCCCCTCCCCATGACTACATAGACAAGTCCCTGCAGTTTTCTTGGCAACATTTTTTAGAAATGGTTTGTCCTTGTTTCCTTCCTAGGGCTGAGAGAGAAGGACTGACCCAGCTGGCTTCATGCCCATGGCAGGATTAGAACTCACTGTCTCCGTTCCTAGCTCAGGGCCTTTATCTACTACAGTTTATCTACTTTCATGGTAGACTTGGATGCAGGAATTCCTTAGCAAAAATTGGAAACACAAATGAGTCAGCTTTCCTGGAACCTCCTAGATGTGCCCAGCCAATCAACGCAAAGCTGGTTCTGAGGATGCCAAAAGTGACAAGTATTCCAGGTTTGAGTGGTATCAGCTGAGAGACCAAATATTCTGAGTAATAAAATTCAATTGTTTGAGTTCAATCTGTCTACAGTAGTGTTTCTCAACCTTGGCAGCTTCAACATAAACCAGGGCTGATTTTAGGAGAGTCTGGGGGGGGGGGGTGTTTCAGTCAGGCAATTTGGAGATTGCAGTTGATCAAACTGCTCGAGTGCAACTCCCAGAATGTCTCCTAAACAGTGCATTGTTATATTTAATGTGTAAAATGTAATGGTGACCATTGGTGGGATTCAATTTTTTTTACTATCGGTTCTGTGGGCGTGGCTTGGTGGGCGTGGCTTGGTGGGCATGGCAGGGGAAGGTTACTGCAAAATCCCCATTTCCTCCTGATCGGCTGGGACTCGGGAGGCAGAGAATAGATGGGGGCGGGGCCAGTCGTATTTACCGGTTCTCCAAACTACTCAAAATTTCCACTACCGGTTCTCCAGAACTGGTCAGAACCTCCTGAATACCACTTCTGATGGAGACCCTTATCCAAAATGTTCTAGTTTCACCTACTTTTTTGTAGAGTGCCCCTCCTTCCATCCTCCCCCTCCCACACATACACACATCTCAAAAGTTGAATATGGGCCTCTCTTCAATTCAATGTTGTGCCCCACTGTTATAAGGACAGGCAAGAAGGCACATGTTTTTTTTAAAAAAACATAACACATTCACCACTGGTCTTATGAAAACAGAACAAAAGCATATCATGTGTGAACCTTTGGGGACAGAATTTAGGCATAATGCCACAAAATCTTAAACGAATGTTGAAAATGTGGAAATATTTGGAGTACCGCTGTGTGGGATGATAGCAACAAGAGACAGCACTACAATTTCACAAAATAATTGGAAACTAATTTTTTTTTCCAGCCAGGGCACCCCTGTGATCAAGTAGGAATGCTGTTCACATTTGGCTCACCCATCCAGAGCTGGAGAAGAACAGTGCAGATGAAATGGCTCTCTCTTGCCAGCTCTAATTAAGGCTGAGGATCTCTGTTTTCTTGACCTACATTACATGGGATTTACACTTGGTAGGCAACTCAAATGGCAATCTACTTGGGTTAAATCATTGCCGGAAATTGGTTGTGATCAGTTTGAAGTGCAGTTTTAATCCATGTCAAAGCAAAAAGGAGAGGACCAAAGTTTCAGTAAAACCTTGTTGTTTCTGAAGGTTTGTCATCTACAATACAACAGTACAAACACAACTCATGTAAACATGAATTGTGGGAATCAACATCTTTGGAATTGACATCTTTGGAGCTGACATGAATAGTTTGAGTTCACAAATATTGAACTTTAGCATACTTTATGTATCGTGTTGAAAATACTGTTGCCAAAAATGTGACCATGTAAGCTACATGGCATAGAATGTTTGATTTTTTATTATTATTATTTTTTTGGTTACTCTCTTTGATATTCCACCCTGCATTAATATCACACAGATGCAGAATCATCAAGAAACAGCAAAAACCCTTTTGGTGTCACTTGCAAAACCATGATTAGAATCTTTCAGTGTTTGACAATAATCTTTTTTCTCCAACTCATGCAATATGTTCAATTATTTATCTTTCAGCCTTGCTTTCACCAAACCTCAGTTCTTCCCTGAGCACTAGTATTAAAAACAAAACTCTGGGGGAAAAAAAAATCCTAAATCCCCTCCCATCATCATATTGTTGTTCTATCCTGCCCACCCTTCATTCAACCCATTTGTTGAATAACCTTTGACCTCTCGTTTCCCTTCCCCCATCCTCAGCAATTCATTCTTCTCATCAGAATTCATGCATGGTTTGTTTTTCTGAATTTGGCATAGATTGGATGGACGAGATGCTTGTTTTCTTCTGAGCTTCTGACTAACTTTTGCTGGGGACTGCATTCCTACCCTCACCCCCTTGATTTATATCAGTGTGGGGAAGAGCTGGGTGAGTAGTGGGGGACAAAGCTGATTGTTTTCTTGCTTGTCCCAACTATTGTATCTGCTGGCTACTTTGAACAAAGGTGCTAGCTTTTCAAAAAAAAAAAAAAAGGCAAATAAAAGCAGAGAGAAGGGGAGTGGGGGAGTAAGCAGCAACTACTATGTAACTGGTTGCAAGACCTAATTGTGGTGGTAATCAAATTGCTGTGCACAAAAAGCATGAAGACTAGAGAGATTAATCTGAGACACTGTGAAACCTGAAGTCTCACTTAAGATAAGCCTCTGTACAAACAAA
The DNA here is from genome assembly GCF_059756535.1 of Pantherophis guttatus. Taxonomy (NCBI): domain Eukaryota; kingdom Metazoa; phylum Chordata; class Lepidosauria; order Squamata; family Colubridae; genus Pantherophis; species Pantherophis guttatus. Next base: position 264,841,366 of record NC_142063.1, on the reverse strand, counting down.
CTATACTGAATGTTCCCTAACAATCTCCCTTGCCATCCATCTCTGCATCCTCCTTGAATCCCACTTGTTTCCATGTCCTGAACATAAGACTCTTAAGTTTTTGCTAATTTCACATCCAGCCTATGAGAAATGCACAAGACTTTGGCATCCCTGAAAGCTTGTAGCATCTAAGTCTATCTTACTGTAATAAGTAGATACGTAAAATTGCAGTATATATATGCTTCAGTCTACATGGGTTTCTACCAGTGGTGGGATTGGGTTTTTTTTACTACCGATTCTGTGGGCGTGGCTTGGTGGGCGTGATATGGCTTGGTGGGCATGGCTTGGTGGGCGTGGCATGGGAAGGATACAGTAAAATCTCCAATCCCACCTCACTCCAGAGTAAGGATACTGTAAACTCTCCATTCCACCCCACTCCAGGGGAAGGCTACTGCAAAATCCCCATTTCCTGCCAATCTGCTTGGACTCTGGAAGCAGAGAATAGATGGGGGCGGAGCTAGTCAGAGGTGGTATTTACCGGTTCTCCGAACTACTCAAAATTTCCGCTACCAGTTATCCAGAACTGGTCAGAACCTGCTGAATACTACCTCTGGTTTCTACTGGTGTCAGTAATGGCCAACGCCATCTTGAAGCTTCAGTGCTGCCACACTGTAGCTGAGGGATAGGGAGGGGGGATTAGAGATAGCTGGGGTTGTGTAAACATTTTCATAGGCTAGGGTGCCTTTAAATGTATATAGAATATGGTATTGAGGTAAAATGATCAGTTTACTGAGACTTGTAGGGCCAGAAGTGGGAACCATGTTTAATCCAGAGGGGGTTCTTACTCTGAAATTGAGCTGTTGGGAGGTGAAATGTTAATGCAACCGTGCCTTTGATCATCGTATTAGTAGCATAATTTGACTGAGGCAAAACAGATTTCCTGGAAGATTGAAAGGCAATACCCAATGCTATCATTTTTAGACCTTTAAATAAAATTAACTCAAGGGGATTTCTTTGGAATCACCTTTGTTCATAGTTAGCATGTGAGCCCAGTCTGTTTATATATCTAACAAACAGTGGTTCCTGTTGAAACCCTCCCATCATTTCCTGGATATAATATACTGTAGTACTCAGGAAAGGATGGATTTCTGTTAACAGGACCCCCTTCATGAACTCTGCTTCTTCATAGAGGAGGCAATGGAAATTTCATAAGAGCAAGTAAACTTTAGATTTTATTCAAAATCTCATATTCCTGGACTCACTCCAAGTCCTCTCAAGGTTTCTGCCATTCAACAAATGAGTTTGGCAGTGAAGTTCTGTTTTGAGTCATAACACAAGAATGAATTATTTTGGAACATTTTATAAGGTGGGTTTAATTTAGACCAACTTTAGTTTAGCATGAAATGCAATCATTTCCTTGGTACTGGTATTAGTGCAATTTCAGTAATGATGGAGAAAAAGTATTTTCAGGAAACAGTTTCCTTGCTTAACAAAAGTAGCAAACACCAAAATAAACCGGTAATTAGCTACACATATTGATCTATTTTAAAAAGCATCTTTGTATAAATCTGTGATCTCACTGCTGCAGCTCAAAATCTAATAATTTTATTAGATTATTCTTTTTGAATTCCATTCAGTTTGTGTGTTATCTCTACCCACTGGAATGCAACAATGCATAATTTTGCTTCCCTATTAGGAATAGGTATCTAATTATACCTATTTTGCTTCTTGAATAGAAATCACTCAGTCTTGATTTAAACAATCTGGTTTATTGCAGGTCTCTAGATATTTATTTGGCAGTCAGTTTTTCAAATTCAGTATGACTTAAATTAGGGGTGTCAAACACAAGACCCACGGGCCAGATCCGGCCCACAATGTTGTCAGATCTGGCCCATGGGGCCGTCCTGGAAAATGTAAGAGGCCTGCCCGAATCGCTTCGGCCTGGTCTACCCAATGCGAAGAGGAAACATAGGGCCAGCATGCCTTTGGCCCAGTCTACCCAATGCGAAGAGGAAACATTGGGCTAGCAAGGCTTTGGCCTGGTCTACTCAGTGCAAAGAGGAAACATCGGGGCAGGTCTTCAAAGGGAAGTGGCTCCATGGTGTCAGTGTTGCTACAGAAAGCAGCACCTCCTTACTTCAGCTCTCCTGAAAGTGTGGGATTTGTAGTTGTTTCTCTCTAGTAGATCTAATTTCTTAGGCCAACATGCAAAGGAGAAGATAGTCCTCTAAGTATCTGATGCCAAGTCATTAAGGTGTTCTTTATAGGTCAAAATCAATACTTTAAATTTGATTATCGCAAACCAATCAGCAACTAAGGCAGGTGTGACATGTTCCCAATTCCAAGAGTCCAAAATATGCAGGCCACTGTTTATGGACCAACTGACTGTTAGTTTCTGGATACTCTTTAAGGGCAACTCCAAATAGAGCTCAGCATGATTAGTCTAATGGGTGATGATAAAGGCATGAGATATTTCAGCTAGTTATTTAAAAAAAGAACCGGAAAATTTGATCTAAGCTGGTCATTTTGCTCAGGTGTTATAAAATCTGGAGTGCTCACCTATTCTTGATCAATGTTGCTCAAATGATACTTGAAAATGTGTTCATCACTAATGCTTGAAGGAGAAAAGCTTTAGCGAGTACTGGCTTCTATGCAAGTGACTACTTGCATCATCCTGGCTCACAAGGAAGCAAATCACCATAAATCTGTATGTATTTATGGTTCTTTCTCCTACAGACATTCTCATTGAATGAATAAATGTCTACAGGAGATAAGCATCATTTGAGTGAAATCAGGGGGAAATGGGACTTCCCCAGAATAATCAAGATTTTCTAGTGTCTCAACAGAGCTTCTGTCTTCAACTTAAGGAGCCACTGATAGCATTTTTTTCTGCAATATAGATGAAAAAAAAAGGAAATGCAATGTGGGGGGAAGGCAAAACCTTCCTTGAGTTGGACTTGCCTCTTGGTGATTTTATGAATCACAGTTTGAGTTTTTTGACAACAATATGCAAATGGCTTGCATAGGATGATGTACCCTTAGTATTTAACACCAGATAAGTTATCTAAGATGTATAAAGGTATGTCAAATGAATGTTGGAAGTGTAAAAGTAAAGAAGGGACTTTTATCATTTATGGTAGACATGCGATAAAGCAAAAAAAAAAAAGTATGATTCATTTTTTAATACAGAAAAATTTGAAAATGGAGATAAAAATGAAACCAGAACTTTTCCTTTTGAGCCTAATAGAAAAAAAACTGGAGAAAAAAATTGGAACTTTGTTATCATATATGTTGACAGCAGCAAGACTGTTGTATACACAAAAATGGAAAGACACTTCAATTCCTAATACGGACAAATGGTTGCAGAAGTTGATGGAGTTGGCTGAAATGGTAAAACTGACTACTTTGATTAAAGAAAAGAACATAAGTACTTTTGTTTCCACATGGAGACCGCTTCTGAACCTCGTGCTTGAAGTGGAAAAGAATTAAACTTTGATTTTGGGTTTTACTGAGTAGATTGATAGATCTTTACAGAAATGGCTGGTTCATATTATTATGGAAAAGCAAAAAGTTGTGATTTGATGTTAATGCCTTATTTTACTGCAACAAAGAGTTGGAAGTCAATGTTTCTTTTTCTTTTTTTCTTTTCCTTATCTTTCCTCACTTCTCTTCCCCCTTTTTCTCCCCACTGCTTTTCTATTTATTTTTGTATTTTGTATTTTACAATATTTTATAACTCAATAAAAACGTTAAACTGAATAGGCAAATGGCTTGCCACTACTTTCTGTTAGAATGTTATTTTGACTTTCCAGTCTAGACTACCGTATTTTCTTGATGCTTTGCCATCTAATGATGCACCTAACCTGTTTTTAGAGATCGGCAAGGTTGGCAAGGTGCTATGAAAGAGAAATAGAAAAAGTAGACTTTGAAGCATTTTTGTAATGCTGTTTTCCTGCCAAAGGTATTGAAAAAAAGCTAAATACTACAAAGACCACAGCCATAAGTAGACATGTGCTTTTCAACAGAAAGCAGGTTAAAGAAAAATTACACTTTTTTTCCCTTATGATCAACTTCTATTTCATCCTATTCCATGACTTCTTTGGGTAAAGAAAAAGACATGAGCAGTTCACATTACGAGCGCATTTAATGAAATCTGAATAAAAGGTGTTCCAAGAAAGTGTGTATCTTCCACATACTAATATCTATATCTATATATTATAAGGTTTGCTTTCTTTTATGATTGATAATGTTATCTATTCAGCTGCAAATCGTGCAACAATTAAAGGACCTTCAAAATAGCTCCTTTCTTTAGACTTTACAAATTTTATGCCTCAACCATGCCTCACTTTGAAAATATCTTGAACTAGCTGCTTCTTCATAAAAGGCTCAAAGCAGCTGCTCAATTGCATTTAGAGAATTGTTCCTTGCTTTTCTCTGATCGGCTCCCTGGGACTCCTTGAGCAACTGTTATGTGCATAGCATGTGAGGGCCCTTTTCAGACAATTTGGAATTTGTCTAAGTGGGTCCCTTATTTATTGTCTAATAGTTAATTAGAGAGGGAGTCTCCTTAGGTACTCTATGCATATGCAAGACTTTCATGAATATTCCAGAAATGCAGCAGATCATGAATGTGCAAAATATATTTGTCTTCCTTTTATTGGTTTTGCTCAGACTCCCTCAAAATGCTCAAGACAGAGCCATTAAATAAAAACTATTAACTGTGAAGGCAGCCAAAAGCCCAAAACATGTGCTTTCTTGGATAGAATACCTCTGAACTTCCCACTACAGTAAGAAAGAAAAGGAGTGATGTGGAATTTCATTAACAAGAACAATAATATGATGCGGTCATACCTTCACCCAGCATCTTTAGGCTTTTTTCCTTAATACCAAAAAGCAACTGAACTGTTAGAATAAAATGGACTGTCCATCTGTTATGAGACCAAGAAACTCTGTGGAACCATGTTAAAAGTCTACTAGAGCTGAGGTAAGGAAAAATATGGAACTGAGGCTCAGTTGTTCCATCATTCTACTAAGCTTTCGTCAGCCATCTGCTGACATCATCAGAGTATTAAACTACCATTACAGAGATCTCTGCCTTTATACGTCATTAGTCAATTTGGCCATTGCGCATGTAATAGGCCCTTCCAACCGTCTCCCACAGCAGATGGCTGACGAAAGCTTAGTAGAATTAAATTTTAATTATTTTAGTTCCGGAGTTCACAGAATGTCTGTTTCTTTTTCTTTTTTTACAAGTATACCTGGAACTCGTATTTTTAGAATAGTTTGTCTCATATATATATAGCAACGTTGCTATAAGAAAAACTTTTAAAGTTACTGGTAGGATCTTAGCTAAGGTTTTAAAGGACCTTGCAGAGTGCTCTGTAAGGATTTTTAGAAGATTTTAAGCTAGGATTTTAATCAGAATTTTAAATATTTTAACTAACTTATTTAATATGACGCGGGAAAACACCTGAGATTTTAATTTTTTGCATATACACACCCGCGAAAACTTAAGAAGACATATATATATATATATATATATATATATAGAGAGAGAGAGAGAGAGAGAGAGAGAGAGAGAGAGAGAGAGAGAGAAATATTCCACAAAATAACTAGTAAAGTTGTTTAGTTTTATTCCATTTCAAAATAAGATGCTTCTATGTACAAGTGAAAAAATAAAAAAAGGCCTTTCCAATCTAGATATGTGTGAGGGGAGTGGAACTTGTTAGGGTTTAAGAAAGAGAACTATTGGCCTTATAGCATATTTTTTAATAATTTGGTAGCTAAATATATTCTTTGCCATGGAGAAGAAAGAGAAAGAGAAGAAAGAAAGGAAGAAAGAAAAGAAAGGAAAGAAGAGAAAGGAAAGAAAGAAAGAAAGAAAGAAAGAAAGAAAGAAAGAAAGAAAGAAAGAATAATTTGAAAGGCAGAGTTCCAACTGATTGTAGCTAAACAAGGTCTGTTTTATTTAAAAGACTAGTATGGAATTCTGGACTTCATAGATCATTACCTTCATGATGAAAGGCATAACACCAGTTTTATGACAATAGGAAAACAAGTGACTGACATGACATTCTTCACTAAATGCAATCATTAGCTTTATAAAATGATAAGGTGATGAAATTTTAAAAACCACCCGTATCTTTCAGTCAGGCAAATCCACCTTTTTGCAAGCTATATGATTTTGTCACAGCATTTAGAAAGCAATTACTCACCATGCAGGCTTTTAAAATTCAGGGATGAAGGTAGTAATTTGAGATTTGTGATTTATGGAGTATAAAAAAGGTTCATTGACTGTCATGTTCAAAAACTATAGAAAACACCTTAAAATATTTGGGGTTTTTTTTTTATTTATCTCAAGGAAATCTCAACCTTCCGTAGTTCTTCCAAGAGGTTCTTGAAAGAGATTCTTCAGCAACCTTCCTTCAGCAAGCCTGCTGCTTGAAGCAACTACAGTTGGAGAACATGATTTTTGATATGTAGCAGGAGAAAAAATGGATGCAACATGCTTCCCCACTGGACTGAGGTCAATTAATGAAAGATCTTGTCCTGCCTTCAAGAAAGAGTTACAATATATTAGCACTGCAGCAACTTCATGCATATCGACTCATAGACTAGCTTCTGGTTTTGAAGCAATGGGTCTCTAGCAGAAGCTATTTTCTAAGACATAGGACATCTCTAAGCAACCTTGGAGGATGTATGATTTATTGAGGACTCTTGATTAACCAATAGGGATGTATCTTCCCTATTTGTCTTTACTGCAATGAAGCTGAATTAAAATGAATCTAGATAACTTGCTTTTTTCATGACTGTTTGTAGATTCAATGTCATAACTATTTCAATCAGCTTTGAAAATGTGGAGTTTGGCCTAAAATTGCACATTCCTGAGGAATTCAGTATATTTTTCCTTCCAATAATAATTACCTCCATTGGAGAAGCTGCATGTCAGGATTCCAAGTAATAGACCCATAGTAAGCAAAACTCCGAGGCAGGTAGATTCCTCAAAGAATAGCTTTATTGGATATATCATATTGGTACAGATCTAGTAAAAACCGACTTTGAAGGCTCCCACAGTTTTCACCTAATTAAAAGTAAAAACATTCCCTCAAACCCCAAACAATCAGTCACATGGTCCAATCAAGGCTCTGTCCAGTTGCCTGGTGACATCAGTCCTCCTTCCTCTGGCCAGGTGTGAGAATGTTCTTGCTTCCCAAGAGAAAGTATTTTATTTTGGCTACAAAACCCCTGTATCTGTAATCCCCCCCTCCCTATCTCTCAGCTCCAGTGTGGCAACACTGAAGTTCCAAGATGGTTTCAATCAGGTCAGTTTCAGGGTTGACACTCCATTCTTCAAAGAGGGTTTATGAACTATAGCAGCCTATGATCTGTAAATCAGAAGTCAGAGCAAAGTGGGACATTTCATTCCAATATGTTGTTCATGCCTTTAGGTGTCACAAACTGAAACTGATCTACATTCCAGAGACATTAGTAGACATGCCAATAATGGATTTAATATTAATTATGGCATCCAGATTATGCTAGATGTAAAAGATGCAATCAAGCAGTCAAGTTAATGGTTTAATTTTTGAAGATTTAAGATTCTTCTTCTGCTTTTTGTAGCTTTTCAGGCCAATGAAGACTTCTGGAACTCTTAAGTTCTTAAGTTTGTTGGTCCTAATAAAATTACTGTCCAACAATGGATCTAGTTTTTTAAAAAAAATTCTCTAGAACCAAGCTGTTTCTTGATTTTAAAATAAGCAAAATTCAATTCACTTGTTCTAAAAATATTTCTATTTGCAATATCTCGGGAAGACGATAATTTATATCAAACAAATTCTGACACTTCCATATTAGTCATATAGATCAGCTGAAAGGAACCTAAATGACTAAACTTCCTTCTATTGGCTTCACAATGTGGTGTAAGTCACATAGAACTTTAAGGAAATAATTGTCTTCAAACTGAAACAGTTATTCATTTGATTATTTGTATTGGTGGAAGTACTGTATGACTGAGCAGTTAATATAAATAGATTACTTCACTAACTTTTTTTCAAACTTTTTGCTTTAAGATTCCTGCTCGTAAGAATCTTCTGTGTTTGATTATATCATAGTGTCATACTATAAAATATTGTGACTTGAACCAGTGTTTAAAATTCATTTTAGATAACAAGGGTGTGTGTACATGTATGAGCATGTGTTTCCTGATTTGAGGGAAGTCCTGATCATAAACATTTTAAAACATGCCAAAATATTTGTCTGAAATGGTTTTATTTTAGATCTTTTCAGTTACACTGAGATTTAAAACAGGAGGGAAACCCTATGTTGCAAGCATAGTAGCAACATACAAATACATCCCACCTTAACAAAAAACAATTTCAATTTCTATTTTCTATTTCCATTTCTATTTTCTGGAAAAGCTTTTCATTAACTACCCAACCCAAAGTCTGTAGGGTAATTTCACATGGCCTTTTGCCATCTGCGTTTCTGAAACAGTGACACTGTTTTTTAATAATAGGTTACCTATTGCTCTAATGATGTATTGTTATTAATGCTGTCATGTAATCTGGGCTTTTAAATGAAATTTAATGATTCATCTCTTTAGCAGCGATATGAACAATACTGGCTGAATGGATCATCTTGGCTCTCACATAGATCTCCTTCAAAATGGCTTTGGTGGATTTGTAATATCCTCCAGAACCAATTGTGTCAGAAAGATTGTTCACTGATTTGGAAAACTAAATAGAGTTGAGCCTTGGATAAGAATCTATATAGTAGTGTAGACTCGGAAATTAAAAAAAAAAATTGCCAGAAGACAAATGCTTCTTTATTGACAAAAAAATAAATAGCATGAACCTGTCCATGAAGTTCAGGTGAGGGAAACATAGTCTCTATTTACCAAAACAGCCAGGAATGCAACATGAAAAGGAAAATCTGTTTATTTTGTCTCCGGCAAGATATCAGCATTATGTATTATAAACAGATTTTCTTTTTCATTTTTTCCCTCCCCTTTTCCTTTTTTTTTAGCATACTTTCATTTCACTCACTCTGTATTATTGCTATGAGCAAAGACATCCTACAAGCTCTAAAAGAAAGGAGGGAGGCAGGAAGATATATGCAGAGATAACGAAAAAAATTAAATCCAGTACAGAGGCTGACTTTTAGAATCCATTATTATATTTTGCTATGCCTCAGGGTTTGTATTATTAGAAGAAATGAAGAGGAGCTTGCAAAATTTCAGGAAAATAAAAACAAAAATATCCCACACAAATACTGTACAAGCGGCATTCAGTTTTCTCTCAGTTTATATCTCCTGTGTTTATTTCTCCAGAAAACACAGTTTACAAACAGTGTAATTCATACTGTGTAGCCACTAGGGAGAAAGTTAGAAAATACAAAGAAGGCTCAGAATGAAATCATAGAAAGGGTTGAGGAATTTATTACGCTAGTTCATCAGAAACCTAAGGACTCAAAAACAAACAAATGCTGTTTTCTTCCTCAACAATGTGGTTGTTCCAGGGGTCTTTCCAGCCCCTCCAACCTCCCACTCCATTTTTAAAATTTAAAAAAATCCTCTGAGAATATACTGTCTTTGGAGCTTGTGCAGCTAAGAAACATTTTGTGAACTGTTTCATCCTCAGCCAAGCCAAGCACCTCAGAAAACTTCATTATGCCAGTCTATCCCTCCTACCTATAAACACTGAATTAGCTATTAACTTCTTAAGAAACTTAAACAGATTGATGGTTTGAAGACAGCAGTCGAAATAGTAGCGGATAATAGCTGTGGACTAACTACAGACATCAGTTACTTGCTGTGGCGCCTTTCTTCCAAAGCAGTTCAAAAGAATGAACATAATGATCCTTATTATCATGAACTGTTTCAGGCCTCAACATCATCCAAAGTTCATGCTGCTACGTTCAGGAAATAGCATATGATGTTATTCCTAATTTAATCACAGGAGTATAATTTGGAGAGTACACGAAGGGCAGCTCTTGTCTGTGTTTTAGACCAGAAATGGATGGATTCTGTACTGTAATTTTCTGTCATTTAATCTCCCTTGCAAAGTCTAATAGATAAATGATTTCTACTTACGCTTCGTTTTGTCTCTGTCTCTGCAGCAGTTGGAAGCATGACATTCTCATAAAGTAGTAAAGGAATTACTGCAGCCCCTGAGTCTGCCTATATCTTATTTAGATCCATATTTTTTAATGTTCAGGAGCTTTCACCAAGAGCATTTACCTCAGGTAGGAAATTATCCTACCTTAATTAATCAGGTGCAACTCTGCATAGTTCTTCAGGTCAACCAAAGTCAGCTAGGTGGGCTCACCTAAAAATGTAGGACTGAGAAAAGCAACTATGCAGGGTTGGACCTGATTAATACTTTGGTATGAAGCCACCAAGAAATTCCAGAGATGTATGCTACCTTGGTAAGTCTTTAAAACTTCCTGGAATAGGCTGGCAATAACAGCTAGTGCTATAACACTCTTGTATTGTTGCCAAGAAAATCCTATAATTGTATCTGTGAAGTCACCAGGGTTGAGTTTGACTCTAAAAAGACTTTATCCTTACCATAATGTCAGGGATTAGACCAGATACCTTTTGCAAGCAAAAGATGCTGACAGCTCCTTGGTGCTCTCTGAACTTGCTTGTTTTCTTGCAGATGTTTCGTTACCCAAACTAGGTAACATCATTATGGCATATTCTCCTTTAAAAGCAGATGCTTTACCATTGAGATACATGCCTTTCTTCCATGTGATATCTCTCTCATCTCTGTAGGTCTTGTTTATCCTCATTTAATGACCCCATAAGCCCTTGCAGGTGGAGTCTGGGCAACTGAATGGAACTGAGTGTTTACTAGCTGGATGCCCTTCTTGTTGCCACTACCGAGTTTTTTTTCCAGCAGATATATTCTCAGTGTGCCCAGAGAGACAAATATCTGCCTCTATCTAGGATCGAACTCAAAGCCTCCTGATTGTGAGGTGAGAGCTCCACCTCTAGGCCACTGCACCACTCCTCTGTAGGTTTTGTGGGCATGAAATTTTGCAGTGGATTGTACAGTACACTTCTATCTTTGACCCTGAAATGATAAGTTTGCACAGTGATACCTTGAAATTCAACTACTTCCAATCTCATTGAATTTGGTACTTGACACTTTTTGACACGAAAATGTTGTCCCGGTAATCATTGTTTGTTTGGTACACTGCAAAAGGAAGAGGGGACAATGCCAGAGGGCAGACAGGAAGTCAGCCAGGCTGGGAAGAAGGTCACTGACATAGGAAAAGGGACAGATAGGAAGTCCTTCGCAGCCGAAACAAAGTGTCACAGAATAAATCACATGGTTTGTTTGATACTCATCCTTTTTAGTACTTGTTGTACCCATTAAGGAGGAGGTCTACTGTATTGTCCTTGCTTTTTCTGGTAGTAGTGCTGAAGATAGCCATGAGATCTTGATGATCAGTGTCTATTTCCTAGAGTTGTTCACATATAAAGAATACAAAATCCTTGTACAAAATACAAGTTGTACTTGGCTAACAACCATTAATTCAGTAACTGAAGTTACTGCAGCACTAAAAAAACTGAGTTATAATTAGTCCTTGCATTTATGCCCATTGCAGCATCCCTGCAGTCATGCGATCAAAATTCAGGCAATTGACAACCAGCTTGTATTTAGGACAGTTTGCAGCTTCCTGGGGTGATATGATCACTATTTGCAATTTTCCCAGCTGATTTCTGACAAGCAAAGTCACTGGGGGAAGCTGGATTCACTTAACAACAGCATAATTCATTTAATAACTGAAGTAACTCGCTTAACAACAATAGCAAGAAAGATTGTAAAATTAGGTGTGATGATTCACTTAACAATTGCCTTGCTTGGCAACAGAAATTCTCGTCCCAATTGCGATTGTAAGTCGAGGATTATGTATAGAACCTGCATCCAAATTTTAAATTTTAACAATGTAAGGAATATTCATAGCTTTCCTAAGGAATACAGTAATAAAGGTAACGGTAGCACTTCTCAATTACTTGAACTATACATTGTAAAATGCACCTTACAAGGAATATTCTCAAGGTACACTATACTTACATTTCAGCAGATGGCAGCCTCCAGCTAATCTTGCCTGAGACCGAAAATGATAGAGTTATGCCTATTTATTATTTGGATGTCCCTAAAACATCAGAGCTGAAAAGGAGACTGGGGAGTTTAAAACAAGCATCCTGAAAGAAAGCAATAACAAACAATTTTTGTACAAAACAAAAAACAGTTTCTGGGTTTCAGCTTGAGATATTTTTTACTTTTTCATAGAAAATATTTGCTATGTTAAATTACCAATTAAACAGCCAAATACTTACAGGACTACTCTAACATTTATTGGAACAAAATCAAGTGATTTACTCTAAACAAGTACTTCTCAACCTCAGCAACTTTAAAATGTATGGTCTTCAATTCCCAGAATTTCCTAACCAGCACTCTGGTGAATTCTGAGAGTTGAAGTCCACACATCTTAAAGTGGTCGAAGTTGAGAAACACTATTCTAAACAAATGTTTAGAAACAAAGTACAAAGCTTCGTATTTGTAACAACTGCAAAAGGGTTGAATGGAACAAAAAACGGCAGTCAAAAAATTAAGATACAATAATTCTTAACTGATGGGCTAATTTGATTTGGCCACTCAGAAACAATTAAAGCCTGTAATCTATGTATGCCAATATTTACCTCCATACAGTTTTCCAGATGTATTTGACTAATTCTAGCAAGAGATTATAAGAACTGGTCTAAAAAAGTGGGAGGATCAGTGCTAAGGATATACGCAGTTCAAGTAAAGCAAATATGCCATCTAGTGGTTTTAAAGTTTATTGTAGTTACATTTGTGGTAACAAGCAAGCACCCAAAAAGAAACTAATTTAGCTTGACTTAGGGCAGTGTTCTTAATCTTAGCAAGGTTGCTTGGACTTCAACTCCCAGAATTCCCCAAAATGCAGGTTGGAGAATTCTGGAAGTTGAAATCCATACATTTTAAAGTTGCCAAGATTGACAAACACTAGCCTAACGTTTTGCATACCACAGCCTATTTCATAAATGGCATGGAATATATACTAGATTGCAAGTATATATGCATCATAGTTGTAAAGAGAGAGATCAATGGCCATTCATGAAACATTTGTTGGAAATGTTTGTATGTGCCTTTGAATCAGCTTTAATTCCTAGCAACTGCTTGGACATGTCCCTGCAGTTTTCTTGGCAAGGTTTTTCAGAAATGGTGTTTGATAGGTACCATTTTGGGGACTCTGACACAGGATGTCTCTGCCCATTACTGCTATCTCAATTCTTAGACTGAAACAGGCATTCAAAAGGGGGAGAAAATCCTGCACATAATACCATTGTGAATGGTAGATGTGTTTCTGGTTTACATGATTAATCTTATGGAAGGAAAGCCTTTTATTATTACAGCTACAGCAGCCCGTCTTGTACTACCATCTGGCTTTACTATAAAATTATGTTGGGCTTATTGCTGCTTGAGATTTTTTTTAAAAAAAACCCAAAGAATAATAAAAGCCCAGTTTTGCCTTAGAGCAGCATTTTTGCATTTTCAGCAAGCAAGAGAGGATTACTGGGACTGAGCCATGTGGCTCCTGAGGAGCTCTTCTGTCAAGTCCGCTTATAGAAATCACAGAATAATTGCTTTTTCTGCAAAGATTATATGGAGCTTATACTTACAGTGTTTAAAAAAAATGCTTCTGTATTATCCCCAATATATATTGGGCATATTTATACACTAGTGGCTGCCCTTCCCACATAGGATTAATGCCCACAGAGGCTTCCCCCCAAAATGGTGCTGTTGTTTGGGAATTATGAGAGATGAGAGAAGGTTGGCACAGTGATTAAATTAACAAGTGGATATGAATTGTTTTCCCATCCCACACTTGGAATGAGGGAAGTAAACACACTAGAAGCAATTGTGTTAATTGTGCAGTTATTATTTCTGACCTTTATTTAATGCACAGACAGTCAGACACCGTTTTTCTGGTGTAATGTTTTTAATCCAACTGAAGGAATAGCCTTTATCTTTTTCCATTATACCTGAAAATAATAATTCTGCATGATGTACTGTAGGGTGGGATTTCTAACATCTCACTGAAATGGTACTTCAAGGACTCTGAGAAACTCATTCTACAGGTAAACACTACACAAGGACTATTTGAGAGGGAGAACAACCTTCTGTTTCTCCCTATGGCAGGGGTGTCAAACTCACAGCATCACGTTGTCGTTACGTGATATATCATGATTTTTTTCCCCTTCGCTAAACTGGGGGTGGGGGTGGCCAATGCATGCGCACCAGAAACCCAAAAGACAAACAGGCAAGCTCATGTGTGCCGAGCGATATGGTTTCATGTGCCACTTTGGGCACACCTACCATAGATTCACCATCACGGACCTAAATCATGGATACTGGAAGGTTCGTATTGGGGAAAAGACAGGAAAAACTTATTCCACACTAGATCAAAACAAATGGAGTTGTTTGACCCAGATTCTGGGCTAAGGATGAGACGAAGGCTGCATGAGCAGATATGTCCTTAAAGAACAGTGATTGAGCCATCTTTGAGCCAAGGCTCAGGGAAGGAACTGTGAGTACACACATACACAGAGAAAGAGAGAGAGAGAGAGCAAACGCTTCAAAATATTAAGAAAGTAAATTTAAGTTAAATGAAAATATAATTAGAAACTCAGTTGAGTAAAGTTACTAAAGTCTCAGTAGAGCTTTTTCCTTGGAATAACCAATAATATTCATCAATGACTATTTTAATCACATTTTGATTGTTCACTATTATATTCCATTGCTTATATTCTCTTTATTATAATTTTTAAGGTACCTGGAGACATCTGAAGAAACATGCACATAGATTCACATTTAGATGCAAAAACGCTTCTGTTTATTTGAATGCAGAGTTAGAGAAATAATCAAGGAGAACAAATGTTCGTCAGGTGGTTCTTATATCGAAGTATATTCCAAAGTGTTCCGGGTTATATAACCACCATAATGTCATCCAGTGGCTTTCTGGAGAAGTTCGGCACAGTGGCGTCTTTACTGGGGTATCCAACCGGCAGCAGCAAAAGTAACTTTTCATTTGGCGGGCGCGCAAGCAAAACTCTTAACCGTGGGCCACAGTTCAGAGGAGTAGTAGTAACTGTCACCAGGCCCACATTCTAAAAGCAAAAAGAGAACAAAATATGAAAACTTTGTATAAGAATAGCATTCTTTATCCACTTTGTTCTTTGCCCTATAAATCTTTGAAGAACCTACATGCTTCAAGTTTTCGCTGTAATATTTCATTCTGGAATACCTTGTCCCTCAGCCCAAGAGACCCTTTCCCTGTTTAAGATGGATGTCAAACTGAAACAATTCTTTAAGGATTTTGCAGAAAGAACCAGCTTTAGTGATTTGTTACACATGTTTAATGTTTGTATGTTCTTATTATATAGCAAACCACTTATGAGTAGGTGGCATACAAAGAATTGTACAAATGGTTAGATAGATTCATAGATAATAGATAGGTAAGTATATGCTTATCTAAGGTAAGTATAAGCTTGAACATGCATAATCTCTTCAGAAAGTATAAGTACTGCAATTATATACGTGTCAATATTGATATATTTTCATAACTGTATAGTATAAATTTATGATGCAATACAATTATTTTCTGTTCACGTTAATACAAAATTACCTGCTCTTCAGTCAAATAGAATTCATAAGGTATTCATCACATTATGGCCATACATATTTATTCAGGCATTTTAATAATGCATACATGTCAATTTGTAATATATATTGCAACATATGCTATATTTAATTCCAAAGGGATTCAGCCTGTTGCTAAAACCCAGAAGCAAATTATTATAGTGTGGCTTTCTGATTAAATGGATTGTAGTCTATAAAACCTATGCATAAAAGATTATATGAAATATTTCATTGTTTTACCATATACATAAGTCTTGTTATTTGTTTCTCCTTTTAGCTAGCGGCAAAAACTCAGCAACTCATACCATAGATTTTCTAATGTGAAGCTATCATTTGCCTGGCTTCCATCTGAACACATCTAGGAAAGGGAAGCCAAGAAGTTTCAATGTTAAACTATTACGGCTTGGATTCCTCCCCCTCAAAATTTAATTGGAATCTACCTTCTTATTATGGTACTTAAATTCATTGTTTTGTGCCTGAATTTTACAATGATAGAAAATGAGTCCTGGCTCCTGGCCTTCTTCCTTGAAACATACTTGATATGTTAGATCTTAAATAAATTAGATCTTAGTCATGTTAGATGTTACAATTCTCTAACATATCAAGAGTGTTCTGAATTTTATTTCTGGGGCATTAGCTATTGCATTGCACTCAACTTTAGATAATCTACAAATTTGATAGGTGTTCTTCGCATTTCTTCATTCAAACCATTAGTAAAAATATTAAAGACTACAGAATTTGGGGTTGAACCTTATGGCAATCATTTATTTTTAAATTTAATAAAGAACTATTAACAGTAGTTTTTGAGTATGATTTTCAAACCAGCTACATATCCACTTAATTGTTTTATCATAAAGTCTTTACTTAATAATTTACTTACACTTAACTGTTAATCAGAATGTCCTGGAGTAATTCATCAAATGCTTTGGTCAAATCAAGATATATTATAAATATAGCATTCCACAATTTACTAAAAACTACACAATCAAAAAAATTAGGCAACATTAGTCTAGCAAGAGTTGGGTTTTTTTACAAATCTATGTTGGCTTTTGACAATTATTGCAGTGTTTCAATATATTAATCTCTTTATGAACTACTCTAATATGAATAAATAGGATTTTAAATTTATCTCAGCTATGATGGTCATTAAATCATTTTCAGTACTCTTCATATAAATCCATAAATCAGTCTGTGTGTCTTAAATTAGGGATAACTCCCAAATATGCCTTACACGAACTAGTAGCCCAGTCTACTGAAACAAAAGGGCCCAAGTTTGCTATTTGTAGTGCTCAAGCTGAAATATATACAATATAAATTAAGTGTTCAGAATAAATGTAAGCCACCCTGAGTCTCCAGAGAAGGGCGGCATATAAATCAATTTTTTTAAAAAAGTGATTATATTATTGTTGCAATATTTTTAGGATCAGACTCAATAATAATAATGAGAGTTAGAGGTTTAAATATATTTCTCTTTAATTATAATAGGCATTCTATATTCACTGAATATTCACAGATAGAAGCAAAGAAAAATGGTGAAGGTGGCTCCTTATATATACAAAGGGTGGAGCCAAGAGTGGGAGTGGTGAATTATGAATACATTAAGAGTCAAAGAATAAGTTAACCCCTGATATCCCATATATACATTATTTACACATTAGGGAATAAGGCATTTACATCTGACAAATCCCCCTCTAAATGCCGGTTCGCTATACAACACCAATTACATTCAGATTCAGGACAATATAAGACATACAACTTGGAAGTTAAGTATTTGTGCTGTTTAGAAGGTAAAGGCTTCGTCAATATGTCAGCTAATTGTTCAGAGGTATCACAATGCACTGCTTTGATAAATCCATCTTGAGACAATTGTCTCACATGCTTAAATTTTATATCTATATGCCTGGATCTTTGTCCAATGGCATCGGATCTAGATATTTCAATGGCCGCTTTATTGTCTTCATGCATAACAAAAGGCAAAGCAGGTTTTTTCCAAACATCTGAAATTAAATCATTAAACCATACAAGGTTATTTGCAGCTTTGGATAAACAAACATATTCCGCTTCTGTGGTTGAAGTGGCTACCAGTTCTTGTTTACCAGTGTACCAGTAAACTGGACAGTCATTTAACAGAAAAATATAACCAGAAGTACTTTTTCTGCATGATATATCTCCAGCCCAATCCGCATCTGCGTAACATGTAAGTCTTGGTTCTTTATTATCACTAGGTTCTAATACTAGGCAAAAGTCTAATGTACTTTTCAGATATCTTAAAATTCTTTTGACAGCTTCCCAGTGATACATTGTTGGTTTGCTAACGTGCCTTGATAATAAATTGAGTGGTAATGCAATATCTGGCCTGGTCCAATTAGATATATAAAGAAGTGAACCTATGACTGATCTATAAAATGTATTATCCCTGAATTCAGGGGAAGATTCATCAGTATTTCTAAGGAAATCAGTTTGCATAGGAGTGTCACAGGGTTTGGCATTGTTTAAATTGCATTTGTTTAGAAGTTCAATAATCTTATCTTTCTGAGTAAGTTTGAATCCCCTTCTAGTTTTGTTAATTTGTACACCAAGGTATTTGTTTACTTTACCTAGAGATTTCAACGAGAAATGTTCATTTAACTTGTTTACAAAGATTTCTCTTCTCTCTTTGTGTTTTCCTATATATAAAATATCATCTACATAAATCAATACAAATTCAATGTGATCATCACCCTTTTTGACAAAGAAACAGTTATCAGCAGTGGTAGCGTTGAAATCCATGGCCTTAAGTACTTTTACCAAGCAGTCGTACCATCTTTTGCCAGATTGCTTTAATCCGTATAAACTCTTGTTCAATAGCCAAATTTCATTTTTATTAGTGTATTGACTGTGAGGTGCTCTTACATATATTTCCTTATCTAGTTTTGCGTGTAGGTACGCAGTCTGTATGTCATATTGAAATACATCAAGATTGAGTGCGGATGCTACTACTAGAGCTGTTTTAACACTCTCTGTTCTTACTGTGGGGGAGTATGTGTCAGTATAGTCCTCCGGATATTTTTGTGCATAACCTTGTGCAACCAATCTAGCTTTGTATAAGGTATTGCCTCCTTCTAGGTTCTTAATTTTATAAATCCACCTGGTACCAATAATTGTTTTATCTTTAGGTGCAATCGCAGGTGTGAATACATTTAATCCTTGCAAACTTTCCATCTCTTTTTTCATAGCTAGTTCCCATTTTTCCTTTTCTTCACGAGGTAGTTTTAATACTTCCTCATATGTATTAGGTGTTATTTGTTCACCATCCATATGCATTATGTAATCTCTGTATTTATTTGGTATTTGATTTCTGTTGTTCCTAATAGCTCTTTCTGGTTTGCTATGGTAGTCATGCAAATATCTTGCTTCCTTTTTTGTTAATGTGTCTGTCTTTATTTTGTGTTGACTATTTGTCCATGTTTTGGTTTTGTTTTTATTTTTGTTGACATTTTGATTTTCTATTGTCCCTTCCTCACGAGATTTGGTATCTTTGCATTTATCCGGAAATATTTCATTAAGATGTAATTTAGACCAGTTGGCCTGTTCATGGAACACAGCTGTTCTGGAAACTATAAATTTATTATTATTATCAATGAATCTGTACCCTTTGGTGCCAGTTTCATATCCCATAAATCTTAGTCTTCTGGATACGTTTTCTCCCTTTCTTCTCAACTGTTTGGGTATGTGTACGTCTGCAGTGACCCCAAATATGTGCATGTGTGCTAATTTTGGTTTCCTATTATACATCACCTCATATGGTGTCTTATTCACAATACTGGACCAGGTTCTATTTTGAGTGTAATTTGAATAATGTAGGGCTTCTGACCAAAATTGTTTGCCTAAACCAGCATCCTCTAATGTGCATCTAATCATGGTTTGTAATGTGGAATTCTTTCTCTCTGCAATCCCGTTCTGGAACGCAGAAAATGGACTAGACGTGTAATGTAGCATTCCTCTATCCTTTAACCATTGGGAGAATTCTTTAGACATGAATTCACATCCCCTATCTGTCATAATTTGTTTTATTCTGATATTATGTTGTGTTTCTATGCGTTTGTAAAATTCCTTAAATTTTTGAAAGGTTTCATCCTTGTGTTTTAATGTGTAAACAAAACCATAGCGACTGTAATCGTCTACTATTGTTAGGAAGTAACGTTTTCTATAAGTGATTGATGGAGTTAATGGGCCAACTAAGTCCATGTGTACTAAGTCAAAAATTTTGTTAGTTGATCTGGTGGATTTTTTTGGCCTGGGACTAGTTTTTAATTTAGTAGATTTACATACTGAGCATTCCAAATAATTTTCACAATTTTTTATTTTGACACCTTCTGCGTGTTCAGTCATTTTTTGTACTACAGGAAAACTTGCATGTCCTAACTTCCTATGTAAGATATGAGCACACTCGTCATGAATTGGTTTACCTATTTTTGATTTCTTCTCATTGTGTGTATCTGTGTGATCATGAGATATTTTACATTCATCATTGTCACTGTTACTAATATTTTCATCATCTGCCTCAATACAATCTTCCATATTTGAATCAATGTTATGTAACCATCTTTCTTTTGTTATCAGATAGGGTAGGCCTCCTTTAATCATCACAGTGCCTACATTTGTTTTATTCTTCTCTAAAGTTGCTTTTCCCTTTGAGAAAACTATATTGATGTCAGAATCTCTGCTTAGTTTTATGGCACTTAGTATGTTATGAGGTATTTCTGGTATTAACAATACCCCCTCTATTTTTCCTAGACCAGGCAAGGTCACATTCCCTCTGCCTAATACTTGAACTTTTTCTTGATTAGCTACCTTTATTACAAACTTATCTTCTGTAAATGAAGACAATATATTTTTGTTATTAGTGGTGTGATTAGTTGCTCCAGAATCAATAAGCCAATTATTGTTCTCATTTTGTTGCGTTTTAGTGCTGTCTTGTTTATTTAGTCCATTCAGTGAACCAGATTTTCTCTCTTTTGAATTTTCTCTGCCCCCTCTACTTTCTCTGTAATTTGGTGGGCTTCTATATTTATGTCTATCTGTGGAAGACTGTCTATAATTGTATTTATTCCTATATTCTGACCTATGTCTTTCCTTTGAAATTTTGGGACAATCTCTTCTATTGTGTTCCCTGGACCCACAATTGTGGCATTTAAAAGTTTCATTATATTTTTCTTGGAAAGCTACCTTCCTAAAAGATTTGTGTTCTGTGTGATTGCTATAACGATTTTTTCTTGAATTGTCTTCTGCTATCAATTTGTTAGACAGACTTTCTATTGACAAATATCCTAGATTGATGGTGTCTAAGTGTGACATAAAACTATCCCATGATGAATCAAGTGAGTTGATAATAACACTTTTCATTGTTTGATCTGAAATCACTTCCCCCCTCAAATGCAGCTCAGCTCTTATTTTGTTTAAAGATATTAAATGCTCACTTATGGAAACCCCTGGTTTTACTCTGGAAGAAAAGAAGTCCTTAGACATCCTTGTGGTGGTAGCTACACTATCGCTGTGAAACAAATTAAACATGCATTGAATTATTTCTGAAACAGTTAGATTTGGTTTGATGCTATGATACATTGCAGGAGACACGCTAGATATTATTAAGAAAAATGCCTTATGGTGTAAACAATCTATTTTTAAAGTCCAAGGTCTTCTTGGGGGACTAGTGATAAAAAATAGTAAATTTTCTTTCATAAAGACAACCTGGAGCTGTTGATACCATTCTTGTAAATTAATGCCATCAACCCTAAGTTTTGGGAAGTCACTGGGTAAGTTACCCACATTATTTTGTCCATTACTTACAACCTGAGGTAGTCCGTGGTCTCGCAAGTGTAGGAAATTGCAAAACGGCATGGGGATGCTCGCAACGAGTCTGCGCGGTTCTCTGGCCAGTTCAAGTCTTTCCGGACCGTCTACGTAGTTTCGCACATGCGCGTTGTTCATTTCTTCTTTGACGTCGTCGTGGAAGGTTCTCTCCATTGTAGCTCGCTCGCTCCGCTCCTCTTCAGACGAGTCGGTCTCTGGCTCGGTCTTAGGAGTTCTGATGGCGGCGACTGTTCTTCTCTTTCTTTTGGGTGCGTTGGCACTTGCTTCGGTCTGTGGTGTAGGGCGGAATCGACATGGCTCTCTGGGCTCGGGCGTCGTCGTTCTCGAAGTCAGGATGGGAGCGTGCAGGTCTTGAAGTATCGGCTTGTTCGCTTGCTTCTTCGTTGTCGCTTTGGAAATTTTTAATTTTGGCCCAAATGCAGCAAAAAGCGTCTTCATTGCTGACTTTACTTGGGATTTCGTTAAGTCGTCTTCATTTTCTGATTCTGGCTCTTCCGAAGAGTTTGAATCCTCCTTTTCACTTTCGTTGTCTGATAACGTTTTTCGCGCCAGAAATTTTGAACTGAGCATTTTGATTGGCTCTGCTTCGCTCACTTTGGAGGCTTGTTGAAACCAAGATGGCTGCCATTCAAAATTTCGCGCGGGATCACATTTTTTCTTTTTCATAACGACTTTCTCTTTAGTCATATCACTCACAGTTTTTTGGTCTTTGGGTTTCTCTTTAGCGATGTTTTTCTCTCTCGCTGCTCCGCTGTTCTTCAGCATTTCTTGGAGGTTCGCGATGAGGCTTTCATCATTCTTCTGGCTTTTTAATAACTTCAGTATCTCTGACCTGAGTTCGTTATTTTCTATTTCGATTTCCTCCTGGCCATCATTTTCATTTATTAATTCTTCTTCTTCAGTGGTGTATTCTTCGGATTCTCTCGAAATCGCGTTTGTGGATTCGTTGATTATTTCTTGTTCAGTTTCTATTTCTTTGCTGTAGGCCCTGGTGTTGGGCCTATCTTTCTTAGACATTTTTAGGTATTTATTGAGTCAATTAACCATCCTCTGCTACCAGTTTGTTGCAATATTTTTAGGATCAGACTCAATAATAATAATGAGAGTTAGAGGTTTAAATATATTTCTCTTTAATTATAATAGGCATTCTATATTCACTGAATATTCACAGATAGAAGCAAAGAAAAATGGTGAAGGTGGCTCCTTATATATACAAAGGGTGGAGCCAAGAGTGGGAGTGGTGAATTATGAATACATTAAGAGTCAAAGAATAAGTTAACCCCTGATATCCCATATATACATTATTTACACATTAGGGAATAAGGCATTTACATCTGACAATTATATTACGTTGGCAGATTGTGATGGAATTTGAGTATGTTAACTTTGCTCTAAGCTTGCTCAACAGATTTAAATGAAAATCCTCAATCTCCCAAGATTACAACTGTCTGTATATTCTGTCAAATATTGTGTACAGCCTAAAACACCTTTCCATTAAGGCAGAACCAATTCCTCTTTTTGCCCAGATGTGTGGTCTAAGATAAAATGTATAGTGAAAGCAGGTTTTTCTAAAAAAAACCACCAATGGTTGTGCCTAATTCTCCACATTGATTATATTTCTTTGTGCTCTTGCTCTTACCCAAATTGCAAGCATACCTCTAAGGCAGCGAGAAGGATGCCACATGCAATAGAAACACTGATCTCATTGTAGTAGTGAGTTTTCTTTTTCCCATCTGGAAGGATTCCATACACCTGCTTGAAAATGAGAATCAAGTACGGAGCGCTATCCAAATATTCTTTGATCCAGTTTGTCCTAAGAAAGAGTCATTTTTAAACAGCTGTTTAGTATTAAATATTTGCACTGTTATAAAATGCAAATGTATTATACAATAAAAGTCTGGCTGAAAGCCTTCCAGAAAACCTTTTAAAAGCTGCCAGACATAACACCTACTATTTTTCTACGTGAAAGAAAACCCCTTGCATTGTGTTCAGCACCTTGGCTGGGACAACACATCTTTCACTTGTACTGTTTCAAATCACAGCTGCAATAAATTGGTTGCCAGGTGAGAAATGAAGTGGAATTTGGTATGTTTAAGAATATATATATATATTGGAAAGAGATATATTTAAAAGCATAAACAGGCTGAAATGTATTTTCAAACCTGATAAAAAATATAAATAGTGGGGACATGGTACAATTTTAGAAATTTGCTAACCATAATTTCAGGATTAAAATAAAAACATTTATTTCATGATTAATTAGATTGTATATAATCAAATAATTGTATGAAATGATGCATATAACAAAAGATCATCTTTAGGAATATGTACTAAGGAAAAAAATGACACTAATAACCTAGATTTTAATTGATCCTTATATCCATAACCTAAGGAACATAATGATCATTCCCTCCAAGTTGCAGCAATCATCCTGTTGATACCTTATCCGTTTTACATCATTAACCCATCTGACTCCCATCCTTTTCATGTAGTTGATTTCTTCCTCTTCTTCAATGATTTCCCGGATTTTATGCTTTACTTCTTTATCGCTGACAACCACAAAGGTCCAAGGTTCAGTATGTGCCCCACTAGGAGATGTTCCTTTAATTGAACAAAAAGGAAATATTTGGTTTAAAGAATAGCGCTACCTGATGATCTTCTAATAAAAGATAAAATAGACTTCACAACTTTAAGCCTCATCACTTTTGGAACTGGGATACAACTATGTGCTAAGATTACAGCATTCAGTCAGATAATTGGCTAGATTAACTTCAATTGATTAAAACTTTTGATCGTGTAAATGTGTTGCTCCAACATGAAACAACAAAGCTAATTTTAATAAAATAATGGATCATGATCTTCCGAAAGGCATTTTGAAGAGAAAGCTTTGGGAAGGTGGGCATCTCCTGTGACTCATAGAGGTAATAGAAGGGATAACTTTGACTTCCAAACTATTATCTTATTCATATGTTTAACACTACTGTTTATTTTCTAGTTCATCTTATATGAGCTCCCTATAGTTACTGCACCTTAGAGATGCACTTCCTGAGGCTACATGCTTTATACCAAAAACAACTTACACAAGTACAGAGTGACAGGCAAGCATTGTATTTATCTTAATTCAACTTGGTAGACTTCCTTCTTAGCTTTACCATATGGACACATGTTTTTTTCTTATGTTAAATGGGCAGTATGGGAATTATTGAAGTAAATTGAAGAGAGTGACTGTCTGTCTATCATCATCATCTATCTATCCATCTATCATCCATCATGTTGGGAGAGGGATTTTGAAAGTTAGTGAAACTAACACTAAATTATTATAGGAAGATAATATGGAGAAGATAATATAATATGATAAGATGGGTTCACATAGAGCACCATTTTCTTACTAATGTTGTTTACTCCTATAAAGGTATCATACAATATCCCTTTAAGTAGATTGATATTTTCGAAGTGAAAGATAACAGGATGCTAGAGTAGTTACTCTAGATTTTAATCATTTCGAAGAAATCCATTTACAAAGAGTACTACCTGCAGTTTTAATCACGTTGTCAATTACTTCTCTTGGAACTGGCTCATCACTGATGAATCTAACAGATCGTCTCTTTTTGAGAAGCTCATAAAAATCCTTTGATCTTTTGACCATGTTTTCTTCAGAGTAGCGTTCAATTGAAAAAGGGATGTGAGCTGATTCATTCCATTCATCATCATCTTCAGAAGAAAGTGGAGGAAATAATACAAAAATAAACATAAAACAGGATAAAGGATTTCAATTATTTTTTCTGGGAAATAAAAAGTCTAATCTTTGGCGCTACTAACTATTGCATCTAATTGTATATCAACAAAGAATTTTGGAGGAAACAAGTCATGTTTATAGAAGACTATCAGAAGTAATATTTTTTCATACTTGTTGAGTCTTGGGAGTGGAATATATTCTGTATGCAGAAAAAGGCAAGTTCAGTTTCTGGGATCTCCATATAGAGCTAGGAAACAACAACAATTTTAGATAAAATCTTGTAAAACCATTGCCTTAAAATGAGTGTAGACCAGGAATGGTCTATGGGAAGTATTACAATGTAGTTCATTTGTGCTTGCTTAAACATGGGTTTGTAGGAGCTAGACATTAAAAACCTAGAGAACAGGTCTTTCTTCCCTGCTATAGACAGTATTTGACTAATCAATCTCTGGGCACCAACTTTATCTGGGAGCAGAAATGTAAGTAGACACTGCATCTGTGTCCTGAGGCAAACATTTTAATGGGATTTAAAGGTGATGGAGCTCCAATGCTAAGCCTCCCTGGCTGGAATGGGACTTTTCAGCTCCTTGGCCACGCCTGCTTCTCTGCCAGGGTTTATCTTCCAGGGATTCAACTCGGCTGACACACCCCCATTCATTCTCCCTGGCCATTGGGCCACGGCCCCTCCATCCAACACGCTTCAATGCAGCCCATTCGCTGAAGCAGGGTTGGTCCTGGGTTTTTCACCACCAGGGACAGTTAGCCGCCAACCAATCAGCTAGCTGCTAATGCCGGCAAGCAGAAGCTACGGTGCGATTGATCGCACTGGTGGTGGGGTTTGGGGGAGGTGCTTCAGCCAAACAGCTTTAGGGAAGCCAAACACTTGTTAGGAGAAGGAAGGGAAGGGGGTGGAAGCTCCCCTGTACCTGATCGTGCCTCCCTGATAATGAATGGGATGGGAAGAGCGGTGGTGGTGGTGGTGGTGGTAAGTAAGCCGGCTTCATCCAAAGGGAAGGGGGAGAGAGAGAGAAAGAAAGACAGAGAAGGAAGAAAGAAAGAAAAGAGAGAAACCCTGGTAGAGAAGTAGTAGTGGCCAAGGGTAGGAGCCAAAAAGTCCTAGACCAGTGATGGCTAACCTTTTTGCCGTGGTGTGCCAAAAGTGTGGGGAGTGTGGGGGGGTCATGCGCGCACGTGTTCCCACACCCATAATTCAATGCTCCCCACCCCACCCCACCACGCATGCGCACACGACACACACACACCCTGCACTCTCCCCACTTTTGGCACACGGTGGGACCGGAAGGCCTATTTTTCACCTTCTCCCGGCTCCAGAGGCTTTCTAGGAGCCTGGGGAGGGCAAAAACGGCCTTCCCCACCCCTCCGGAGGCCGGAAACAGCCTGTTTCCTGACTTCCTATGGGCCCGGAAGGCCCAAAAATCAGATGGCTGGCATGTACATATGCGCTGGAGCTCAGCTAGGGCCATGCTCGCGTGCCCACCGATATG
The DNA here is from genome assembly GCF_059756535.1 of Pantherophis guttatus. Classification (NCBI taxonomy): domain Eukaryota; kingdom Metazoa; phylum Chordata; class Lepidosauria; order Squamata; family Colubridae; genus Pantherophis; species Pantherophis guttatus. Next base: position 264,814,559 of record NC_142063.1, on the reverse strand, counting down.
GCTCCACGTGCCACCTGTGGCACGCGTGCCATAGGTTCGCCATCACGGTCCTAGACCCTCCCTGGCTATGGTTATTGAGGTTGTAGTAAAGGAGAGGTGACACACAAGTGCTTCTTCCCTGCAGCAGCACTGATCCTGTGTCTCATGAGAAAAGGATGAAGGAATCTAATAGCAAGCGCTGAGAAAGACCCCGAGAGCCATATTTCCATCCTGTAGTCCAGGCCTTTTTCAACTACTTCCAGGCAATCCAAATGAGTAGAGGAGGAAGAAGAGAATGGAGGAAGTGTCACTGCTGCTGCTGACTGAAGCAACAGCTAATTTAGGAATGAGATGATTATGCTATTATCACTTTGATACCAAATCAAATGGTTCCTGTTTGCCTAAGCTTTGAAATGTTTTCAACCCAGTTTGCCTTGATTTGTTGTTCAGTATAGCTGGTTTGCTGATGAATAGTTGCTTTATGCTCTGATTGCTGTAATTTTACTTTTGCATCATTTAAAAAATCTATGTACACCACTATTTTGTTGCAGATGAAACTGCAGTTTGCAGTGTTTTAAAAGTGCATAAGAAAATAAAAGATGTTAGCAGCTGCAGAATGATTTCTCCCTTTACATTCTAAACTGTACAGAAAAACACATTTTTTTTCTAAAAAGTGTAAGAATGTATTATTGTAGCTACATTTTTCATGTCTTTCATGTATAAAGAGGCAGAAAGAACTACTTCCCATTTCTTTAATTTCAAAACAAAAGAATCAGTGGAGGAGAGCTACTAATGATAGAATGTTCCTCATGCTGTTTGTTTAGTTTCTAAGAAGGGCTTCTTACTTTGCCATTAAATTTGTCCAACGAGTTTTTATTTTTATTTTTATTTCTCATAAACATATTTAAATGTACAATCTTTTATCCATCATTTTCATCCATCAAATTGAAAAGGGAAACAACAAAAGAGAGGAGTAGAGAGGGAGGGAGAAGAGAGGAAAGGAGAGGGAGAGATAGAAGAGAGGGAAAAAGAGAGGAAGGAAAGGGAGGAGAAAGAGGAGTAGGAGAGAGGGTTAGAAAGGAAGGAAGAAGAGAGGAGTGGGGAAAAGGAAGGGGAAGTAGGAAAGAGAAGGAGAGGAAGAACAAAGAAAGTAGGAAGAGATGGAGGAAGGAAGAGAAGGGGAGGAGAAGAGGAAAGGTTGTGGTAAAATAAAGGAGGGTAAATGGTAAAATAGCAGCCCCGAACAACTAAAAATGAAAGTTAAAAGATAAGATGAATGGAGAATGAGGGATAAAAGGCCATTTAATTTGTTATATACCAAATCATCAATGTTCATAAACCGTTAATAAAATATCTTTCTTATCAAAATATAAAGGAGGGTGAAATGATCCATGGGTTAAACAAAGGAGAACAAAATGGACCCCTAGCAGCAAAATTCATGATCCTAAAACATTGGGTTCTTGAAGACAGTGCTCAATGTTGTTTTCTTTGGATGCTGACAGGACTTTTAAAAGTGCTCTAACTTTTCTCATTCTGCCATCATACGCAACTAAGTGACTCTTCTGAATGCACCCAAGCCATGCAGTTGCTTAAAAGCAATGAACCGCTGGCTTTGATCAACCTGGCTGAGCATGACTAAGGCTGATCACAGAATGCAAGTATGACGTTTTCATCCCACCAATCAAAACACTATGTCCTATGACTTCAATCCATTCTCTCGTTTCTTCATTGCAAAGGTTTCTATTACCACCCTCACAACCCGAACCAGGAAAATAAGTGAGAAAGGGAAGAAAACTTGAAAGTCAAAGTTCCCTCTTCCAGATTTTTTTTCTAACAGCAGTTTTGGCATATGAATTTACATACTCCTACTATTCTTAAATGTAATACATATTTGGCCCAGTGCCTATGCAACGAATATAAGGATATTCCATGGAAGACCAACTCCTGTTCTGCCCCAGCTATGGACCCCAAAGAACACCGCACACACAAAGTCCATTCAAACCTTAGTTTACTAAATAAACCAGTTTTTTACAACAACGGCTGTTAATTAACTGCATTAACAGCCGCCAAGAATTCAAAGAATAATACTGAAAGATTACTGTGGTTGGAAGAATGCCCAGAAGCAATTTGCAGGAAGCTGATAAGATAAGCAAGACAAGACACGAAGGTATGTGAACGAAGTTGTTCCCTGCAAATCGCTTCAGTTGGCGTTCCTCCTTAAATAGGCTAAGGGAATAGCCAATTAGCCCCAAGCCTTACTCTCGAGGAGACCTCCTCCTGAGGAGCCACTCCTGCCTTTTGGCAGCTCTGCGCGCCCATGCATCGAGAAGAGGCTCCTCCTCTTCGTCCTCTTCACTTAAGGGAGCTTCTGGAGGATCTGAAGGCCCTGACTGAATCCCCACCTCTGGCACCACATCTTCTCCAGCCTCCTCATTGTCCGACTTGAGTGCCAGCTGCACAGGCTGCTGGCGCAGCACCACACCAGCCTCCTTGCTGTCTGAATCAGCTACTAGCTGCACAGGCCACGTATGGGACACAACAACTCCTGAAAGACTTGAAATTAGACAACTTAGAACTTCACTGTCTTCAGTCCAACCTAAATGTAGTACATAAAATTATCTGCTACAATGTCCTACCTGTCAATGAATACTTCAACTTCAACCACAATACACGAGCACACAATGGATACAAACTTATGATAAACTGCTCCAAACTTGATTGCAGAAAATACGACTTCAGTAACAGAGTTGTCAATGCTTGGAATGCACTACCTGACTCTGTGGTTTCTTCCCCAAACCCCCAAAACTTTAACCTTAGACTGTCTACTGTCGACCACATCCCATTCCTAAGAGGTCTTTAAGGGGCGTGCATAAGCGCACCAATGTGCCTACTGTCCCTGTCTTAATATTCCCTTTTATTTGTATCCATTTCATGTATTCATAATCATGTTTATACTTATATCTGTTATCTAATACATGCTTGACGAAAATAAATAAAATAAAAAAAACATTAGAAGAACATTAGTTGATGGGTACATTCAGTTAAAGAGCAGAGAAAGTGCAGGCCAAAGCAGGAGCCAGTCAATGGACACCTTTCCCCTCTCAGGCAAATCTTTTATAAGAGGAAGGAGTAGTATTGGCATTTTGCTTTCTACTCCGAGGCTACTCCGAGGCTAGTTTGCAAAGCTTTATAGGGCTGCCTTCCACCCAACACACAGCCGGCAGTGTTAGGATTGGTCCTGTGGGCAAGAGAATCCAGAATCCTCATTCTGGAAAGGCATCCAGCCTTGAGCACATAACCACATTGGCTTGACATTTCTTTCATTTTCTCTCCCACGTTTGGGCTTTGGGCTTTTTAGTAAATTAAACCAGAAAAGACATGGCATGCATAAAAGCTGCATCTAGTTATTTGCACACCGTGGAAAAGCTCCTCACTTGTGATTAAGCACATTCCATTGCCGCCCATCTAGGAACACATTGTATTGAACTTTCAGGGACATACATCTCAATAAACATGTAATGTTAAAGTGCTTTTGTCAATAATGTGCACACTGTTGCTGCTTTCTTTCCCCATAACTCAGATCAGCTTCACGGCTCCTTATATCAATTACAATTATTAATCTACATAACCAAAAAGGAGGGCCTCAGGCTATGTTAGCCTTGCAAGGTAATTCAGAAGAGAAGCATAGCCAAGAGTAACAGCTCTATTTTTATTTTAAGGGGTTCACCTCCACCCTCCTGTTCAATCATATCTGATTCTTGCAGACTGCCTGGACATGTCCCTGCAGTTTTCTTGGCAAGGTTTTTCAGAAATAGTTTGCCATTGCCTCCTTCCTTGGGCTGACGGAAAGTGTCTGGCCTAAGGTCATCCAGTTGAGTTCATGCCCAAGAATTCACAGTCTTCTAGTTCCTAATCTGATGCCTTAACCACTACACCAAACTGGCTCTCACTATAAGGTCATATTAATAGAAAATTCATTTCATTATTTTCCCCAAAACTAGGGAGGGTCCCTTCTGAGACATGTTCACCACCTCTCCTCCTTCAGTCTTAAATTTTATTTATTAAACCATTATCTAGGCTGCAGTTCTTCCTCCTGCCTCCCAAAGTCATTCCCACATATCATTTCTTGCTAAGAGGCTGCTATTGCCACTTTTGTCTCCTCTTTGAGCCCATCAAAAACACTAGGCACCATACCAGCACTATTTCATTTCTTCAGCCACTCCAGATCTTCAGCTGCATAGGAGTTAAGATTAACACCAAAACACTAATAGTGTAAAAACATTAATGTAAAGCAGCTTTTCCCAACCTGTTTTTCTCCAGATGCATTGAACTTCAAATCCTCCCCCCCCTCCAATTCTCAGCCAGGAATAGTTCTTCATACCTTCTTCCTCTGCATGTAAATCAGTTCCATCTTTTAAGTCTTCTTCTCCCCATGGGCCAGGCCCTGCCTTTTTGCTGGTTGTGCTCAGCTCTGTCTTAGGAGTCTTCTTGCTGCTTCTGAATATTATCCCTATCAAGACACAGATTAGTGCTACCACAGCTGGAGTTAATAAAGAAAACGTCATAATCAATGAATATCAAATGTGGTATCACAAGTCCCCGTGCAGCACAATGCTTCTTGTTAAGAACAAAATTGAAAACAAATAGCACACAAGGATTAGAACCACCCCCTTAGAGGGTTTTGCCCTCTTGGCTTCCTGAAGCTGGAATTTTCTGAAATTGCTCTTCAACCTTTAATAAGGCCTGGCTTCTTTCCCAGAATGAAGCCTGTTTGTTTTATGCCTGAATTGAAATCCTATTGCAAAATCTGACCCCAAGTTACATTAAATTGAACGACACCAATTTAATTGCTACTATGTTCTTGGAAAATCATGAGACAGTATATATAGAGCTTGAACAATTCTGAAGGTTGAGCAAAAAAGTCCAATGAAAGCAGCGGTGGGTTTCACATTATGTTACTACCGGTTCTCTGCGTGTTCACACACTCGCTTCATGCATGCGTGTGCCCGGTCTGCATGTGCGCCTGCCTTCCACGCATATGCCTGGCCTTCCACACATGCACTTTGCTCACGCATGTGCCTTCCGTGCATGAACCCGGCCTCAAAAATGTGCCTAAATAGAATGGCATAGAGCAGGGACGGGTGGACAGGTGGGCGGGCCTACCCATGATTTCCGCTACCGGTTCGGGTGAACTGATCCAAACCAGCTGAATACCATTTCTGAATGAAAGATACTCAAAACTGGACTAGGAATAACTCACGGGTTCCCTTCTAGATATTTTATTAATTTATTTATTTGTTAAATTTATTGACTTACCTCAGGATATCTCTGACCTATTTTAGATCTATTTTAGATCTAAACCTTTTGTCATCATACCTTCCTTTAGTATAATCTTAAAGAACACATCAAAATGAGCACAAATGAAGAGTGAAAAGAATACAATGAAACTTTGGGAAAACATAGATTTATTGTAGCAATATAATACTAAAAAGTTTCTTCATACTTTTTCTGGTCTCTGATTGCACCTCCCCAAGAGAAGTACCCCTCACAGTTCAGGAAGCTCTATTTTAGACTGTAAATCACCGAGCAGGTCATCTGGTGTCCCTAGCCATCCAAATTGCATAGTACCTAAAGCTGGAGAAATTATGTTGCTGTAGGAAGTAGAAGCATTCACTGCCAGGGTAAACTGGCTCAAAATTGGAGGATTTAGAAAACAAATATTCTCACTTATTGCAGAGAATTACTTTGGAGCCTTAGATAATGCCCGTAAATACTTCCAATTTTAAATGGTTAAGTTTTGCAGAGCTAGCAAAGGTCCTTTTTATCTGCATTTCCACAGTGTCCAATATATTGAATAGACATTCCTTGGATTTCATCATTAAAGATGATGTTTTCTTTCTACTATCAATATTTGGAGCCGTTTACAGGGATTGTACTACACATTGGAAGCCCATAAAAGTCTTCATTGAAAGACTTCTGTTCCATAGTTACCTTCACTCTGTCAATAGCAGTCTGGCACTGCTATGAATATGCAAAAACGTAATGCAAATCAGGATGCTTTGCAACATTAAAAATACTCAGAAGGAGCTCAGGCAGATTAACCTTCTTAATTCACTGTAATGTAAGAAGAAGCAGGAGATCTAGCACAATCAGATGAGCAAGATTGTGTTATGATAGCCTCAATAAAAGCAGTTATAGCCTTCCTGTGGAGTTGATGATTTCGTTTGGTGGACTGACATTTTGTTACATCTTGACTTAGGCCAGTGGCAGACTTCATAAGACTATGCCAAGTCAGAAGAGTTATTCATGTTTTATTATTACTGGGTTTGTAAAACCTCCCCAGCTGCCTTTTTGGCATAGTGTTTGCCCTATGGAACAGCATCCCCTTGGGGATTTGCATAACCCCCCAACCCTAATAGTCCTTTGTAAAGCAACGAAGGCCTGCCTCCAAATTCCTCCATGTTGTCAGCAACATGAAACAATGGAGCTCTATAGCAAACCACTAGAGGGTGTGGAAACACTGCGGAAAAGTGTATCTCACAGAACTGTAGCTTCTAATACCACCAAAACACATTAGGCATAAGGAAATCCAGGCACTTTTCTTTCTCAAATAAGAAAATATTGGTAATATGGTACTGTAAACCATTTCTAAGAAAATGTAGTGCCTGCCTCGAAATAAATCACATAAATATATTCAACTAAGATCAAGAGACCTCACATCTTATTTGTATGTTATCTAGGTAATCAACCATGTCTTTCTTGAATTAAATGGTTTATTCATGCTTTACCTCTGTAGAAAACATGACCGAAGCACTTGTATTGGTTTGCTTTATGCCATTTTTTCTCCAGTTTCATTAGATGAATATTAAATGTGGCTAATAGGATATTTGGTCATTGCATATTTGAAAAATGTAGATGTGAGCATCAGTATGGTACATTGGTTAAGATGTAGAAAGAGCCTTGATAGTACAGTGGTTTAGTGCACCCTGTCATTAACACAGCTGCTTGCAATTTCTGCTGGTTTGAATCTCTCCAAGGCTTAAGGTTGACTCAGCCTTCCATCCTTTCTAAGGTAGGTGAAATGAGGACCCAGTTTGTGGGGGCAATAAGCTGACTTTGTATAAAGTATACGAAAGAATGAAGGCTATTGCTTAACACATTGTAAGCCACCCTGAGTCTCCGGAGAAGGGCGGCATATCAATCAAATTAAAAAAAAAAAAAGATGTTGATTCAGGACGAGGGAGATTCAGGTTCAAATTCTGCCTCAATCATGGAAGCTGCCTGGATGACTTGAGATCTGTAATTCTCTCTTAGTCGACTTATCTAATAGGATTATTGGTATGGAATAAAAATAAACAAGAGATTGCCCTAAATTCCTGGAAGTAAAGCAGAACGTGAATTAAATGATCTCTGTCCCTTTCTCCCTCTAATTTATATTAGCAAGCAATGATTTCCTATCACAGGATACTGCTAAATAAACTACAACAGGGGTGTAAAACTGGCGGCCCGTGGGCTGGATGCGTCGTGCACAGGCCATGCCCACCATGGCTCCGCAAAGGAAAAAAAACAACACAATATGTCATGATGCGTCACGTGACACGATCGAGTTTGACACCCGTGAACTACAATAATCTAGCTGAGTTATCACTACAGAATGCCCCACCAAGACAGATTCTGTTTCTTCAGTTCAGAATAGCCCAAATTGGGCAACAAATTCTTTGGAGAGTGGGCATACAACCTCATCTAAGGCATATTTCCATTTCATAGGCATATCCCACAAGGATATGCCTCTCCTGTGCCATACCCACCCAATTTTAGAAGAGATCCCAAAGATGTTGACCCCAGGGATGAAATGCTACTGGTTCGCTCCGGTTCAGGGCGAACCGGTAGTAAAAAAATGCTTTAAAAAGTAAAAAAAAAAGGTTCTGACAATCACAGCTGTGCCGCACGATTGTCGGAACCTTTTTTTTTTTTACTTTTTAAAAGCATTTTTTACTATCCATTCGCCTGAACCAGTAGTAAAAAAATGCTTTTAAAAAGTTTTTAAAAAGGTTCCGACGATCAGGTGTGACAATCAGCTGTGCCGCGCGATTATCGGAACCTTCTTTTTTTTTTTACTTTTTTAAAGCATTTTTTTCTACCTATTCGCCCAAACCGGTGGTAAAAAAATGCTTTAAAAAAGTAAAAAAAAAAAAAAAGGTTCTGACGATCAGGCACCACAGCTGTGATCGTTGAACCTTTTTTAAAAAAAAACTTTTTTAAAACATTTTTTTACTCCTGGTTCGGGCAAATAGGTAGTAAAAAATGCTTTAAAAAGAAAAAAAAGAGTTGGCTACGCCCACACACACATGACTTCCCCCACCAAACCATGCCCACCAAGCCACGCCCACAGAACCAGTAGGAAAATATTTTGCATTTCACCTCTGGTTGACCCCCATCTAAAGCTTTCTCATCGTCCTCCCACCACTTGACACCCAAATATCCATGAGGAAAGAGAAGGAATAGCTGCAGAAGGTCTTTTGACTCTCTATGTGGTAGCATGTTTAATTTTACAAGTGTATCACTCATTCACATTTAATTTCTACATGGCTTCTGCAGAACGGAACAATTTGAACAAATCTGCCCTTCAAGGAGTCTGGCATTTGCAACACAGTGTCTCACAAATGCCGTTTCCATCTCTGATGCCTCAGGCAGGAGGACAGGAATCTTTTCGTTCTTGTCATTGTCATCAGACACAAACAATTTCCTTCCCTTGCCATATGTACCCAATGCACTCTGGGCCTGCTGCCTCATCTGTCCTACTTTTCTTTTCTTTCTTTTTTTCCACTTAAATCAGCTCTCTTGATATGATCTTGCTGCCATTCAAAAACTCTGTTTTTCCTTATGTGTCTTGAATTTTTTAGAGAAATGATGGATATTTGCTGATGATGGCAATGAAAGTATCAATAACTGCTGTTAGCTGGTATTGTTATCGGTTGTTCTCTGTTTTTATTACTACTATGCAGCTGCTTTTGTTACCTGTGGTTGATATTTTATTTATTTATTTATTTATTAGATTTTTATACCGCCCCCTCTCCCGAAGGACTCGGGGCGGTGAACAGCCAAAATTAAAAAACATACAATATAAACAATTAAAATACGTTTAAAACAGAATTAAATCTAAAATGGCTCCCCAATTTAAAACGCCTTACCCATACCCCTATAAATAAGACGAATTTAAAATTTAAAAATTTAAAATTTCCACATTTAAAAAGGGGGAAGATTTAGGCCAGGCCAGCTTGATAAAATAGAAAAGTCTTAAGCGCGCGGCGGAAGGTGCGCAGATCCGGGATCCTACGTATCTCCGGGGGGAGCTCGTTCCAAATCGTAGGTGCCCCCACAGAGAAGGCTCTCCCCCTAGGGGCCGACAGCCGACATTGTTTGGCCGACGGCACCCGGAGGAGCCCCTCTCTATGGGAGCGTACTGGCCGGTGGGAGGCTATTGGTGGTAGCAGGCGGTCCCGTAAATAACCAGGTCCTAAGCCATGGAGCGCTTTAAAGGTGATAACCAGAACCTTGAAGCGCACTCGGAAGACCACCAGGAGCCAGTGCAGCTCGCGCAGGAGAGGTGTCACATGGGAACTCCATGTCGCTCCCATCACCACCCGCGCGGCCGCACTCTGCGCCAGTTGGAGCCTCCGAGTGCACCTCAAGGGGAGCCCCATGTAGAGAGCGTTGCAGTAGTCCAGACGAGAAGTAACGAGGGCATGAGTGACTGTGTGTAGGGAGTCCCGATCTAGATAGGGACGCAACTGGCGGATCAGGTGAACCTGATGAAAAATCCTCCCGGACATGGCCGTCACATGCTCTTCTAACGACAGCCGTGAATCCAGGAGGACACCCAGGTTGCGGGCCCTATCCGTGGGGGCCAATGATTCGCCCCCAATAGTCAGCGATGGCACTAGCTGACTATATCGGGACGTCGGAAACCACAGCCACTCGGTCTTGGATGGGTTGAGCCTGAGCCTGTTCCTCCCCATCCAGATCCGTACGGCCTCCAGGCACTGGGACATCACTTCAAGGGCATCATTGGGGTGGTCCGGGGTGGAGATGTACAGCTGGGTGTCATCCGCGTACTGATGGTACTTCACCCCAAAACCACGGATGATCTCGCCCAGCGGCTTTACATAAATGTTGAACAAAAGGGGTGAGAGGACCGATCCCTGCGGCACCCCACATATGAGGGGCCTCGGGGTCGACCTCTGCCCCCCTGTCAACACAGACTGCGACCGGTCGGAGAGAAAGGAGGAGAACCACCTTAGTACGGTGCCTCCCACCCCCAACTCTTCCAACCGGTGCAGCATGATACCATGGTCGATGGTATCAAAAGCCGCTGAGAGATCTAACAGGACCAGGACAGAGGAGCAGCCCCTGTCCCGAGCCCTCCAGAGATCATCAACCAACGCGACCAATGCCGTTTCCGTGCTGTACCCAGGCCTGAAACCCGACTGGAACGGATCCAGATACGACGCTTCATCCAGGTACTGGGGAAGCTGTCCCGCAACCACACTCTCAACAACCTTCGCCACAAAACGAAGGTTGGAGACTGGACGATAATTAGCCAATATTGCCGGGTCCAGGGAAGGCTTCTTGAGGAGGGGTCTCACCACCGCCTCCTTAAGGGCGGCGGGGAAGACACCCTCACCCAATGAAGCATTTATAATATGATATGGTTGGTCACAGTCAGCCAGATGTTTAGACTGGATTTGGCATTTAAAAAAAAAAACCTATCCAGTCCTTCCCAAGGACCTGGGATAGGCAGATAGTGTTATCTGATGCATTAAAAGTATCATCACAGGATGTAAGCTACCTTTTGCAATTGACTGAGGGTGATTTTGTCAATCACGATGGCATTCAAGTGGCACTCCAGATGTTTTGGAATTGCTCACCAGGTGTCTATTACTATTGATACTATTTCTGCTGTTCATTATTAATAATATTATTTGCATTCTAGGAATGATACATTATCTCTTCGTGTGTGTTTAGTGAATACCAATAGCTGCTACATATATTAGTGTTCTTTTGCAAAAAATATCTGAGTGTGTAGACACACTGTTTTACATGTTATAGTTCATACCATAATTTCCAGAGGTTGTCTAGTTGCACTAGACAGTTGCACTGTCTGACAGTTCAAAACTATAGTTGTAGCAGTTTTGTTATGCAGCAATCCCCCACTTCCAGTATCCTCCAGAATTCAAGGGTGAGGAACTATGGCCCTTTTATGACTTGTGGACTTCAACTCCCAGAATTCCTGAGCAGGAATTCTGGGAGTTGAAGTCCACAAATCATAAAAGGGCCAAAGTTCCCCACCTCTGCTCCAGATTAATCAAACTCCAACTTCCAGAATTCTGAGACGGCAAGCTGACTAGGAATCCAGCAAATCTGGAGGACAGTGGTTGGAGAAAGTTATCCTAATGTATACACAGAAGGTCAATGCCATGTAGGAAGGTGACCCCATTTATGAATTACTACAGGAAACTAATAACCCCAGTAGAATTGGAAGATTTAAAGAGAAATCATTAAGATACCATATATTGATCCAAATCTCATGGTTTCTCACTGTTTGTTACCGTCAAGTGCTAAATATCTTCTTTCTTTCCCTGTTTCTAAGGTCAACAGCTGCCTAGTGCCAATAGCATAGGGGGAGGGCAGAAGGGAAGCAGAATGACAAAAGTAGAATTATGGCATTTTAAGCCAAGCTCCCTCCCCCGCTTCTTTTTGATCTGAGTAATGATATTGTATTTGTAAATGAAAGGAGCAGAGCTAGTGGTATGATGTAGAAAGGGATATTCTAAGTTTTACATGAGGACAATGCCATATTCTGGGATTCTCATTTTCCAGAAGACCTTCCATAGTCTGACATGGTCAACCCAATTGAAGGCTGAAGCACTTATTTATTTCCTATTATTCTTTGGCTATCCAGCATACATCAGCAATAATATCGCTTGTTCCTCAACATTTTCTAAAACCAGCTTGAACATCTGGCATTTTCCTTTCCATCTAATCCACACTGGATGATCCTAAGCATTGTTTTACTAACATATGACTCCTGTCTAATGGGAATCTGTGTTGGCACAAAGGTATATGGTATCTGAGGTCACATTGACTGATGGTATAATCTCAGGGGTGAAATCCAAAATTTTTCCCTACCAGTTCTGTGGGTGTGGCTTAGTGGGCATGGCAGGGGAAGGATACTGCAAAATCTCCATTCCCACCCCACTCTAGGGCCAGCCAGAGGTGGTATTTGCTGGTTCTCCAAACTACTTGAAATTTCTGCTACCGGTTCTCCAGAACCTGTTAGAATCTGCTGGATTTCACCCCTGTATCATCTCCTGCCAAGCCAAAAATTTGCAGCTTTAGAGTGAATCAGAAGAAAGAGCATCACTGGTGCCCCCTTCAGCTTTCGTACCCTAGGCTCATGCTTACTGGCCTTAGCCCAAAGTGGACCTTGATAAGAGCTAATTATTAAACAATTGCTTCTGATACAAAGCTACTCTGAGATTTTCTGAATGGAAAACCATGTGTGAAAGCCCCTTTCCTCTCCCACTTAATTGACAATGGAATAAGCAGATACATTTATAGATAAAACCTGATGCTATGAAATCTCATAGGCATTTTCTTCCAAAATAACCCAACCAGATAAATGCTGTTCTCACTTCCCTGGGTAAAGATGAAATAAGCATACAATCCTTGTCACTAAAGCCTTACAGTTTGCTATGAAATACATAGATGCTCATTTCTCATTTCCTACTAGTGCCAGACCTTATCTCTTTTAGCTTCCAGCCTTTAATCACTGAACTGTCCAAATAAATACAGTATGACATGAAGATAATATAATTCATTGCATTAATCCTCCACTAAACAGCCAGTAAACTCAGGGGAAATTCATTACAAAAAAATTAATCAATACAGCAGATACATGTTCTTTGCCAAATTTCTGACTCAGGAATGCATGTTGATTAGCAATAGAGTACACAGATATTACATAGAATGTAAGACAAGAAGTAAGTGGCCAATTTGATCCCTCCTGAGATTTTGGACTGAAATTTTGATCATCCATGAAGGTTGGGTAGGCTAATTAAGGGATACGAAAAGAATGTCCAAAAATGTCTGGAATTCATCAAGCTATCTGTTCCTGTTACAAGGGATGAAAAACCTCTGACCAATCAGTTGAATCCAGCACTCTTCCTTGTCCTCCTATATACACCATAATTAGGATGGGTTTTTAAAAAGAAGTTATAATATATATATATATATATTTATTTATAATATATAATAAATATTATAATAAAATTAAACAAATAATTCCCTCAACACTGTCAAACTATTTACTAAGTCTGCACTACTATTAATCTTCTCATCATTCCCACCACCCATCTCTTTCCACTTATGACTGTATGACTGTAACTTTGTTGCTTGTATCTTTACGATTTATATTGATATTGTTTCCTGATTGCTTATTTGTACCCTATGACTATCATTAAGTGTTGTACCTTATGATTCTTTTTTTTTATTGAAAAAGTTTTCAAATACAAGTTTTTCCCCTTTTTCCCCCCCTCTTCCCTAACCCCCCTCACCACCCATCCCCCCCGTGACTTCTTCACAACATTAAGCTAATTCATAACTAATTACATAATATTTTACCATTCCCTTACTCCCTCCTCAAAATACTGACCCTTAGCATAATATTCTTATAACCCCCATTTTTGCAATAATCTGCCCTTTTTCTCCTCCCCCAAACTTATAGTATATTATTACAACAACATAACATTTAATCTTTTATATATATTAATATAACATTTCAAAGCAGCCTTCTCCCCACATCCAAATTTAACATTTATTCAATTCTATCCAATTCCTCCACTCCCCTAAATATATGACTTAAAAATCCTTTTTCTTAAACTAATCAATTAGTAAACTAACCTATTTCAACCCAGTTTCCCGCAAAATTACCATGCACTACAATTCTAAGTATGAACCACTGCCCACTCTGCTAAAAAATACATATATCTATGTATACATTCCATTTTGTAAAAAGAAAAAAAAAGACAATAACTTTAAATTTATAATCCATATAATATCTTCTTCGACGTCTTTTCACTGGATTGTTGAGTCCATCATCCATAATTGGGTAACATAGCATCCTGGTGCAACAGTTTGTTCAAAATCTTCAGTCTTCATCTGCCCCCATCAGTAATGAATATCCTCATATATATATAAAAGTAAAAACAACCACCCGAGTGACATTATAATTATATTCCATATAGTTGTAATTGTGGTTTTCATCAGGATTATTAATTCCCATCATCCTAGTGGGTAACAGCCAGATCTTCTGCATGCCCCAGCATGACTCTCTTGCCTTGTAGCTCGAAATAGTTATAATATTTATTTATTTATTTATTTATTTATTTATTTATTTATTTATTTATTTATTTATTTATTAATCAAATTTCTATACCGCCCTACTCCCGAAGGACTCAGGGCGGTGAACAGCCAAGATAAAATACAGACAATACAAATATTAAAAATCCCTTAAAATTATTAAATATTTCGGCCGAAACACAGATTAAAACACCCAATTTATAAAATCACGAATTAAAAAATTTAAAATTTAAGAATTTAAAAGAGGGGAGTTAGGCCAGGCCAGCTTGCTGAAATAGAAAAGTTTTGAGAGCATATATTTATCGGTAAAAGAAATCCAAAATAGATAATTCAAATCCAACAATGTAAGGCTCTTTTCACATCCCAAAATCACGGCATTGCAGAGGTCTGCCACTATCCTCAAGATAGTATTAAACAATACTTCGCTGTTGCTTAGTTTAGAAACTACTATTTCTATGAGATCTGTTTCTTTTCTTTTTCTTTTGCGGGTTGAATTTCCATCCTGGTTTCCTTCCTACAAATTGTGTATCAGCTAGTTGATCTTGTTGGTTTTGTTTTATTATCTCGTATTTCTTTTCCATCACTTGTATATCAACTGGTTGATTTACGCACTTGTCTGTAGCTTGATAATTCATCACATTGGAATCAGATGACACTGCTCTCATATTTATAGACAGTCCAGCTGGGGTATCCAGGGAGTCCGAAGACAATTTATCTACCACAGCCTCTATAATTTGATATTTTCCCTTTGTTTCCAACTCCTTTTGTTTGTCCTGTATTATGCCTAAAGATGTTAAATTCTTTTTTAAGATTTTTTGATAAAATTCTTCCGCTTTTTCAACAGTGTTCAGTTGGTATCTTACTCCTTGGTGTCTGAATATTAAACCAGCTGGAACATCCCACCTAAATAGGATATTTCTTTTTTTTAACTCAGACACTAGAAAACCAAATTTCTTCCTCTCCATTAACATCTTGGGCGGGAGCTCCTTAAAAAGCCAAATCTTTCTTCCACGAAATTGCAAAGTAGAACTAAAAGAATTCTGCACAATATCATTTCTTATTCCCTTATCAGTAAAATAAATCACCACATCTCTAGACAATTGCTTTTGTTTTGCCAACCAGGAGTTTATTCTATAAATTCTGTCAATCCTACAAAACACTTCATCAGGTTGAACCTTTAAAATCCCAGCCAGAATTTCAGAAGATATCTTCCTTAAATCATCTCTGTCATTTTCCTGCAGACCTCTCAGTCTAATTGCATATTCTGTAAAATTATATTGAAACCTTAAAACTTCTGTACCTTATGATTCTTGATGAATGTATCTTTTATTTTATGTACACTGAGAGCGTATGCACCAAGACAAATTCCTTGTGTGTCCAATCACACTTGGCCAATAAAAATTCTATTCTATTCTATTTCTATTTTTCCATGCTCAGCAGTTTTGGGTTTCTTTTCTCACACTTGCTACATTTGTATTGTTCATTGAAGAAAATATAAAAGAAGCAGAGTGATTTCTGTATAGTTTTTATTTTTTTATAAAGTTTTAACTCCAATGAAGTTTTGTTTTTTAAAACTAAAAAAAAATCTATTTAATTTTAATTAATAAGTTAAACTGGAGATTTAGTCTTTGAGCTTTCAGACTTGTGCTGCAGCCCACCCTTAGAGAATTTCTCTCTCTCTTAGTTTCTTCTCATCACGCTTTTTCTCCCCACACCCCCCATTCACAAAAATGTTATGGCATCCCCTAAGCACAGTATATTTTCTATACCTTTGACTGGAGTGAAATCACCATAAGAATGTTTCAGCCAGACGTCTTAGCAGGAATCAGACTTTTTTTGGGGGGAATGATTCCAGAAAGCAAGACAGAGTATTTGTCTTTGTGTTCAGAAAAAAAAAATATTTAGAAGATAATGCATTTCAGATTACAATTGAGGAGGATACATTTAAGAAGAAAAACCAGTTATGACAGAAAGACAAGTAAAGGATGCCTCATGATGACTTTACCAGGTCAAGGATGAATGAGAAAACTTGGCTTTGATCCACCTAGGATTCTACAGCTGTTTCAGTTGCGTTCTTCATTGGCTGATTTTAAAAAACTAATCCCCAGAGTTTATTCTAGTTAGTACTTGGATGGGAAATCTGAGTTATAGGCCAGACAGGGAAGTAGGAAAAATATCTCCGAAGAAGGTATTGGCTAATCCATGGGCATTCACAAGAGGGCCAAAGGGAAGCATGTGATGAAATATACATTTCAGCACCCATCCTTTGAAGTTCAAATAATCCTCCTGCCCCCTTTGGTTAAATGGGCTAGGATGGCAGATTAAATTGTTTGTAATAATAATTATTGAATAACACTAGAATGGCCTTGACTGCATCCTGTTTTTCTCTTGTATTTATTTTAGTTGCAATTATATTAGTTTTCAATCCTATATTAGCCACAAAAACCTGCAAGTAGGAGAAGATGTAGGAGATAACCAAGTGCAAAGTAAAACACATCAGTCCCTACGCCTCCAAATGAGACCTAAATCCAGCCCTCCTTGAAGTCCATTTACTTTTATTTGTTGCCAAGTTGTCTTGACCATTAGTATATCAGATTCTTGTATATGTTGCACGGATTAAACAGTGCTTTTGAACTCTATCCTGGTTTCTTGTGCCTGACAGTAGAACAATTGTGGCAAAAGAAAGCAAATATAGTACTAGTAGTAAAAGGCACCTTGGATGCAATTCCAAAATATCTGGAGAACCACTTGAACACCATCAGCATTGAGAAAATCACGATCAGTCAATTGCAAAAGGCAGTTTATTTGGAACAGCTTACATCCTGAACAATACCTTTAACACCATCAAGCAACACCATCTGTTTATCTCAGGTGCATGGGAAAGACTCGATAGGTGGATAAAAATGCCAAATCCAGTTCTAAACATCTGGCTGATTGTGCAATCAACCACAATAATGAATTAATATCTAGATTTCAGCATGTCGGTCTCCTCAATTGATTTATATGTTTATGTATTTTATCTGATTTATACTTACTACAACTGACAAGACCCTTAAAGTTGCAAATACATACAAAACGATATAATAAAATTTCTGACAAAGATTCCCAAACTATACATACATATATGCATGCATACATACATACATACCCCCACACACATTCTTTTATACTGTGCTTTTAATAATTAAATATTCTTCGCCCTTTTCCCCTTTGTGAGGATAAACCCAATAAACATAACACATGTAATTCATTAATTCATTATTTACTCAAGTTGGGCTTTCAATGATGCTAATTACACCATATTTGCATCACAAGGAAATCATCTAAAATGCAGAATACACAGAGAGCTGCTCCAGTAAACTGTCTCAAGGTGTTATCTAAGCTTTGTATTTGCAATGAAATGGGCATCCCAATGAACATCAATACATCTGAAACTTCACAGTGATTCTGACATATTATTATGTACTGCTCAGTTCAGTGGGCAGGAACATCACAATGTTTGCCAAGATTGCAAACCGAAGCCTTTGAAAGCCAGATGGGTGGGAGGGGAGAAGGATGTATGATTGAATGAGGGTTTGGGGAGCATAGATTGTAAACAGATGTCTTCAGGCTCAGACAGGTCTTTCAATGCTAGTCCCTGAATACGGGAACTGAGAGAAGAGCAATACAATGAATACTTGAGGGAACTCCTTACAGGGTAAAAGTGAAATAACAAGGATTTGCAAAGGTGTGGGGAATCTTGCAGAGGCACGGAAAACATTCCTGCATAAAAATGTCTTGAAAAGATCAATCTCCAGAGGCGGCTCCCTAGGTGGCTCAGTGGATAAGACGCTGAGCTTGTCGATCAGAAAAGTCAGCGGTTCGAATCCCTAGTATAGGTTTCCTGTGTGAGCAGGGGGTTGGACTAGATGACCTCCAAACACTGTTACTGTTACTTCGAGGTTAAAAAGTTTGTGAAATGATGCTAACAGTACAGGGGGCTCTGAGAAAAAAATCTAACTCTCTTCAGAGACCTTGGGAAAGGTTCTCCTGGATGATACTGGTATGACCAAGATACCATAAATGTTCTGCAAATGTAGCACAATAAAACAATTATTTAAGATGCCTCTTCCCCTATTCCCAGTAGCTTGCAAGTTTCCAAGCCAACCTGAAAGTAAATTACAACTGCAAAAATGTTGACTTGTTTCATTATTCAATTACTTACATTATTTCACTTTCCTAGAAACTACTGTACTGATTCTTGCTCCTTTTACTGACATCTCTGGGAAGGCAGATGGTTCTCTGGGGAAAGTCATTGTGAAAAATCCTATGTGCCAAGAAATGTCTATAGGCTTTTAAAAATCTGGTTTGGTTCATGCAGCCACTTAAGCAATTCTGTTTTTCAGAATTGACCCTTGTCAATACAGGATGGATTTGTTAGCATAAAATATACCATTTGCTTATTTTGTTCCTCTAATATTGTGGGCTTAATAGCTGAATTACATTATACACAATTTCAGGTAATAATTCAGACAGTAGTACTTGGGTTTCTTTTCCCTGGATTTGCTGTTTTATCTACCCAATCTGGATCTGTCACTGGGACCAGAGGTTTAGTTTTCTGAACTTTGGGACTCAAGCTGGAGCCCATCCTCAGGGAAATTCTCTCTAGTCTAGCAGAATGACCACCAATTGGATCCTGCAATATTAACCTGGGACACATATATTTGCCTTCATTCATATTTTATCAGTTATCACATCAGCAGCTCACAGTTTCAGGTTCTCCTACAGCAGCAATCCATCAAAATTTTACTGACAATTAAAACAGTGCCAGAAGCATCAGTTAATCAATTAAAACTTTATCTTCTCCATCTGGGAAGATAAGCAAACTCATTTCCTCACTATTGATCATTCAGATACGCTTATCGCTACCTTTCAGGATCAATTTGCTTCCGTTATTATTAGATAGGGAAACTGAAAGATGTCTGTCTGTCTGTCTGTCTGTCTGTCTCTCTCTCTCTCTCTCTCTCTCTCTCTTTCTCTCTCTCTCTCTCTCTCTCTGTTTGTGTGAAATTGAATATTGTACAAATTGTTAAAGAAATTGCTTAATGGCTGCCAAACAAATAATAAATAAATAATATTTTTCACTAACAGGATTCCTTCCATAAGATCAAAAACAGGCTGCAAGGGCTGCTCTGTGTACAGTGTATTAATACCTTTATTTAATGCTGGTAATTTCCAAAGCCAAAACTACCATGCGAGCAATTTTCATGTGCATTATGTGCATCTTAGGGAACTTTGAGTAAAGACTTACCTGAATTGTGGACAAAACAGGAAACAAGCTAATATTGTTACAATGACTTTTATATTATTCATTCCTGTCAAAATGTGGCATATAAATCTTACACCATGTAAACCTGCTTAAACTAATAACTATTGAACTAATTCAATAACAGAAACCACAAATTTGATAAAACAGCTTAGATAAAGAGCAGTTTGGTTTATTTGCTCTCTTTTCCTTCTGCTAAGATCTAGATTAGATGTAGATTTTTATGAATGTGTCTGTTTACCAGAATTAAAACCAGGAAAGAGAAAATACCTTCTCATTTTGTTATTTCATATTTATAACAATAGTACAATAATATAAAAATTATATAACTAATTCAGACTCAATATAATATAAAATAATTCAGGTTTAAGGAAAAAAATCATTATTAACTTTATAGTTTTAGGTAATTGATAATGATTGCCAACATCTGGTGCCATGGGATGTACAGTATGTTACATAATTAATTTATTTTGAATGTATTTATTTTTCAACAGAAACATTAATGGAACTAATAGCTGCCAAGGATTAATGCATTGAAAACAGCTCCTTTAGGGCATATTCACAGACAGCCTGCCTTAGATGTTCCCTGTATACAATTGGATTATTTTACTTTCTTGACATAGTTGGAGAAGACTCTTGTTAGTCTACAATAGTCAAAAATGAGAATAAACCTCCAAACCTTTTCCAAATTAATAAATGAAAGAAAATATTGCAGATCACAAAGTGACCACTTTGGGGGAAAAAGAGATTTCAACATACCACACAGCTAGAGACTGCTGAACTCACATATATCAAAAGTTTTCAAGAATCTCAAAAGTTCTCAACAAGCACAATGAGTTTTAATGTACTGCAATTAACAGTTGATAAGATACTTGTAACCTGTCTCTTATGTAACCTATATCTGTATAACTAACCTACCTTCCTCTTTTCCCCTCCCTGTGTCTCTTCCTTAATTAAAGCCTACATCCGATTAGCTAGCTATTTCACTGTCAAGTGACAAGACCAAGATGTAAACAAACGATTTGTCAAATGTTTCAATGTTCAAATGTTCCCAGGCTAATAAACTGGTACTAAACTAATATTTACCGGCAAGATAAGGATTTGTACAAAGATAACTTTAATATGCAGATATATGCAAATAGTTCTCTCCTTGATGATGTTTAGGAAGTCACTGAACACTGGGCTCTTCTCTGAAGCCTTGGGAGCAGGGATGCTATTCAGCAGGTTCTGACAGGTTCTAGAGAACCGTAGCGGAAATTTTGAGTAGTTCGGAGAACTGGCAAATACCACTTCTGGCAGAGGTGGGAATGGAGATTTTGCAATATCCTTCCCCCTGGAGTGGGAGGGAATGGGGATTTTGCAGTATCCTTCCCCTGCCATGTCCACCAAGCCACACTACGCCCACCAAGCCACGCCCACAAAACCGGTAGTAAAATAAAATTGAATTCCACCACTGCTTGGGAGAGGTTGATGGCGCAGCCTCTATCAGAGGAGGGTTATATATATTTCTCTTTTTGTGACATTTATAATTTTTTTTCTCTAATTTATAGTATTCTTGCTTTTTAAGCAATATGTTAACCAGATTCCTTGGGAGTTGGGCACGTAATTGTTTAAATAAATACAATACACACATAAAGCCTAAAGTGGATTTAGGGCTAAGGTTTATGCCTAAATCTAAAGCACAATTTGAAAAAGAGAATTCTTTTGTCTGACAGACTAGCCTGGAGAAAAAAAAACACAATATTTTTTTTCAAATAAGAGGAAAATTACAGGAAAATGAAAGCTCAATTTCATGGCAACATACCAAATTTCATAGACACCATTCAGGTCTGATCATCTAAGAAAGCTAAGAGTAAAGCTTAATTTTCTTTAGCTCCCTAATGAAAATTCTCCACTCCCCAAGTTTGATTGATTGATCAGACTTATATTCTGCCACAATCAAAATCACTGTTGTCGGTTTCCACATCAATAGAAGTACAATGAAACATCCATGGTAACAGAATATAAAATAACATAACCCAGAGCAACACACTGGTAATGGTATCAGTTCATCTCAAAGATTCTCAACAATTACTCATAGCCTGAGGACGGCAAGGAGAATGGGGCAGAATGAGGCAGATCAAATGGGGCGAGGGCTACTCCAAAGTGTATGCACACTTATTCATGTTTCGTAGGCATGCCTTGTAGGCATGTACCTTCCATTACGTCAGGAAAGTGGGGAATCACAAACATATTCGCCTATGATGTAAATGGGTCAAACTCAGACTGATTTGAAAGCACATCTGCTGTTCATTTACTTCGATGCTCTCCGAATCCTTCTCTCCCCTTTGTTTGTTTTACTAGCTGTGTTGCCATCCTTTGTGATGTTCAGAGACAAGCAAAGAAAGATTGGGATTTCATGCAAGCCCAGATTCTGAATGGCCCAGGTTCCAATCTATCTATGTTGAGAATACAATGCATTTTCTTACGTATTATCCCATTGTGTACTATCTGATGATGCCATTTTTGGACTTCAGTAGTGGTCATTTTAAGAACCCTGTTGGATGAGGATACACTTTTCATGCAAAGAAAATGGAAATGATTCTTAAATTGCATAAGGTTCTCCGACGGGTGTTTTGGGTGCTAGTAAAAGAATAGCAAATTCTATTTTGTTGAATAATAATGAAAATATACTCTGTTGCAGAAAGGATCTTATTTACACCAGAATTGGGTTATCATCCTTCCATGCGGAAGGTTCTATCTTTAAAAAACAACAACTACTAAGTACCAGCTGCCCTAGTTTAATTTTTGTGATGAATGCTATTATATACGCATCAGCCAGTTTGATACGGTGGAGAAGATGCTAGACTAAGAGTGGGGAAAGTTTAATGCTAGTCTTGCCATAGGCAAGCAAGCCAGCTGGATAATCCCAGGCCAAGTCATTCCCTATGAATACTAGAGAAAAGACAGTGACATTTGAAAATGCTGCCAAGAAAATTACATTAACTTGTCTATGTAATCACCAGAAGTCTGATTTGGCAAAAAAAAAAGGATAAGTTCTGTAATATTGTATTGGCTTACAATAGTTCATTTAGTTACTGTTCAAAGTTACAATGGCACTGAAAAAAATGACTTACGACCAGTTTTCACACTTACGACCAGTGGTGGGGTTCAACATTTTTTACTACCGGTTCTGTGGGTGTGGCTTGGTGGGTGTGGCATAGCTTGGTAGGCGTGGCTTGGTGGGCATGGCAGGGGAAGGATATTGTAAAATCTCCATTCCCACCCCACTCCAGTGGAAGGTTACTGCAAAATCCCCATTTACTCCCGATCAGCTGGGAATTGGGAGTCAGAGAAGAGATGGGGGTGGGGCCAGTCATAATTTTTACTACCGGTTCTCAGAACTATTCAAAATTTCTGCTACTGGTTCTCCAGAACTGGTCAGAACTTGCTTACAACCTCTGCTTACAACCTCTGCTTACAACCATTGCAGCTTCCCCATAGTCACTTAACAACTGTGGCAAGAAAGGTCGTAAAAAGGGGCAACATTCACTTAACAAATGTCTCACTTAGCAACAGAAATTTGCCCTCAATTGTAATGTAAGTCGAGGACCACCTGTACTGAGGAAGTGGCTCTATAAAATTATTATTATGGTTAGTCGCACAGTCCACTAGATATTTAGGCTGAATCTGGCATTTTTATCTACCTATCAAGTCATTCTCAAGGACCCAGGGCAGGCAGATATTCTTGTTTGATGGTTTTTAAGTACCGTTGCAGGATGTAAGCTGGTCCAAGTAAAGTTGCCTTCTACAATTGATTGATGGTAATGGTCAACAGCTGCCTGCTAGGAACTCTGTGGCAGGAGGCAACAGCTGGCAACCTTCCCTGCCAGCTTCTCCATTGACTTTCTGGGGAAGCCAGCAGATAGATTGCAAATGTTGATCACATGACTACAGGGCCCTTGGCAACCGGTCATAAGTGTGAACAGAATGCCAAGCACCCAGACTGTGATCATGTGACTACAGGGCTGATGGGGCAATGTTTTGCATTGACTGGAAATGCTTTATGGGCTGTAAAGCACCCATTCTGTGCCCTTTGTAATTCTAGACCATCGTTACATTGAGGATTACCTGTATACACTGACATTGAGTCTTCATCTATCTCTGCTGCTAATTTTCCCATCCTTCAAGTTGCATGTCATCTTGGAGCATTTCTATATATACATATATAAACATGCATATGAAGAGGAAACTAGAGACAGAAAGTGTTGCATATTGTTAGGAACATTCCCATTATTATGAAGCATTATGAAGCATTATGAAGTATGAATATAAATTCAGGAAACTAAATAATAAGAATACTGTACAGTTTTTCTAAACTAACATAGAAGGTAGTATCCTCTGCCATTTCATACAGAAAATATAAGTATCCTCCTTTTTATGTGCATATCCATTACTTTGTTATTTATAAAAACGTCTAGCCTGCTTTTTAAAAAATTAACAGTAATCTATAAAATCTATGATGCAGGTTTTCACCGTCTTTGCTACAGTGCAATTTAGCAAGAGCTTGAATAGGAAAATCACAGCCTGTTGTAGTCACAAAACTGTGTGCGTGTGTGTAAATCAAATCTTTATTTCAGTCATAGCAATATATATTTTCACTTAAATGTTGAAAAGTCAAGGATTCAGATCGGCAAGGTCATTTGCTGAAATGAGAAGCCATTTTTCAGTATCTATTTTTAAGGCTTGGAAGGGGAGGGGGGGAAATCCTGCCTGAAATAGTGCTTAACTAAGACTTCTTGCACTTAATCTTAATGATTTTCTACAGAACTGGCTGTCTGAATGTTCTGGTCATCCAGTCCGCTAGTCCAGGAATAAATTAAAGTGCAGGGCACAAATGGAGAAGAAAATGCATTATTATTATTATTTTTAAATGATTGACTAAAAGGGATATCAGGGATGCAATGGCTCAGTGGCTAAGACACTGAGCTTGTTGATCGAAAGGTCAGCAGTTCAGTGGTTTGAATCCCTAGTGCCGCATAATGGGGTGAGCTCCTGTTACTTGTCCCAGTTTCTGCCAACCTAGCAGTTCGAAAGCATGTAAAAAATGCAAGTAGAAAAATAGAGACCACCTTTGGTGGGAAGGTAACAGTGTTCCGTGCGCCTTTGGCATTTAATCATGTCAGCCACATGACCACGGAGACATCTTCGGACAGCGCTGGCTCTTCGGCTTTGAAACGAAGATGAGCACCCCCCCTAGAGTCGGGAACGACTAGCACATATGTGCAAGAGGAACCTTAACCTTAACCTTAAAAAGGGATATCCGGATTCCTTAAAAGAGAATTACATTTAAAGAGTTCCCTTTTCATGCAGTTATTTGTTAACACTATGTGGATGAGTATAGTACAAAGGTGTAGGGCATCTTAACCCGTCTGGGGAACAGCTTTCTAAAATGCTGAGTTTTGAGATACAAACATTACAACTTGTCATTCCTCTCTTGTAATCAGATCAGAGTTCTATCGGCAGCCCTTACATTCCAAGAGAGGTTATCTGGACTGGAACAGAACTAGAATCACTTAACAGCATATCCTAAATCAATGCCAATCAACACCGGCCACATGTAAGGAGGAACTATCTGCCCTTCAAAGCATCTTCAGGAATAGCATCTTCAGCCTTTCCTTCCTGTCAGTTTGGTTCCTCTCCCATTTTCTCTCACAATGTAATGCTGCAAACTTCGAGGAAGAAAGGTTTCAGATTACTTCTACTTCTGCATCTTGAGTTTGGGTGGGGTGGGGGGAATCAAGAGCTACATTCCTCAAAGAAGTCAATGTCTGCAGGACTGGCTCACCTTCTAATTTTGCAAGCTGGCTGAGATGGTAGCCTGAGAACAAACAAAGGTTGTCAGCGGAGGTTGTTCTTTAGCCCTAACCCTAGCCTTCTCTGTTAAGTTAAGTCAAGGCATTCATCTCTAGGATTTACGTCTATGAGATTATTCCAATAGGAACTTTGGAAATGCAATGCCTTCGTAGCCCTGGTGCTAACATTGCTTTTTTTTTTTTTAAGTAACAGGCAAAATTGCAGGCACAAATTTAGCTAAGCATTTTCATTTATTTTACTCTAACTCCTTTTTCAAACTCATTATTACTCATACTCTTATTTGTTGTTTATTTTGTATTGCTGTATTATTTTTTTCCAAATTTTTGGGAACCATTTGAATCTGGATTCTTAAATAGCCAGCACCGTTAGCAGACTGAATTTGGCATTATAGACCTTAACTAAGCTCTGTTGCAGAATGG
This sequence comes from Pantherophis guttatus, assembly GCF_059756535.1. NCBI lineage: Eukaryota > Metazoa > Chordata > Lepidosauria > Squamata > Colubridae > Pantherophis > Pantherophis guttatus. The sequence continues at coordinate 264,788,579 of NC_142063.1, read as the reverse complement.
AATCTTAGCCTGACTTTCCATATATTTTGCAGTGAAACATAAGACCATATGAATAGAATAGAATAGAATTTTTATTGGCCAAGTGTGATTGGACACACAAGGAATTTGTCTTGGTGCATACGCTCTCAGTGTACATAAAATAAAAGATACGTTGATAAAGGCATCCACAGATACCTGCACATTGTATTTCATAATTAATTTTTTTCCAGGCAACAGCTTCTGAGCATAGTAGACTGAATTTACTTTCATCTTATAATTAATGTCAAAATCATTCCCCTCCTGTCTTTCTGACAACAGCTGTTGTCACACTTTACAACTTATTTTGGCCCATTTTCTTATGATTTGGTTGCTTAGACATTAACTTTATGATTTTTCTTTAAATTCAAGAGTATGTTACAAGGGGGAGGAAGAGATGAGTCTAACATATATGCTTATTTGTATTTCATGTTTTAGAATATATTCTAAAATATTATGCTTTTGATGTATGTGTTTATTTATTAGGATTATCAAAATCACTAATTGAATATTAACCTCATGGAACTTTTAATTAAGACAACTAAAGCAATTATATTAATCTTGAATATATGTAAGAATGATCCACTCAATCTGGGTTGCTGAGACTTTCCAGAAAAATCAGGAAGACAACGAAGGGGTTAATGCATGTAGTCTTTATCATATCAGACATATGTTGTGTTTCTGATATAACCTGCAAAGAGAGAACAAGAGGGAAAGTCCCTGCAGATGATCCTTATGTTGTCCATTCACTGGATTTACATAGCTATATGTAGCATTAAAGCAGGGGTGAAATCCAGCAGGCTCTGACAAGTTCTGGAGAACCGGTAGCGGAAATTTTGAGTAGTTTGGAGAACCGGCAAATACCACCTTTGGCTGGCCCCAGAGTGTGAAGGGAATGGGGATTTTGCAGTATCCTTCCCATGGAGTGGGGTGGGAATGGAGATTTTTCAGTATCCTTCCCCTGCCACACCCACCAAGCCAGGCCCACCAAGCCACACCATGCCCACCAAGCCACGCCCACAGAACCGGTAGTAAAAAAAATTGGATTTCACAACTGCATTAAAGCAGCAAATTCAATTTCAAATCTATAAATATTCTCATTTCAAATCTAAATTTCCGTGATATCATTGGATATAAATGCAGGATATAGACAAAGGTACTCCAAGTCTAGATCAGAGCCTTTATGCATGTTACTAGTAAGTTCTAGAGGTTTAAGTATGACTTGGATACTTGCAAATAGTAATGTTTCCACTTATATTAAAAGCGTATCTGCTTTCCTGGTTTCCTTCAAAGAAACACATGGTAGGTAGAGGTAAGAAAAGCAGATATCAACCCATTTACATTCTTCTACAGGAACTATTGAGTCTGTCATCTGCACCTCTATAACTGTCTTGTTTGGTTCAATCCAACAAGACAGACACAGACTTCAGAGGATAATTAGAACTGCAGAAAAAAAACAATTGCTACCAACCTGCTTTCCATTGAGGACCTGTATACTGCACTAGTCAAAAAGAGGCTATGAAAATATTTACAGACCCCTCGCATCCTGGACATAAACTTTTCAACTCCTACCCTCAAAACAACACTATAGAGCACTGCACATCAGAACAACTAGACACAAGAACAGTTTTTTCCCGAACGCCATCACTCTACTAAACAAATAATTCCCTCAATACTGTTAAACTATTCACATTAGGCTGCATTACTATTGCTATTGGCCTTCTCATCGTTCCTGTCGCCCAACTCCTCCTACTTATGACTGCATGACTGTAACTTTGTTGCTTGTATCCTTGCAATTTATATTGATGGTTTCGTAGTATGATTTGATTGCTTATTGTACCATATGACTGTCACTGGGTGTTGTGCCCTGTGATTCTTGATGAGTGTATTGTGTCTTTTATGTACATTGAGAGCATATGCACCAAAAACAAATTCCTTGTGTGTCCAATCACACTTGGCCAATAAAGAATTCTATTCTATTCTATTCTATTCTATTCTATTCTATTCTATTCTATTCTATTCTATTCTATTCTATTCTATTCCACATGTATTGCTGGAGAAACAATGGAGTATCAAGTTTCCCCCCCTTTCACATGGGACTGCGAAGCATTTATCATCTGAAAAGGACTGTGGAAAGGAAAAGATCCATTTCCACAACACTGTATTCTTGGCTACAGAATACTTATTTTTTAATGTATTCAGCCTTTCCTAGAAACAATTTCAACGTAGTTCACAGCATATAATAAAAATGACAGTGCGATTTGGTTAATAATAAAATGAATCAAATGAACAGTGAAGTTCCATATTCCATAAAAGCACAACAATAAATGGCACAGAAGAGCATTAGATTTATTGTGCTTGTTTAAAGCTGTGATTTAGTAGATTGCAAATTATTCAATCAGTGGGCTAAAGGAAAATAGTTTTCTCAGCATAGACAAAAGGGACAGAAAGGAAGCCAAAGCAGGACCTAGACCAGCGATGGCTAGCCTTTTTGCCATCGCGTGCCAGGAAGGGGGGGGCGGGGAAGGTTCACGTGCGCTCGTGCCCACACCCATAATTCTATGCACCCTGCCCCACGCATGCGCACGCAACCCCCCTCCCCCCTGCTCCCGGCACACGATGGCTCAGTAGGTCCATTTTTCTTTCTCACCTGGCTCCAGATCCTCTCTATGCATCTGGGGAGGCGAAAACAGCTTCCCCACCCCTTCGGAGGCCCTCCGGAGGCCTGAAATGGCCCGTTTTCCAACTTTTGGAAGGAAAGTTGTCACAGGAAGTTACAAATTTTGCTGTCCCCAGCCTCCAAAGACTCCAAGAGAGGCTGAGAGCTGAGCTGGCATGCCAGGCGACATGGCTCAGCGTGCCACCTGTGGCACGCGTGCCATAGGTTCGCCATCATGGACCTAGACCAAAGATGCTGGCCCAAAAGCCCACCCAAGCTTCTGGTTCCCACAAGAAAAAGAGACAAGATTGATGAAACACATAAGAGGGCCAACATTTATCACTGCTGCTTGCTAAAGATGAGAAAAGGCTACTTTTCTGATATCTCAAACTCCCAACCAAGAAGAGCTCCAAAAATAATGCCCAGGAATTTGAACTGGGCTCAGAAACTATTGGAGTATTTGGTCTCTGCTAGAGAATACTGGTTTACATATACTAAATAGATACCTCTCCTAAAAAAAATAGCCATTTTCTGAATTGGTGGAAGTATATAGATGGCTTCACAAAGCTGAAACTGATGTGATGTGATTCCCATTCCGGGATTCTGCAATTCTGGTTATGGTGGCACATGTCCTAAGTTGAACAAATATGCATTTGGATCAGGGGTGGGTTCCACTTACCTTTACTACTGGTTCACAGTGGGATCACGCTCGCTCGCTTCGCTCACGTGCACACGCTCTTCTGCACATGCACAGAGGCTTCTGCGCATGCACAGATCACCAATGATGATGTTGTGCTGGATGGGCGGAGCCTCTCACCAGTTTTACTAGCGGTTCTATAGAACCGGACAGAACCTGGAGCAACCCACCACTGATTTGGATGGTATAAACTCAAAGAAAAGCTGGCTGGGGAATTCTGGGAGTTGAAATCCTCCAGGCTTAAAGTTGCCAAGGTTGGAGACCCCTGCCTTATGGAATGATCAGATCAAAGGGGAAGAACCTGCAGGTGATTAACAGGTAGAGAAAGAAACACAGAAAGAATTTGTCTCAATTTAGCAGAAGGTAAAAAGAGATGATGAGAAATTCATACCTTCAGACATTGCAAGATTGATGTCATCCTTCCAAGTAGACCCGACAGGAAACATTGACCAGGTGAACTAATTCTACTTTATTATAAGGCTACATTAAAAGACTCTTGAAAATCTGAAAGAACAAATCTTCTGGCTTGGGTTTTATGCTGCCTGTTGTAGTGAATTCTTTCAAGTTTTTTTTCCTCTGCCCATTAGTTAACTACAGGCTCCTCTCCCTTTTATCTGATTATTCCCCGGGCAGCATTTCTCCTCTCTCCCTCTTCCAAAATCATTCTCACATTCCATTAGAGATCCATTGAGACTTCATATTCAGAAACTGAATAGCTTAACTAATCTCAGTTTCAGTCTGCATCACAGAGACTAATGGAGAGGGAAGAAGGCACAGATGCAGGTTGAGTCAGCTGATCAAAAGTTTGAGCTAGACAAGATCCCCAAGCCCAGTAATCTGTTGCAAAGAGAAGAGAAAAGGAAATCCAGCCATGTACTTAAAAGAAAAAATCACAACTCAGCCATTTAGTTGAGCTGATATGGCTATATAAGAGTAGACTTTGGTCACTAGGTCTCTGGGTGTCAAACAACCCATCTATATGCTGCTGTTGGTTTAACTTGAAACTTAATCCAGAAACATTTTTTTCTTAGAGCTTCCTGAACCTGAGATAGCAGAAAGGTTGGGGTGTGCTTTGTATTACTTTGGGGAAAGATTTAAGACTGCGGTGAATATCTTGAATGTGTTACTAGAAGCTGGCTGTGTGGTGGTAACTGATAGTGCAGAATAGTAGCTGATTTTGGAATCTCAGAAATGCTAAGAAGGATCCAGCATAATAGGAGAACTTTGCATGATATCCCAATAGGAACTATCAAGGCTGTAGACAGGGGATGTCAAAGAAACCTTCTAGAATTGTTTGCAGTGGAAAATCACTTCCAATCCTTGCCAACAAAAACATGGTCCCCATGAGTCAAGCTCAACATGTGCAATACTTTGTCTTTACTTTGAGCCCCCATCCATTACTGATTTGTTATGTACCTGCCAGACTGTCAATGTACATTATCCACAAGGGAGAGATGTTCTTTATCACATATAGAGAGAATCAAATTATCCCTACCCCTCCATCTCCTGGAAATAGAAGGAGATTGATCATTTTAAAACTAGCTGCAAAAGTGACAGGGTTGAGGCTGGGAAAGATTATGATTTGCAATTTCCCCATAGTCTGTAAAAAAAAGTTTAAAAACCAGGAAAAAGTAAAAACCAGATAAAAGGAAGGAGAGGTCTTTGTTTTAAGAGAATAAAATAGATTACATGTCCTAATCAAAGGCCGTACTTTTAATTTATGTCTCTGTATCATGTCAGACGCTACATGTTCTTTCTTTTCCTGTATAAATCAAGAAATTATACGTAATTCCTATTTTCCAGTCAAATCTCAGATTTATTCATGAAGTTATCCTATTTCTATGGAATTTTCCTGTAATAATTATTTGAACACTTCTCCAGTATCTCTGCAGAAGTTTTTGGTCAAAATTTATTTATTTATAATAGATCAGAATCACCTTATAGTCTGCCCAGAACATTGTATTTTCTTCATGATTCTTTTATTTGATTGTCAGAAGAATCATCCCGACTTAGATATCATTTTTCTCCTTCAACATTAAATGTTTGCGTCTCACTTAAAATTAGAATTTTTATGCTTTATCATTTCTTTTAAAAAGAAGTTTCATTTTGTTTATATCCTATGAGATTGGTTTAATTCCCAAGGCTGGGAAGAAGGGATGAATAGTTTAATCATATGCCTACATATTATGAAGTCAAAAATAAATTATTTCAGTATTTCCTTCTTGACTTGAAATCCCTGTTATCTCGTGCATACTAAACATAGGGGTGATGCAGGGGTGGAATCCAACAGGTTCTAACAGGTTCTGGAGACCGGTAGTGGAAATTTTGAGCAGTTCTGAGAACTGGTAGCAGAAATTTTGAGTAGTTCGGAAATGGAGATTTTGCAATATCCTTCCCACAGGAGTGGGGAGGGAATGAGGATTTTGCAGTATCCTTCCCATGCCATGTCCACCAAGCCACACCCAAGTCACACCACGTCCACCAAGCCACACCCACAGAACTGGTAGTAAAAAAATTCGGATTTCACCACTGGGGTGATGCCTCTTATACGGTGGCAGCAGTAACTACCAAACATTACCCCACACCTATAGTCTGAAGACTGTTTTTATGCTTCCAGCCTTCTAACCTACTTGCCACAAGGTTGAATCTCTAGCCAAAGATCCACCATTCCCCTCTCCACAAATAATACATCTATATTTTGTAGTTTAATTTGTTTGCCTACATCTACTCCATTAATAACTCTATGTATTATTGTCTGGAGTTTGATCCACTCTAAAAATTAGTAAGCAAAGCAGGACTTCTGATTTTTCCTGTCTTTATGAAGATGTATTGTGGAGAACAACATCAGAATAAAACAATGACAAAAAATACAATACAAAAGATGTTATCCAACGCCAAGAGTAATGGGGAGGTTTCTCTGTACAAAGAATATACTTTATAAGATATCTAGATATTTAGTTCACTATTGGGGGGAGGTTTACAGGCTTGAAGGAGGAGCTGAATAAATTCTTTGTTTCAGAAAATCCCAGGTCTCTCACTAGTGATTCTGGCATTGGATTAGAGCAGATTTTCCTTTCTCCAATTTTTCATGGTAGTTGATGATGTTCTGTGAGTGAGTAAGGAAGGGATGGGTCGGAAAAGAGAAATGTTTAAATAAGGTATAAATTAGGCATTCAAGAAAATTCACCCCTATTTTTAATACATTGTTTGAATAGCTCATACTGAGTTTAACAAACAAGAATAAAAATAAACAGTGGTGATATAATCAGATACAAATATATAGACATTTTAATAATGTTTTTAATAAATAGTTTTTTTTTAAGTCCGTGTAACAAACTGTTATTGACCAATCTATTTTTAAAAAAAATTCTGAAGTATAGTTTGTTGTAATACAAGAAGTATTAGAAGTACTATTTAAAATTATGCGGTTTTTGTTCATGGAAGTCAACCTCTAAACGGAATCATTTCTGATCAAGAGCCTCACTTTACAACAGAAAGTCTATCATAGCTATTAAAAACATTGACTCCTATGGCTAGAATTAAAAGGACATAATATCTACATGCAAAAGCAGAAAAGTATATTCTGAAGCATCAGTGCTGGCTATCAACTAATACTTATTCTTCTGTTGCTTTTTCTTTTCATTTTTTAAAAAGTTTTTTATTTTTTAGACAAACCTTTAATACATCAGTTTTCTCTTCCCTGTGACATCTCGGTGTCATCTTCCAAAGTTCTTTCTTTTTCTGTATAGTTGTCATTACTTCTATATTGATCCTTATCCAGTCAATTCATCACTAACATAATATTCAACTCATCACATATTTTTACATACTTATATAATTAATCATTTATATCTCTTCTCCAACCAATAAGAAAAATCATTCCATATTTTAAAATATTCTGAGTCTTCTCTATCTTTAATCATCAAAGTTAATCTATTCATTTCTGCACAATCTAAGATTTTTTTTAAATTACTTCTTCTTGTTGCTTTTTCTTTGGACTGTTGAAGTCCATCTGACATCTGTTCTTACAACAATGGGCTAAAGCTGTTTTGCACAACCCAAGTCCTTTTTTCTAAGTCAAGGTCATTCTTTTTGATAAAGACAAAGATAATGGAGAAGAGAAGCTCTTCCCTACCTGCTTGAGGAGTAATGGATGATATGAAACAAGGCACTGCACAATAGTCATCATGTCTATCAAACAATTTAGGATGCCTAATTACATCTTAAATTACAGTGGGCTTCTCTTTTCTTTATACCTCCTGAGACCTGTGTTTTAAAATATCATGTGAACCCTCCTAAAAAGAAAAGCATGAACAATGCTCAAAAGAAATTCTGTTAATAGGAGATGGGGTATGAAAGGATGTAATGCTTATCACACATTGTTACGTTCTTCCATAGCCAGAGTTTTTCCAGTTATCATCTGAGAGGAGAATACAGCCGCAATTAATTTTTCTTTGTCTTCTAGTGATAAGGATTTTGCACAAAAGCCATTTAGTGAGTTGCCAACTGGATCTCTCTTGACGCAGCTCTTAGGAAGGTTTCAGCTACAATAGGAGTACACAACCTCCATCTGGGATGTTGTGACATATAGCAGATAAATAAGAAAGTTGTGTGAGGAAGGAACTGGGTTTACTTTTCTGTTCAAACTGAAACATCACCCAGAAATCTTACAGACAAATAGTAATAGCACTTAGACTTATATACTGCTTTACAGTGCTTTACAGCCTTCTCTAAGCAGTTTACAGAGTCAGCGTATTGTCCCCAACAAAGTCTATCTTGTTTCCTTTTAAAAGAAAACTGTCCTGTTTTATGATGTCCAAATCACATTTATTTGTTTAGGCAATTTAAATACTTTGCACATTGTACTAATCCATTATTTCTTTAACCAGGTATATAGCAAAAACTGCAACGCACATTTTAAAAATATTCCTACATGCCACCAGGTGCCATAACAGTGCGTCTCAAGAATACAATTGCTAGATACATCTCCCATCCTGGCCATTTTACATATTAAAAAGGCTTATGTTTGCACATCACACTTGATCAGAAATGGAAAAAAGAAACAAACAAAGTAAAATCACATTTTAGCTCATAGCAATATGTGAACTGGGCTCCTATTTCTATATTCTTAGATCTTAAAATTGCAAATTGACAGGTCGCTTGTTCATAACATGCCTAATATAACAGTTATTGAAAAAAAGAAAGTCTGGTTCATTGATTTGCTATTCTGGGTGATGCTAGGACTGAGGGAAAACTTCAAAAGAAAAAAGATCGAAGTTGAATACTTGTAGAGAAAGAAATCCATTCTTTTATCGATCATGATTGGAGTGATACCTTAACGGCTTCCTTGATATCTGGAAATACTGAATTTATCAGATTCGAACATCTGATTTTATTTAAAAAAAGCATCCTGCTTGAAAATGCCTATATTCTTAGATACTACTTTTAACAATTCTCAGGTTGATTAGGACTTGAATTATTAAATTTTCATTGTGAATCTAGCTGTAGTTTACCCACATATAAGAATCCTTGCCATTACTGCTATTTCTACTACTAATACTACTAATACTATGTTTCTATACCATTGCTGTGTCTTGCAAGACTTTTTGTAGTGTAAGAATTAGGCAATAAAGCTTATTGAGTATACTGTAATTATTTTATTTTATTTATATTATTTTATTCTTTGTTTAACTTTTCACTCTGAGGTTCATGGCAGATATAAAATAGGACATCATATTTGTTTACAACTACCAGCAACTTTGAAATTTTCTAATTGTTTTTTTTTTCTAAATTAGAACCTTACACAGAAGATTATAGAAAGGAAAGTTCAAGAAAATAAATGGGAATCAAAATATGCATGTATGCTGTAAATGAAAAGTATTAACACTACATTAATATAAGTAACACAAATAAAAAAATGTATTTAAGAAAACTGATAAATTCTCTGGCTAAATTAAATTCGCCATGCAGATACTTTGTACTCAAGATATGGTAAAAAGATATTCATAAAGGGAGAAATTCTTTTATCTGTCAGTTGCCTTTCTAGCTTAGTGTCCATACTGAGAGAGCAAGACATCTGCCTTGAGCAACCCTCAAAATAGCTTTACTTTTATTTGAAGCCTATAGTGAACTCTCATGCAAGGCAGTATAAAATATTGTATTGTTTTATTACTCATAAAATAATAATAAAATATGTGCAACCTATCATACAAAAACTGCTTAGCAATGACCGAGTATTCTTTAAGTTACTGATGCAGAGATGATTTGGGAGTTCCTTCACCTTTCCCCTAAAATTAGGATAAGAGGCTTCAAATGCTGAGAGATGGTTCTCAATGCAATTTAAATTGCATTAAATAATTGATGTTAGAGAGAAAATTCTAGGACTTATCTCTATGCGGTGCATTTAGAACATCGTTAATGAAATAAAGGCTGGGCTCATTGACAAATAGAACTAAATGAAGGCCCTCTGAATTATATTTGAGTAATATTATTAGATTCATCCTCCCTTGTTAAGAAGACACGCTTCCATACAAATCAATAGACATAACAACCAACCACGGAATGATTCTGTTATTGTACCTCCAAGTATTTTTCAGCCCAGCCTCCCAGATTGAAAAGTGTCCTGGTTTTTAAGGCAGCACCTTAACCACTACACCAAACTGGCTCTCCAATCATGCTACCAACCCCATCAGTTAAACACTGTCATTCTGTGGAATATAGCTGGGATATATCATGGCGCATGATTTATGGATAGACAATTGACGTTTTTATTATTGAACTTATCTCCTGCTGTTTTATGAAGGGGCTAATTAAAATATAAATAAACCATAACCAAAATACTTCTTGAAATAAAACATGACGACCCTTGCTTCTTCGTATGTGTCATCACAAAGCTTTTATCACACGCAAACACATACATACACACCAGTGGTGGGTTTCAAAATTTTTTACTACCAGTTCTGTGGATGTGGCTTGGTGGGTGTGGCATGGCTTGGTGGGCATGGCAGGGGAAGGATACTGTAAAATCTCCATTCTCTCCCCAATCCAGGGGAAGGTTACTGCAAAATCCCCATTCAGCTGGGACTTGGGAAGCTGAGAATAGATGGAGGCAGGGCCAGTCAAAATTTTTACTACCGGTTCTCCGGACTACTCAAAATTTCCGCTACCGGTTCTCCAGAACTGGTCAAAACCTGCTGAAACCCACCTCTGATACACACACACACATACACACACACACAAACACACATTCTTTCATACTTGTTGTGGCCCGCCAGCAGCCTGTGCGGATCATGGCTGATCCCGATGACGAGGAGGCTGGTGTGGTGTCGCGCCAGCAGCCTGCACAGCCGGCACTCACGTCAGACAGCAAGGAGGCTGAAGAGGATGTGGTGCCAGAGGCAGAGACTCAGCCAGGGCCTTCAGAACCTCCAGAGGCTCCTTCAAGTGGAGAGAGCAAAGTGGAGGAGCCTCTTCTCAATGCTCGAGCACGCAGGGCTGCCAAAAGGCAGGAGTGGCTCCTCAGGAGGAGGAGGTCTACTCGAGAGTAAAGCTTGAGGATAATTGGCCACTCCCTTAGCCTATTTAAGTCACATGCGGTTAGTAAGTTTCTTGCTGGAAACAACTTGTAATTATCATCAGAGCATTTTTGGAAAAGTCTTATCGTATTTTGTTTTCTGGGCTGATTGCCAACCTTTGCCGGACTTTGGTTTATTCTTGCTACTTAATAAATTTGATAAGGACCTTTGGTGTGTGTCAATATCCTCGGAAATCCGGAGCTGGGGCAGAACAATACTTCACATTTTGCAAAGGTGCATCTAAACATTCTTATATATTGGCCCTTAGCAGCTGTAAAGAAGACATGTGGAATCTGTGATAATCTGTGATTTCCACCATCAACAATGCTGAAAATCACAGATTACAAGGTATAGATTTTATTCCCTCCATTGTGTTACTCTTCCTGCAACATGATCTCTGGTTCAATATTGTCCTTGAATGTACACAGACTGATCTGCCCTGGTTTTTACTGTTCAGAGTGAAAGTAGACATTTTTTCCTTGTCCTCCATCTGCCTACTTCAGAGCTCCTATTTCACACTTGACTTGCGCTAAATAGCCCACATCTTTGGCCATATTAGCCAAAGCTTCTGTTTTGCTTCTGTTCCTTTTCCTTCCAAATACTTCTTAATCTCCCCACCCCCACTTCGCCAAAGGCGAATCTCCTCCTAGCTTTGTGTAATCCTAGCATGCCAGTTTCACAGAATGAAAGCTGCTCTAAACAAGAAAAGCTCTATTTCATCTTCTTTGGACTTGAATCACTTATTTGTTCCATTTGAGTGGTTGGAGAGATGGGCTGTCACCAGAAATGGCGTTCCGGTACCCAATTCTTCCACCTTCCTTCTTTGCATTGCCTAGTTCAACAACCTTCCCTGACTTGGTGCCTTCCACGGCATCAGGCAATACAGGTAGTCCTTGACTTCCAATAGTTCATTTAGTTACTGTTAAAAGTTACGACGTCACTGAAAAAAATGATTTATGGCCATTTTTCACAATTGCACCCCGGTCCAGTGGTGGGTTCCTCCCGGTTCGGTCCGGTTCAGCCGAGCCGGTAGCGGTGACGATATGATGTCACCAAACCGGTTCTCCCCCCCACCTTCCCACCCACCCACGTTATTTTTACCTTTTATTTGGTCCCACCCCCAATCTATTGCTGCCTCCTGAGTCCCAGCTGATGACTAGAGGGAAAAAAACTGTTTAAACTCTTGCCGCGGGGCTTCAAAGGGCCGTCCTACAGCTGATCAGTGTTAAAAGCAAACAAATGAGTCGGCTCGTAAGTGCAATGACTGGTCGTAAGTGCGAGGACCTTCCAGAAATGACTCTGACCAGCTAGCCACGCCCATCTAGTCACATGACCTCCAAGCCACACCCACAAAATAAGCCATGCCCACAGAACCGGTAATAAAAAAAATTAGAACCCACCCCTGCCCCGGTCATGTGATCGAAATTCAGATGCTTGGCAACTGACTCATATTTATGGCAGTTGCAGTGTCCTTTTTTGCAACCTTCTAACAAGCAAAGCCAATGGGGAAGCCAGATTCACTTAACAAACATGTTACTAATATCACAAGTGCAGTGATTCCCTTAACAACTGTCGCAACAGAGGTCATAAAATGGGGCAAACTCATTTAACAAATGTCTCACTTAGCAACAGAAATGTTGGGCTCAATTGTGTTCATAAGTCGAGGACTTCCTGTACTGTATTCCCCAATCTTTGGCCAGACTTTTATCTTTGGTGTTTCCTGCTGCTTCTGCCATGCATTATGGTTTATCTATAAAGCACCTTGAAAGTATCTGAAATGAATGTTGGTGAACAACTGTAATAATTAATGGATTATTAGGGTGGGAAAGGCAGACCCACTTTTGTCTTTGTTTTATGTGCTTCCCTTCAACCTTTTACAGCAAGACAGAGAAACCATATAGAACAGGGGTGTCAAACTCCAGGCCCACGAGCCAGATCTGGCCCATGGGGTGCTTAGATCTGGCCCGCAGGGCCGCTCTGGAAACAGTAAAGGACCAGCCCGTGGTGCCTCTGCCAGAGAAAATGGAGCTTGGAAGGGCCACACGCGGCCCTCCTGAGCTCCATTTTTGGCCGTGATGGCCTCCTGCAGCCAGACCTCTGCCAACGATAACGGAGCTCGGGGAGGCCATGCATGGCCTGTCCGAGCTCCATTTTTGGCCACAACACTTTCCTGCAGCCTTCTGTCAGCGAAAATGGAGCTCAGGGAGGTCGAGCTCCATTTTCGCTGGCAGAGGGCTGCAGGAGGCTGTCATGGCCAAAAACAGAGCCTCGCCAAGTGACATTGAGCTGTCCACACCCACAATGGCCATGCCCATCCCTGGCCCCCCAAGGTCAAACACAAACCCTGATGCGGCCCTCAATGAAATCAAGTATGGCTCCTGAAGTTCTTCCCAATCCCTTTACCAGCAGGGACCCATTTGTGCACATTAGTGCATTGGAAAGCATATGGCAGACTGCATGTGCTCTGCTATGGGACAACTAACCAAGCACGAGCACTTATGAATGTTCCAGTCCAATGCATTGCTTTCCAATAGGAATGCATCAAGAGGATTTGTTGGGGGATATTTTTTCTGCAGTCACTAGCTTTATCTGGTCCATTTTTAAAATCAATCTTTCTTTTGCTGGCTGTTTCCTCCATACCAAATTTGGCCCCATTCTGTTCAGTTTTCAGTAAATTCTCATGCTAATAGAGGTTTATTTGTTGTGAATGCTACAGTGAGGTGAAGTCAAGTGATCAAAGTCAAGCTGTTATCTAAATATACAGAATTATTCAATGAAGAGCTTTGCCGGAATTATCTCAAAGTTGTTTATATTTTATATGCAATATTAGGACTTGAAGATTTTAGGATACAATATCAGGACTTTTAAATTTCAGGAAAGAACTTTCTTCATCATCATCATCATCATCATTGTCATCACTGTTGGATATTTATTCTAGGGTTGGGTAGGTAATATATAGAAAAACTATGTTTGTGACTTTAAATGTTATAAGAAGAATGATTGGCTGTGCTATTATCAGGCAGCCATAAAAGTAGACAGGAAGCCCCGGAGCTCCTGCTCCTGCTATTTGATGATTGATTTTTCTGAAGAGGTACTGTGTGTGACTGAAGAAAACTGTAAGCAAACTACTGTATGTTTTGTGTTGGAGAGTGATTATTTGAAGACGTGTTATCATTGTTTTGAGAAACCAAGTTTGTTTTTTCACTAAGAGTAAAGAATTTTTTTTTTTTCACCGTTCAGAGTCTGTGCGTATCTGTGTGTTTAACCAGCAACGTATCTCTTTGCTGTCCAGTCCGTTGCCTACCATGCAGAGGGAAGTTTTACCCTCAACAATCACAATGGAGATGGTTGAAGACTTCAACAAAACATTTATCAATTGTGGCTTGGCAGCGACCCACATAGACAAAAAAAGTAGGTTAAAATAGGGTTGTCTATTCATATGATGCATCTGTCTATCTGGACACGCATTGCAATTGGGACCATCCATAGCTATAACAATTCCTGCTGTCGACATTCCATTATTTGTCTTCTGTTTGCTTCTTTTTTAAATCTGTTTTCCATGGTAAGATGGCACCTGTTAATAAGAAATAAGAACTTAGGGCTCGTATTAGGGTGTAGGTAATATAGTGGTGGGATTCAGCTGGTTTGCACAGGTTCAAGAGAACCGTTTGTTAACTTTCTGAGCAGTTCAATGAACTGGTTGTTGGAAGAAATCTCCTTCCAACAGCCTTTTGTCTTCCAATTTTACAGGGCTAATCTTTTTTTTTAAATTTGATTTATATGCCGCCCTTCTCCAGAGACTCAGGGCGGCTTACAATGCGTTAAGCAATAGCCTTCATACTTTTGTATATTTATACAAAGTCAGCTTATTACCCCCACAAACTGGGTCCTCAATTTACCTACCTTAGAAAGGATGGAAGGCTGAGTCAACCTTAAACCTGGTGAGATTCAAACTTACAGTAATTGCAGACAGCTGGTGTTAATCACAATGCTATCAGTCTGCTGAGCCACTAGACAGCCACCAGCCACCTGTCAGGAAGTCAGGAAGGAAACATTCTGGTGTGCCTCTGTGTTGTTTCTAGCCTAATCCTGCTTATCTTTAAGTGTTTTCAGAAACTGCGTCTCTGATTAAGCCTTGTTACATTCACAGCCCTTAATGGTTCTTGGCAGTACACCCAGACTAGCCGGAGCAGGGTCTCTGGAGGGTTTGTTTGTTTGTTTGTTTGTTTGTTTGTTTGTTTGTTTGTTTGCTAGGGGCTTGATGTTTTTAAAAGCTTTTTACATTGCTTGGGGTGCAAGCTTGGCATTCTGTCTGATTTTTTTACTGCCTTTCTGGGGACATGTGATCTTTCCTTAAATCTGGATGATTTCCTTAGGATATCTTATGAGGTGAGTGAGACCAGCTTATATCTTTAAGTTGTGCAAATGGATCTAAGGAGTGTTTCTCTTGGGCGCGAAAGGGTGCTTTGTCAGATCACTGAGCACAAGAGTCTCTTGTCTATGGGGATTCTTCAGCCTGGTTTCGTTCTGCAACCCAACAAGACAGACACAGACTTCAGAGGATAATTAGAACTGCAGAAAAAATAATTGCTGCCAACCTGCCTTCCATTGAGGACCTCTATACTGCACAGGGCTGTGAAAATATTTACAGACCCTTCACATCCTGGACATAAACTGTTTCAACTCCTACTCTCAAAACGACACTATAGAGCACTGCACATTAGAACAACTAGACACAAGAACAGTTTTTTCCCAAACGCCATCACTCTACTAAACAAATAATTCCCTCAACACTGTCAAACTATTTACTAAGTCTGCACTACTATTAATCTTCTCATCTTCTCATCGTTCCCATCATCCATCTCCTCCCACTTATAACTGTATGACTGTAACCTTGTTGCTGGTATCCTTATGATTTATATTGATATTGTTTCCTGATTGCTTATTGTAGCCTATGACTATCATTAAGTGTTGTACCTTATGATTCTAGATGAACATATCTTTTATTTTATGTACACTGAGAGTGTACGCACCAAGACAAATTCCTTGTGTGTCCAATCACACTTGGCCAATAAAAATTCTATTCTATTCTATTTCTATTTTTCCACGCTCAGCAGTTTTGGGTTTCTTTTCTCACACTTGCTACATTTGTATTGTTCATTGAAGAAAATATAAAAGAAGCAGAGTGATTTCTGCTGAGTTATTCCCACATGAACCAGGGGAAAAAAGACCCACCAACCCTCAAATAACCCCTGGTTCTGTATATGTAACAAATGAGACAGAAACAAAGCACTGTTGAAAAGAGTCCTACAAAAGAAGTATTGTCTTGCTTGAAAACTATAATAATTACACTGGCATCTAGTCAGCCACTTAACTTATATATTAGCTGAAAGGCCACCACAAATACAGTCTTGGTTGAAAAATCTGAGCAAGGTTAAAATAAGTTTTACTTTACTTCTCCAAAGTCTTCAGCTTTAAGAAAGAAAATTAAACCATGAACATTTTATCTTTATTTATGAAGGGCCCTTTCATGGTTGTAGTGATTAAAAGGCAGGTTCTTAAGATGTTGGCTACAGGTTGCTTCTCCTGGGTAAGCCTGAATTTTAAACAAATGTCCTCCTGTAAAGCTTAGACCTGTCCTCTCATTCATTACATTCATCAGAGGCATGACATCCACTGGCCATGCGGACCAGTGGTGGGATTCAAATTTTTTTACTATCGGTTCTGTGGGCGTGGCATGGTGGGCATGGCATGGCTTGATGGGCACGGCTTGGTGGGCATGGCAGGGGAAAGATACTGTAAAATCTCCATTCCTTCCCCACTCCAGGGGAAGGTTACTGCAAAATCCCCATTTCCTCCCAATCAGCTGGGACTTGGGAGGCAGAGAATAGAAGGGGTGGGGCCAGTCAGAGTTGGTATTTACAGGTTTTCCGAACTACTCAAAATTTCTGCTACCGGTTCTCCAGAACTGGTCAGAACCTGCTGAATACCACCTCTGATCAGACTGGTGAGCCCTTGTACAAACACATAAGTAGGCAGAAGGCTAGCCCCTAACTGGTGCAACCTCTCTGCCTCAATGAATGACCATCATAGGACATAAAGTGAAATGTAGTCTTAAACCCATGTCCTCCTTTTATCTATTAACTTAAATTGGGTGGATGATATTTCCTTTTCTGAATATCATTTTTCCTGGGCTGAATTGGAGGACCATTTCTATCAGAATTGGGATGATGATCCAATGATTTGCATTTTCAGCTTCAAGAGACTTCTCTTTCTATTTTTTCATTTTCTTCTCTCAAATGGTTTTGTGGGTGGTTCCTTGGTGGCAGCCATGATCTTTCTTTGCCAGAGACTCTCCTTCCCCTCTTAATCAATGTCAGTAATCCCAGCAATCCTCCGAGATTCCCTAGCCCAGCCTTCTTCTTTTCCAGTTTTCCTCGTAGTTTCTCTTGAAGAGATTCCAACTGATCCTATAGACACGCTGATTCATATGTGATCCTCAGCAAGAGGTGGGATTCACTTACCTTCCCTACCAGTTAGCAAATGTGAGCGCACGTGCCACCTCTGTGCATGCGCAAGGCCTTCTGCGCATGCACAGTGCTCGGGCATTACGTCCGGGTGAGTGGGCGGAGCCTCCCACAGTCGCCGCTACTGGTTCACCCAATCGAAGAGAACCAGCTCAATCCCACCAGTGTCCTCAGCCATGGTTAACTTGTTCTTATGTAAACTCATTGTTGTTTGTCTGTCACAACTGACAATTAAGCAAGAAGGAATGGACTCAATACAGTTAATAAATCATGGTTTGTGGCATAGTATTTACATGCAATCTCAGCCATTGTGGCTTATTTAACCATCTACTGTAATTCTCAACCACTGAACCCAGGTGGTTATTGATTTTACAAGCCAGAATAAATTGATATTCTCTAGAGATAAATTTAAGTGAAATTCCAATAGCTGCTCTGCGACTGCTCTGGAAGATTCATAGAGAAATAAAAAGTTGGGAATTTATTTATTTACACAATGTATATGACTGCCCATCTCAAACACATGACTCTGACCAGCTAACAAGAAATAAAAGCAACATCATAACAAAACAATAAATAACAAATATAGCATTCCAGATAAAACCAATCTATACAATTATTATATGGTCTCAAACACAAACAGGCCCCCAATCTCAGTAACAGAACCAGATCTCAAAGCGCTTATGGTAAGCGTCTGGAAACCCAGTTTAGTGTAGTAGCTATGGTGCTGGCCTACAAATCAGGAGACTGTGAGTTCTAGACCTCCCCTAGGCATGAAAGCCAACTGGGTGACTTTGAGGAAGTCACTTTCTCTGAACCCAACCCACATCATAAGGTTATTATTGTGGGGAAAATAGGAGACAGCAGTATTAGGTATGTTTGCTGTCTTGCATTTACCAAAGAGCCTTGCTGGTACAGTGGTCTAAGCACCCTGTTATTAACACAGCTGCCTGCAATTTACTGCTGGTTCGAATCTCTCCAAGGCTCAAGGTTGACTCAGCCTTCCATCCTTTCTAAGGTAGGTGAAATGAGGACCCAGTTTGTGGGGTCAATAAGCTAACTTTGTATAAATATACAAAAGTATGAAGGCTATTGCTTAACGCATTGTAAGCCGCCCTGAGTCTCCGGAGAAGGGCGGCATATAAATCAAATTAATACATATACATATATACATATATACATATATACATATATACATATATACATATATATACATATACATATACATATACATATACATATACATATACATATATATATATATATAGAGAGAGAGAGAGAGAGAGAAAGAGAGAGAGAGAGAGAGAGAGAGAGAGAGAGAGAGAGAGAGAGATCTAATCCCTGAGGGAATCATGTTTCAGAGGGTGGGCCCCCTATAATAGTTTAAGAGTACCAATTAACACTACACTGGCTTTCATAATGAGATCTTAGGACTTCATTTGGAGGTAGGAAAACTCTGCCTTCTGAATAGTATTTATTTATTTGTCAAATTTATATGGCCATCAATCTCATACAAAGTGATTCTGGGCAGTGCACAATAAAACTTACTATTAAAATTTATTGCAAAACTAATCAAAACCAATTCAAATAGTAATCATATATAAAAGTACATATCGTTAACCTCTAATTTTTTATCATCCGGAACTACTGGCCATCGTGGTTGGTGCTGAATGGAGATGGTATTTAGTTCTCCAATCTCCATCCAAATGCTGAAATGCAGAAGAAATTGCAACAGGGATGATTGATGCTTGGGGGGGTTTTGCAGCAAATTTAGGGAATGGCTTTTTCCAGTGCCTACTCAATCTTTGGAAAGTTGAGGTGACCCAGGCACTAAATAGGACTGCTCCCAAGTGGATTCTCTTTGTCCCCAATCTTAGAGGATTCCATTATATTTTGATTCAGAAACCTAACAATTCTGGAAGAGTGCCAACATTTCCTCTTGACGAGGTTGTGTTCAGCCTATAACCGTGATGGCGAACCTATGGCACACGTGCCACAGGTGGCATGCAGAGCCATATCTGTGGGCAAGCAAGCGTTGCCCTAGCTCAGCTCCATTGCACATATATGCACCGGCCACCTGATTTTTGGCCTTCCAGGCCCACCGGAAGTCAGGAAACGGGCAGGGGGGGCCTTCCAGGCCCACCGGAAGTCAGGAAACGGGAAGTCCGGAGGGCCTCCAGGGGGATGGGGAAGGCCATTTTCGCCCTCCCCATGCTCCAAGAAAGCCTCTGGAGCCTGGGGAGGGCAAAAAACAGGCCTACTGGGCCCACCATGCTATTGCGTGCCAAAAGTGGGGGGAGCTTGGGGGGTCATGCGTGCATGCCTGGGGGAGTTGCGTGCACATGCGCGGGGGATGGGTCACATTAAATTACGGGTGTGGGCATGTGCCCGCCACCCCCCCTTGCACCCCACCTCTTTTGGCACACGACAGCAAAAAGGTTAGCCATCACTGGCCTATAAGAAAAAGCTCCCAATCTGAGCATTTATAGATCCTGAAAAAAAGTGCAATAGGCACCATAGTAGGGGAATATTTGCCCAACTTCAACTGCTTTATCAGTTGGAGCTTTTCCTAGAACAGTTGGATTACTGTGATTTACTCAGTGTGGTGCTGTCCCTCCCTTGACAACTATTTGAGAATTCCAGCTGGTGCAAAATATGACTGTGTGCTTACTAGTCAAATTCATGAATGACACGTGAATACCTCTAGGAGAGCTATATTAACTACCACTTTGTACAACTGAAGTATCAGATTATAACTTATCAAACATAAATGTCTTGGTTCTGGGACTTTTTGAGACTGGGTATCTCAGCAGAACTTTCCCACCAGTATGGGGAAACAGAAAACACAGTTAAGTGAATGTTGCACCATTTTATTATCTTTCCTACTACAGTTGTTAAATGAATTGCTCCAGTTGTTAAGTTCGTAATGCAATTGTTAAATGAATCTGGCTTCTCCATTAACTTTGCTTGTTGGATGGTCATAAAAGATGATTGCATGACCCCAGGATATTGCAACAGTCATAAATACATGCCAGTAGCCAAGCATCCAAATTTTGATCACATGACAACGGGGATGCTGCAATGGTTATAAGTGTTAAAAACAGTCATAAGTCGCTTTTTTCAGTGGCATTCAAACAAACAAATGGTCGTAAATCAAAGACTACCCATATTGTAAACCTCTAAGATGAACTTGGGAGACCCAGTTTCAGGTTCAGCTTTAGCCATGGAAACTCACTGTGTGGGTTTGGGCCAGTCACTTTCTCTAACCCAGTCTCATTTGGTGTTGCATACAATGATTGTGTACACTACCTTGAGCTCCTGGAGGAATAGTAAAATCTCAGGCTAACAAATCATGTTTCCAAGCAAGGTGAGAAGGCTAAATATATGAATATTGATGAAGCAAAGTGGTTTCAAAAGAGGGAAGATAAGCAAGTCGGATATGAAATTCATTTCCTCATGCTGCTAAAAGGCAAAGAGTTTGTTAATATGCAAAAGAAAATATTAATTAATCTGCTGGAGAATATATCTCGCAATTAAAATTAATAAACATTCATAAAGAACATACAACATTATGCTTCAATGCTTTATAGAGATGCTGAAGACAGAATTCTAACAGGCAGCTAATGAGTGGCAGATGATAACAGTTTAGCTATTGCTATTCTGGAAAGCTGCCAAAATGGAAATGCTTACAGATAACATGATTCTGAAAGCATCAATCATGAATAAACACATTCTACGGTATGTCTAGTAGTTCTCCACTAGACTGACAAAAAATGTAGCCCCCATCCTTCTGCTACAGTTGCAGAACCTCACATCCCAAAGGCATGAATTGTGTCTTTAGCAGAATGGATTTAATAGTGTGTACAACATGCATTTTATCCCATTCTTAAATCAAGTATATGAACATATGTATGGCCTCATCGGTTATTGCTAAAGGAGAACAATCAAATGCTTCTTGAAATACGACATTTCCATTCAATAACAGGCAAGTAACCCACCAACAAAGGTGGAAAGATGTTCCATTCCTAAGAAACAATGATGAATGCTGCAACAGGTGTAATTCAATCAATGTAGAAATGTTAAACTTCCGATGGCCATTTTTATTAAGGCCAGAGCCTGAGTCCCAACTGATGGCTAGAGGGAAAAAAACTATTTAAACTCTTGCCACAGGGCTTCAAAGGGCCGCCCTACAGCTGATCAGTGTTAAAAGAAAACAAATGAGTAGACCAGTGCCTGCAAAAATACACGAATTTCAGTGGGCAGAGCAAATGTATTTATGCATTTAATCAATGTGCTTATTACTTCCTTCTTACCTGCCTCAATGGTTAAAGCAACTCCAGGCAGCAGACATGGTAACAAACAATTAAAACAATTAGAAGAAGGGGAAAAAAAATACCCAACAACAATAAAAAATGCAATATTGTTTATTTGGAAACAAACAATCCCATATACAGGCCCTGCTGGAAAACCCAGGTCTTCATAATTTCGCTAAAGAGCAGTGGATTCAGGACTATATATGTTGTGGCCTGCCAGCGGCCAGCAGAGCTGGCAGCAGAGTTAGACAGTGAGGAGATTGGGGAAGAACATGGGCCAGTCCTGGGGGCTGGGGAAAGCTCGGATGAGGGCTCTGCATCAGAGGCAGAGAGGGAGATAGACAGCAGTGAAGCAGAGGAACAGCTGGAGCCTGTTCCCAGTGTGTGCATGCACAGAGCTGCCAGAAGACAAGAACAATTCAGAAAGCAGGGTCAACTTGGGAGTAAAGCCACACCTTGGAGATGATTGGCCCCTCCCATAGGAAACAAAAGAGAGCAAACAGGAAGTGGGCTTTTGCAGGAAACAATTTATTCGTTCAGTAGTTTCAAGAGTGAAAAGTTCTGTTCGTGACTCTAAGAGACTCTGTGCCAAGTTTTGCCTTACTCTGCGTTTGGAAACAAGTTACGTGGCAGCTTGCCAAGTGAGAGAAGGTGTGTTGAGAAATATTCCTTTGAAAAACTGTTTAGACAAACCTTACTGACTGTGAATGAAAGTAATTCACAGTCGTGTAAATAAAAGAGGTTTTGTCGGGACCAATTCCTGCTTCCTGCTTTTTAAGGGAGCTTAGGTCAGAGGAGTATGGATTTTTAGGGAGAATGTCATTGTACAAGACAAGGAATAGGGACAGGCAATACGTTATCATTTTTACCATTGTTCCATATGTTGGGGAAATTAGGAGATTTTGTTTCCATTGAAGATGTAACATCTCTCTTGATCCAACTGCAATATGCTTCCTATTTTGTCTTTTCCAACCCTGAAGCACAGGCAGCATGCAAGACAAAAACCATTTTTACTATCAGATTCTTTGATCCCAAGTTTTTAATTCAGTCAATACCACACTGTTGAGATAGGACAGACACTTCTTTTCACTTGAACAAACCATTATTCAAATGTGGATAGTGTCAAAAACTAGAACAATTTGAACCAAAAGGAGAACACAACCTTGCTCAGTTTCTTCATTATCGAAAGTTTTGTTTCAGAGAAAACTATTTTAACTTTGTTTGAAGATATTGCTATAAGGGTAGCTGTCCAGAAAGATTATGGTTGGCTGGATAGAATTAAGCCATCATATAACAGACAGGATAATTTTTTGTGTGTAAAAGGCCTTTTAAAGTTCTTTCAAGAGAAACGAAAATCATCAGAGGCATATTTAGAATTTATCCAGTCATTTGGGGGAAAGGGCATTGAGAAGACTTTTAAAAAAATTGTTATCAGCGTTTTCCTCAAAATAGAAAGCACTATATCATTAAACCTGTTTTAATGTTTCAGTTTGAATCGCTATGGCAGAAAGCCGAGGAATAGGCCTGCTAGTCAGAAATTGCTCAGGAGACTCATAAGGAAGAATGAATGTTGTGGGGAATGGAAATTAACAAAGCAGCAGGAAGCTTCTTTCTGCAAATCTCTCCACAGGCAATGCTTACCTGGACAGAGAGCTACATGGATTCAAATGATGGACTACACTGAAGGATATTTCGCAATATAATCCAGGTTCTTTCCCTGACATTAGCAGAACAAGGCCAAATCTTCATCTACCAGCTAACCCAGGGTGATCTTGTTCCCACAACACATTTACCTTGGTCAATGTGAGGTAGTGTATTGTAAAAATGCTAAAACGATATCAGTTTATCCAATCAACTATGCCCAAGGAAATTAGATTTACTCCTAAATAGGCTCAGTTTCACATGGGTTTATTTCAACTCCATTTAGGCATCTGAATCAGGGGAATAACAGAACCAGTCAATTTCTCAGTTTTGTTTATCCACGCTTTTTTTAAAAAATGGAGAAAAAGAACAAACCAAAAAAGCAAAACAGTCCATTCGAAACATCACTGGTGAGATCAGATAATATAAAACATACCATCCAAACCCTGATTGACCAGTAAAACTATCCCTGCCCATCTGGAGAGTAAAAAAAAGGGGGGGAGCATTAATGGTATAATGAATAATGTACAGTATGCAAAAGTTCACAGGATATCAAGAACTTCTTGATTATAGAAACAGAGGAGTTTTATTTGCACATTGTTTGATTGCTAGTAAAGAAATCTGACTGGATTAATGGCTGACTGGGTTAAAGTATACTATAAATAGGATTGATGCCAAGCAAGGTTAAGTGAGCTATGAAATACTCTGACAATACCTTAGCTTCTCCTCTACTTCAGCTTATGTCAGATAGTTACTCTTGTGTTTCCTAGTGATTGAGAAATAGAAATTGTCCACTATCTACAGATGCGAGAGAGGAATGTATTTTCCTGTAATTGGTCTCCTTCTCTGGTAGGTTTACCAGATGATAGCAATCATTTGAATATAAGTATCTCCAGAATTTATATTTCCCCTTACACTTGTATGGGGTGTAAATAGAACCATACTGCATTTTGCTGCTGAAGAAAAAAATGAGGATACTGAGAAGTAGCTTTTAAAAAATGTTCTAAGAAAATATCTACTTAATTTACCTGTCTACAGAAGACCCAGCAAGATATCATGCACACCAAATTACATCACTGGAGCATATTTATAATCCGACCAGAAATCAGCTAGTTAAATAGAGAAAAGGAAAAAGAGCCGTGGAAGATGAGAAATGTCTACTTAAAATTGTTGTCCCAAATAAATATAATGGACTTATACATTAATGGGTGCTTCTTTTCCACTGCCAGGCAACAGCAGCCCAGCTCAATTTGATTCTCAGAAATAACTTCTATTGAAATTTCACTTTGGTCCTGATTTACTGTAGTGCCCAGTAATCCTGGCAGTAGAAAGAACGAAAATAACACTAATTAAGAAAATACAAAAGTGGAAGCTCTAAAAGGGTATCCATTGACACTCTTCGGTATAGGATCAAATTTGATTTCAGGCATGCTTGGTTTCACATGGTTTTTCCTCTCTCTCTTTTTTAGATTGCCATCCATTTGCCTGGCATATTATAGAATATATGAGCCTGTAGAGCCTGCTAAACCTCGGTTTCTAAATTCACCTCTGAATATGGCAGGACGGGGGTTAGCAATGGAGCTTCTGAAACCTTATATTAAGCATGAAGTCCCAACATTGCCCATGATTCAGTTGGTGTAGAAACACAATACAAGACCTAATGAGCCTTTGTTTCAATTTCTACAATGTCTTATCTGTCAATGGCTTCTTCAGCTTCAACCACAATAATACATGGGCAAACAATCGATACAAAGTCAAGGTAAACTGCTCCAAACTCGATTGTAGAAAATACGACTTCAGCAACAGAGTGGACACCGCCTGGAATGCTCTACCAACTCCGTTGTTACAGCCTCAAACCCTCACAGCTTCAACCTTAAACTATCTACCGTGGACCTCACCCCATTCCTAAGAGGTCCTTAAAGGGGACGTGCATAAGCGCACTAGTATGCCTACCAACCCTGTCCTACTGTACCCATTTATCTGTACTTACTTCCTTTGTTTATGTTTTTGTTTAGACCTATACCTGCTATCTTGTACATGTTTGACAAACAAACAAACAAACAAATAAATCTATAATGGGTTTAGCTACAGCATCAAGTCATAAGGAAGGGTATGATGGTGTATACACTGTATACACTGATATTGTACTGTAGGTATCAGCCTGTTGACCTTCAAATGTTTGGTGTATTTTTGTCTATCCTAAAACAGCCTCATAAATAAGTTATTCATCAATATTTTTGTTAAGCAACCAAGAATCTTGTATTTGTGCTCCATTTCCAGCATCTATTCAAGATTGGAAAGGAACAGTAACTCATTTTTTTTTTCCTTTCACAAAGCAACACTTGAAGGATCTAGGATAGAATTGATACATTTGTTTGAAACTTGTAACAAAATATGTGTACCGGTATTTAAGTCTAGCTTTTCTTCCTGTAGAGTAATGGTGGTTAAAGCCAACATGGCAAATTACATATCGCTGGACTTGACAACTAAATGTTTTCAAATATTTTTCTGTCATGGTTTTTTCTTGATGACTGGAGCAATAAGATTCATCACAAAAAATGATGGGAATTGTAATAGATAGATTTTGTTACCATAGATGAGGTCTCAACAGTGGACAAGTTGAGGAACATGATACTCTGAAATAAAAATAATGTTTCAAAAGTATGTTTGAATATGCTATATTTCTGTAAGAGAAACGTTAAAACGGAAGCTTAGTTTAGTGAATAAAAGTTTAATGTAAAGTTAAGAGAAGGGGCTCTTATAATTCATTTTTTTTCATGGCAGAGATATTATGAATAAGAATCTGGGTTTATTTATAAACTTGCCCTTTGTTGTGTTTTTCTTGCAATTTTACCATATATTAAAATGGAAGGCAAATTGCAATTAATGCTAATTTTTCTGACAATAAAAATGCCTTAAGCAAACATAAAGCCAAAGAAAGTAGCAGCTTAAACAATCTTGTATTCCCTGTAAATATCTCTTTAGATTCTTTTTATGAGTCATAGTGTCTTAGTATCAATAAATACATCCTAAAGGTTTATTAAATATAAGATTACTTTTATTAATAGTTTATTATTCATTAATAAACTACTGGATTTTGCCACAAATATTTAACTGCATCTAAAAAAGATCCAAGGGACTTTACACTTTTCTTATAACCAATTATCTCCTGTTTGTGTCTCTTTCTAACGCATAGGTCATTCAGTGCTCATAAAAACAAAGTACCGTATTTTTAAACAGACTTTAATTTCTTTATACTTTTTCATTCACTTAAGGTAAAGGTAAAGCTTCCCCTCACACATATGTGCTAGTCGTTCCCAACTCTAGGGGGTGGTGCTCATCTCCATTTCAAAGGCAAAGGGCCAGCGCTATCCAAAGACATCTCCGTAGTCATGTGGCTGGTATGACTGAATGCCAAAGGTGCATAGAACGTTGTTACCTTCCCACCAAAGGTGGTCCCTATTTTTCTACTTCATTTTTTGCACGTTTTCGAACTGCTAGGTTGGCAGAAGCTGGGACAAGTAACAGGAGCTCACCCCGTTACGCGGCACTAGGGATTCAAACCACTGAACTGCCGACCTTTCGATCAACAAGCTCAGCGTCTTAGCCACTGGGCCACCATGTCTCTTCATTCATTCACTTAGAACTCACTAAATATTGAGAAACCTTTCATTCAAAAGCCTTATTTTCAGCAGGTTAAGAGAGGGGAATTGCCACAAATTGGGTGGATGCATATAGTGTGAGCTATCACCACAGTAACTGAGTAACACAGCCCCTGAGATATTGGAACACTGCTATCATGTCTCACCTAGTCCTTCTTTTCATTAAACTAGACATTAAACTAGAAAAGAAGACTACTTCTCAAATATTACCAAAAAAAGAGTCCAGGCAGTCGACAGGAATCTTAATCATCATCAACAACAACAAAATTACAAGATGCTCTACTACTTTAGGCTCTGAGATAGGCAATGCTGTAACAGGTGGTAAGACTTTGAGAGTATACAGACTCAACAAACTAAGCAAGGCTAAATAAAAATCTTAACAGAAAATTTCAAGATTTTAGTTTGCGGAATATTGCAGATTAACAATCCTATTCTAAATAAATGGAAGTGGGAAAATGCTCTCTGAAAAGTTCAACATTGGCTCTTGTCTGTGCCTCTTTGCAAGCAGAAGCAGGTCACAGTAACTTAAAACAGCAAGATGAGCACAGTAGCATTATTCTGATTCAACACAGCAATCCGAGCTGTGTTCCCAGTACATAAATGTAAAGCATCTCTTGGTGTTATCACTATCCTTACATGCAGAGCATTATAGCAAGTTAAAAATAAGTCAGGCAATTATGTATGCAGGATATTTTCTTCATCTTTGATTTATGTTAAACCAACTGGTAGGGGAAGTATTTATCCAAGTTGCTTCAAAGTGGTGATTGAGTGAAAATCCTGAATGGAAAATAATAGTGGAAAGTTCTTGCACATGTAATTAAGAGGACAGCCCTGAATGGGGAAATGGAATGTTCTCCATTCAATCCACACATTGGTCTTAAGAAAAGGAAAGCACAAGAGCAAATACTAATTGTATTGAAGGGTTATCAACACAATAGACTGACCATCTAAAGAATTTAGTCCAAACATCTAAGGGTACCTTGACTACTTTACAATTCAACCTCAAAATCAAGGAAGGCTATTGTGCAATTAAATGACACTCTCTTGCCTTTTGAATAGATTTTCAAAATTAATCATCTGCCTTTCAACGTCTATAATCTGCATGCTACTGTTCAGAGAAATATTCAAAACCTGAATTCCTGATAAAGAATCAAAAAGATAGCAACATGGGCTTAAATCCAACATGTGCATAAGATTATCTAGTACAATTAAAATATTTTTTTAAATTTCATTTACACTTAAAGCATATAAACTGGCAAGAGCTATTTTAGCATTGGTTGCAAGTTGGGAGCAGGAGATGAAAATAATTAAAACCAAAAATTATGTTGACTGTAAAAATGATATATACCAAATGTTTTATCTGTGGACAGTATTTTTATTTATGTATATGTATGTATATATGTATTTTTGTTTATGTATATTATAGTTTATCTGTTGACAGTATTTTTGTTTATGTATATGTTGCTTTTTCTTTCTTATTTTTGAATTAGATATTCTTGTCATAAAATTGGATTCAAAGGGTTGGGCCCAAATGAAATTATGTATGATATATCAAAATATATGTATGCATGTATCCTCTGTTGCATATTTTTAAAAGTTGCATTCATCTTAATGCACCAATCATTTTCAAAATTATAAAATGTGAATAATTGCACACATTAACATTCGCCATTTTACCCTTTCTACAGCTGTTGTTGAAATGCACACTCATACATTGCTTGGAACATTGAAGTCAAAGATTAAGACTATTTTATGTACAATGGGGTGGAAGAGAAAATATTTACAAAGTTGTTTTTTTTTTAATGATGTTTTTAGAACCAAATTCCCATCAAAGGGGAAAGAAAAGTTTTAATTCTTTAAATGAGGAAGTTTTAAATCTAGCACCAGACAACCTGGAAGAGAAAATGTCAGAAAGTAGTTCATCAATAAAAACTTCAGTCAAGTTCTGGGTAATTTTTCCAAATTCTTACCAAGTTTTTACTTGTGTCTTTCTAAACAACCTTCAATTTGTCAGCTGTTCACCTGAATGGTTTTCTTTTTTTATGAGCAAGCAGGTTCAACACATTTATGGGCAACAAGTTGCAAGTGATAATTTATCAAATTAAATCTGTGCGTGTGTAGATACTACCTACTACCTACCTACGCCTACTACCACCAATAGCCTCCCACCGGCCGGTATGCTCTCATAGAGAGGGGCTCCTCCGGGTGCCGTTGGCCAAACAATGTCGACTGGTGGCCCCCAGGGGGAGAGCCTTCTCTGTGGGGGCACCTACTATCTGGAATGAGCTCCCCCCCAGAGGATCCCGGATCTGCGCATCTTCCGCCGGGCTCTCAAGACCTTTTTATTCCACTAGGTGGGCCTGGCCTAATCTTTTTCCCCTTTTTCTCTTTTAATATGTAAATTTTAATCTGTTTTTTAAATGATTGGGGTGTTTTAAATCTGTCTGGGCCAAATTTGTTTAATTCGGTTTTATTCTGTTTTTTAAATTTTGTATTTATGTATTTTATTGTTTGGCTGTTCACCGCCCTGAGTCCTTCGGGAGTAGGGCGGTATATAAATCAAATAAAGACTAAAGACTAAAGACTAAAGATAGACATTAGTATTACATTCTCTTGTCTACTCGCAAATGCCATCTATCTGGCTTGTTGCATGTTGCAAGTCACATAAAATATAATATAGGATAAAAGGATAAAAGAATGACAAGTCCACCAAGTAGTCCCAAATTTCATATTCCTCATCTGACTTTGTATCCAATCACAATCAGATTATATTTCAGAATCCAGTAGTGAGTTGAAGATGTGAAAGGAGAAATAGAGGAAGCAACCAAAAAAATATCCCAAATCATTCAAGTTTACTAGTATATCTTAGATTCTAACCCACTGTCAACTAAGGAGCTCTATTCAGTCATATTTCTCCAACTGATTCAATATAGTAATTAATATTTTTATGGCAAGACAGTTTCTATATATTGTGAGCAGTTCACTCCTGCTATGTAAAATTAGAGTATCCAGAAGTACCATATTACAAAGGTCCAGCAGCAGACAGTCTGGAAGTAGAAGATGTCCAAAAGCAATTAATCAACCAAAACATCCATCAGACTCTGACTAATCAGATTGAGAAAATTCATGATAATATGCATTTTTCATATTCTTATTCTTGTCAAGCATACCAAGCAAGCTTCAATTTCCATGGGATTGGTTGACATACCAGATGTAGCATAAAGCCAAACTCTGAATCTTCTCTGTAGGTGCTTCAAATACTATTAGGAGAAAGTAGATGCTTTCTCATAATACAGGAAGTACTAGTATTGCTCTATAAAGCCTTAGTAAGGCCATACCTAGATTAGTGCATCCAGTTTTGGTCACCTCACAATAAAAAAGAAGTTGAGACTCTAGAAAGAGTGCAGAGAAGAGCAACAAAGATGATTAGGGGCCTGGAGGCTGAAACCTATGAAGAACGGTTAGTCTAGTGAAGAGAAGGACCAGGGATAACATGATAGTACTGTTCCAATATTTGAGGGGCTGTCACAGAGAAGAGGGGGACAACCTATTTTCCAAAGCACCCAAAGGTCGGACAAGGAACAATGGATGGAAACTGATCAAGGAGAGATTTAATCTAGAAATAAAGAGAAATTTTCTGATAGTTCCAACCAATGGAACAGCTTGCCTTCAGAAGTTGTGGGTGCTTCATCACTGGAGGCTTTCAAGAAGAGACTGGACGGCCACTTGTCAGAAATGATATACGGTATCCTGCTTGAAGAGGGGATTGGATTAGATGACTTACAAGGTCCCTTCCAACTCTGTTATTCTAAGAGAGAGTGCCTTCTTAGTTGCATCACACTTCACCCCCAAAGCAACATCAATACATAAAACAAAGATGACAACCACAGTTATTTATTGAGGCTTCTATACTATTTTCTCTGGCACACGACACTGAACAGTATTAGGGACCACCTTATCAAAACTGATCCTGCGCATCCTGCAAATTGAAGGTAATGGGCGGAGACATGGCTTAGAAGGCATTATTTGTGGGATACGGTGCCCCATTTAGGCACATTGTGGAATATACTTTCCCCAGAGATGAGCCTGGCCACTTTGCTTTTGGCATATAAGAAGGCACTGGAGACCCTTTTTAACTGAGTGTTTGACACTTGGGTCTGAAGGGGACTGGCTAACCATGCTCCTTTTTACATGTACATGTGGCGAGATAGTTCTTTTTGGGGAATGACTATAGTTAGAGCCAGTTTGGTATAGTAGTTAAGGCATCAGATCAAACACCAGGGGACTGTGAGTTGGGTGACCAGCTGGATCAACGTGGGCCAGTCACCTTTCTCATCATTAGGAGGGAGGCAATGGAAAACCACTTCTTAAAACCTTGCTAAGAAAACTGCAGGAATCTGTCCAAGCAGTCTCTGAGAATTGGACATGATTGAAGAAAAAAAAATATCAGGGACAGGTCTTGTGTGTTTCATGCTTTTATATGCTAAACAATGCAGAACAATTTGGAAAGGAAAAATAAAGAAATGTTTGTAAACATAACTAAATAAATTTCATATTCCTCCTTTGCAGGCAAAAATGTTTCAAGAAAATGCCTACGTGTTCAGAAATAAGAATGATTCTGATGGGCTTTCTGGCACTCATTTCCTTTTTGATCCAAGTTCACATCAGCAATCTAGCTTCAAATAAATCCAATTTCTTGCCCTGTGCTTGTGATGAAATTCAAACAGAATTGAAAAGCAATATTTGCTTTCCTTAAAGTTTGCAGCAAATATAGATGCTTTGATTTGTTTTGTTATTGACCCAGGTTAAACTTATTTTCTTTTGCTGTTTTTGTAACTGGAGATGTTATAACTGAGCTGCAAGATCCTGCTGGAGAGAAAGGCACTCTGGTGTTAATGGCCATAGCCTCCTCCTTCCTCCTTAGAAGAAATCTGAGTTTTATAATTTCACATCCTGGTAACAAAATTCACACAGGACAGTGAAACCAAGCCTTTGATTTAATCACATGTCAGTTGAAGTTCTGATCCAGCAGTCAATGATGAGTGGAGAAAAGTCTTGAGAACAAGAGGACAAAGCATGCATAGTTGTATATATATTGCAAATTTTAAGTAGGTTACAGGAAACAACATCCTTTTGGTGTAATTCTATTAGACATTAGATCACTCTCCATTTGTCAAGTACAAAATTTCCAAGAATTTAAATGGGAAATAAATTTTGATACCAAATCTAATAATAATATTTTATTAAAGTCATATGCCACTCAATTCTCAGTGATTCTACTAATTTGTAGAACAATTTGAAGGTACTGTTGGAAAGAGAAGCTAGAAAGCCAAGCAGAAGCCTTTACAAGCATCTGATTCCATCCATTTCCAAACACCAAGCTGAGACAAAGAGAGAATACTCAATAGGAAAAAGCTAGACATCATAAAGGCATTAAGTACTCTTCAGTCCTGTAAGCTGTTGACATGGAAACCTAAAGCAAGTCCTTTGTAATTTTCAGAACGTGAAACTTGGAAGCTTATATGTAGTGTATTCTATCATGAGTTAGTTTCTTCCAATTTAATAACAACAGGAAGCAATAGGAAGCATCATAAATCTCTGCTTAGAGAGTTCGCTAGACTTTTTTTTTACTCCAAGAAGAATTGCTTAAACAATGTCCCGTGTCCAATTAGGACAACCGAAGTGAGAGAAAATTCCACGGAGCCTTTAGTCTATAACACTGTTGTGAATAGCACTGTTGACTGTTGTGGAAATTATTAGTTTTAATTCCTATGTGAAAACAACTTATGTATGGAAATGTCTTCTATACTCAGATCCATGTCCAATTTTTTAAACAACAGGAACTAAACCATAGATAGTTGTCACAAAGGGTATTTTCAAGGAAGAATGCCCAACATGGAAATCCAATGATTCAATGATTTTGGTAAGAAAAAAAAGTTAGAAGAAATGGGAAGAAAAACAAGTGAACTTTACAAATGGGAGAAGACATTAAAATTCCATCGATAAAGGAAGGCTATGTCCCTTTAATCACTTAATCTGGCTACCTTCCGACCAACATCACTCCAAAGTAACCCTTATTGTCCCAAGGACTGAATACAATCTTAGGTAATGTGCCAGGGGTAATGTGTGTAACTAGACCCAACGGAGGGAAAAATAAAAATGGATGTAATCTAAAGGGCAATCAATTTAAATAAAATACAATCAATAAATATTCCATACTTTCTCCC
This sequence comes from Pantherophis guttatus, assembly GCF_059756535.1. Classification (NCBI taxonomy): domain Eukaryota; kingdom Metazoa; phylum Chordata; class Lepidosauria; order Squamata; family Colubridae; genus Pantherophis; species Pantherophis guttatus. Next base: position 264,755,267 of record NC_142063.1, on the reverse strand, counting down.
CTTGTTTTTTTTTACAAATTATACATTGAGAATCCCTTGTTAAAAGCTTTGGCCTTTGTAACTTACTCTTGGTTTATCTGCCCCTGCTTTGACACCGCAAATGTCAAAATACTTTGTCTGATCTGCTGGAACTCTTAGAAAAGCAAATGCACAGAGTGCTTCTACAGTTTGTGCAATGCACTGCAATATGCATTAAACTTCCATGGATTAAGGCACTAAGCCAAATGCTGGCATTAGCAAACCACTAGAATAGAACATCTGTGATCCGTTTCTATAATCAGGCAGCCAAGAAAAGAGGTGGGAAGCAGTAGGCTAGAATCCCAACCAGGGAATTGTAGGAGTTGAAATCCACTCATCTTAAAGAAGCCAAGCTCAGAAAGCTTGGACTAGAACAAGGGAATTGAAGTCCACAACTTTTAAGACTTCAGTTCCAAGAATTCCTCAGCCAGCATAGAAGTTGAAGTCTACACGTCTTAAAATTATCAAGGTTGGACACCCCTGAGCTAGAAGATCCCAGATGTTTCTTTCCATTACAACGATTTCCCTCTGGTAGTCCATGCAGAGTAATCTCCTGCAGCAAAAGCAAAGACTCTTTGTGGCATTTTAAAGACAAATAGAAGAGATGGCATAAACTCCTGGGGACTACAAGCTACTTCTGTTCTTATTATTTCAGTTTTTCCTGAACCGCTGTGCCATTTTCAAAGTTAGCACAGCAGTTGAAATAGTTATAAAACTAAGCTTTTGCTGCCAAAATGTGACCTATCCTGGGCTATACCCATAACATAGTAATATTGGTTTGAATTAACAATTATAGTCTTAGAAATGAATGTATCAAAATCAGATGTTCTGTAGATGTTGGGTCTCTTCAACAGGGAGAATAAACCCCAGGATAATTTTAGAGCTTGTTCTTAACTCTAGAGGTTCCCATTGCTCTAGTGAGGAGGTGATAAAACACCTAACAGGCTCAATGGCCAGGAAGATGCCAATACTTTCAAATTAACACATACTAGGTAGTCCTCAACTTATGACCATTTGTTTCATGATCGTTCGAAGATACAACAGCACTGGAAAAAATGACTTATGACTGTTTTTCATACTTACAATCATTGCTGCATCCTTGTGGTCACATGATCAAAATTTGGATGCTTGGCAACTGGCATGCATTTGTGATGGTTGCAGTGTCATCACTGTTTGCGTGATCAGACACCTTCTGATAAGCAAAGTCAACAGGGAAGCCAGATTCCCTTAAAAGCTTGTTACTAACTTAACAACTGTGGCAAGAAAGTCATAAAATGGGACAAAAACTCAACAATTGCCTTGCTTAGCAACAGAAATTGTGGACTCAATTGTGGTCATAAGTCGAGGACTAGCTGTATCGCTACTGGTAGCTATAAAGATGGCCTCATTCCAAAACTCACCCATCTGGCAGAATTCTTCAGACAGAATACCAAAATGGGTTCAAGTGTTGTATTAACTTGCCTTATGTGAGGGAAAGGAAGAGGGGGAAGGGAGGGAGAGAGAGGGAGGGAGGGGGAGAGAGAGAGAGAGTGGGAGAGAGAGAGCGTGCACAAGTATAAGAATTGTCTTCTGGGTATATTCATTGCTATCCAAGTTTAAGTTTAATGGGATTCTCATTTTTGGAAGGCAAATGCGAATTATATTTGGGGTCAGACATGTCTTCATTGATGCCAGTTCTCTGGCTTAAAGTCAGCTTCCATGCTTTTTTAGTTAACAGGGTGCTATTCAAAAGTCACCCCATCCTTGTAAGTGGACTCCCACACGGCATAACAGAGGTGCATTACAATGAGATTTCTGCTTTATTCAACTCCCATTTTACAGTAGCTCCGAAATCCAAGCTACACTGTGGCTCTAGAGAAGAATCCAGTGCCTTCTACTTGAGCAGGAAATCAGCCAAGGAATTATTTTAAATCCAATTTGATTTGTACAGGCCAAAGAATTTTCAGCATGCATAATCTGGAGGAGTGCAAGCCACAACACTAACCGTTTTATGCTTCCAGAAGGCGAAAGAAACAGACGCTGCTTTTTAGCAGCTTCCCAGTTTACTGTAAGAGGGAATTGATAGTGATGCTAAACTTTCCAGAAACATATTCATAAGAGGAAGCTGTTTTAGTCATGACGGTACTGCGCAATTGAAAGCATTCAAACCTTACTAGGTTTGTACTTGGCACCGAATAGGACATTAAGTATGGATTTTCAGCCAATGATACGGGTTTTTATATTTCACCATAGATGTTGACTCAAAGTTTCAGACAATTAAAAGTAAAACCATTTGTCGTGTTGAACAATTGCTTTGTGTTCTCTGTTCTCTCATGCACAGTGGGCAACAAATGCTTCCAAGTTATTCCAACACAAGAAAGGCTGCCATCACATTCATTTTGTGGGCTGCCCTAATAGTATGGCGTCCACTTTTTTTTTTTTTTAATAAAATATCCTTAAAAACAAGAAAGTTGCTCATGGCCCCAATAATTTAGCTCAACCCAATATCTACTTAGCCATCAAGACATTTGTGAATGGAAATAAATAAAAATGCCCATTTCTAGTTGTCCATCATCTGAATAATAACAATTTAGCTCCACCCCATATTTATTTAGCCATCAAGAACATTTGTGAATGGAGCGAAATAAAAGTGCCATTTCTAGCCCAGATTAAGGCAGAGATGATTACTGAGGGTCCTACTATGCTGCCAGACGATAAAAAGAAAATCCCTTCCATTCTGAATGATAGGTCTTTTTCAAAGCCACCCCACCACCATCTCTTGCCTCTGCCATGTTCCCCATTAGAACACCTGTAATCAGTTCATCAAGGGACGCAGTGGCTCAGTGGCTAAGACACTGAGTTTGTCGATCAAAAGGTTGGCAGTTCAGCGGTTCAAATCCCTAGTGCTGCATAACGGGGTGAGCTCCCATTACTTGTCCCAGCTTTTGCCAACCTAGCAGTTCGAAAGCACGTAAAAAATGCAAGTAGAAAAATAGGGACCACCTTTGGTGGGAAGGTAACAGCGTTCCGTGCGCCTTTGGCTTTTAGTCATGCCGGCCACATGACTACGGAGATGTTTTTGGACAGCGCTGGCTCTTCGGCTTTGAAACGGAGATGAGCACCGCCCCCTAGAGTCAGGAATGACTAGCACATATATGCGAGGGGAACCTTTACCTTTTACCTTTAATCAGTTCATCAGCGGAAGACAGCCAATCCATGAGGAATCAAGCTACCATTATGATCAAAAGTGCAGTGAATGTCTTGATTCTGGATGGGATTACTTATGCAAAGAAGTCATAGAAAATGAAACTTGTATCTTCCTTCTGCCTTGTGTTGCTCAAATCCAAACAGTGTCCTGTGTTCATGTAAGGTGCCTGTCTAAACTTACAGGTGGTTATATAATATTCTGAGAGGCTGGGGAGAAGCATTTAGGAATATAGATTAGAAACCAAAAATTGTCAACAGAAAAAACCTTCTCCACTGGACATACACAATCATTATTTCTCCATTTGAAGGTGTTTTTAATTAGATTCTTCCTTCCTTCCTTCCTTCCTTCATTTATTTATTGGTTCGATTTATATGCCGCCCTTCTCTGGAGACTCAGGGCGGCTTACAATGCGTTAAGCAATAGCCTTCATACTTTTGTATATACCTGCTTAGTAGGGCTTTCGCCCCCCCCCCCCCCAAGCGGTGTTCTTTTTTATACAAAGTCAGTTTATTGCCTCCACAATCCAGGTCCTCATTTTACCCACCTCGGAAGGATGGAAGGCTGAGTCAACCTTGAGTCTGGTGAGATTTGAACTTGCAGTAATTGCAGGCAGCTGTATTTAATGTATTTAATGGGGAAAAAACAACAACAGCAAAGATACATGCCTGTGTGAGCATAACTGAAGATGTGGCGTTACCTCCCTATGGAGTATCAGAGGCAGTACTGGAACAGGATCTGCAATTCCACTTTTTATCAGTGTTGTTCAAGAATCAAATTTGCTTGCTCTCGTTCCTGTTTTACATCTAAAACTAAAGCAAAACCTTTATACTGCTACAGTTTTGCTGAACTTGTGGGGCAATCTGTTCTTCCATTCAATGAAACCTTTGCCCTACCCATCCCTCATTTGCCTCTAAGCAAATTATCAGAGTTTTCTCTATTAACACTGTATATGACCAGCCAACGCACATAGGGTAAACACCTATGGAGGGGAGTGGTAGCATTTTGTTTTCCTTGAATGTGGAGTGGTGTGAAAGGATTTTTGTTCCTCTAAGGTCAGCACTGCACTGGGTCTTCTTGAATTATGATTGTTTTCACTGTACATGGGGCTTTTGACCGCTGCAGAAATGAAGTTTACTATGGAGTTACTTCAAGCCACTTTTAAGTGACACACAATGACAATGTGAAAGTGCATATAGTCTGCCCTACATTCAACTGATGATCTTTATGGGGATCTTTAATGAATTTCTTTAATTAATGTTATACCATTTAAAAAAAACAAGTGGAAAAGTTTCTGTCTAATTCCTCTCTTGTCTTAGAACAATGCAAGGATTATGAAGTTAGAATAAAACCTCATATTGGCCAAATTGTTTCCCAAATGGTTTCCATTCTCATCAACTTAAACTTAGCAAGAACATTTTTGTTCACCTTTTAAATGAAACCCCCAATATTGCCACCTCCTTCCCACCTTAAGTGAGTATTTGTAAGAAAAAGTGTAATTATGCTAATTACTATTTATAGGTCAGGAACATGAGTTAAAAATTCATCTGTAATTATTTCAGGATTAAAACAATCAAGGTCACAAAACAACACTTCAGCAACTGATCTAGATAGCTAATTCTTTGTAATCTTTTAAATACCACTTAGCATTCTTCATTCTAAAGGATGCTGGGTGTCATTTTTCTCCAGTTATTTCTATTAACTGTGATTCCAGAAGCATTTCAGTAAAATTATAAGATTCAAACAAAATGCAGGGGTGAAATAAAACTTATTTTCACATTTACTTCAGAGACGTACATGGGACAGGAGTTGGCTCAAGTGAGGAGGAGAAAGGTTTTACGTATCTTTATGTAACTCACAATATTAAAACAAAGCACAATGTGCTTGGGAAACACACTCCTCTTCATGAAATTTTGCCATTGAGATAACTGTATCATTTAAAAATAATTCTGAAAACAGAGGAAAGCTGTTGAAGGGCATACATGTGTCAACTCTTTAGGAAACAGTGTGGATATAGTTTATGAAGTTGTTAGTTACCTACCCAAACGTAAAATAGCTTTTTCGCCTTCATGTTCCAGTTTTCTATCAATAGGTAACATATACACAACAGCATCTCAATTTGTTGCATTTATTTGAGTAAATATCTGGTAAATAAAGTCATTAATAAAACATTACAAAATTAAATACATTTAAAAAAGCTTGCCGGTATACATAAAGTCCACAAACATGTATTTCTTCTTTTTTAAAAAATAAAATTATGTTCAGAGCACCCTTGATATAAAATGCCAGACTAGCATCTACCAGCAGATGGTAGCTTGTGAAATATTACAGCAGTGTTTCTCAACCTTGGCAACTTTAAAATGTGTGGACTCCAACTCCCAGAATTCCTCAGCCAGCATGCTACCGTGTTTCCCCGAAAATAAGACCCTGTCTTATATTTTTTTAAACCCTGAAATAAGCGCTTGGCCTTATTGCCATGCGCTCAAAAGCCCGATTGGGCTTATTATCAGGGGATGTCTTATTTTGGGGGAAACAGGGCATTCGGTCGCTAAAGTTGAGAAACACTGCATTAGAACAAAGAATGTTTTCCTGAAGAGTTTGGGGAACAAGCTTTCACCTCTACAACCTAGATCACTTAGCCAACAACCAGCCAGCCAACCTACCAAATTGGATGTCAAAATAGGAAGCGATAGCTGGATATTCTTATTATAAGAAGGGGTGGGTTGACTTCAGAGGTGGGATTCACTTTCCTTCCCTACCGGTTCGCAAATGTGAGCGCACGCGCCACCTCTGTGCATGCGCACAGCCTTCTGCGCATGTGCAGTAGTCGCACATTATGTCCGGGTGGGTGGGCGGAGCCTCCCGCGGTCACCACTACCGGTTCGCGCGATCCGGAGGGAACCGGCTGAATCCCACCACTGGCTTGATTTCCATTTCCCCTCTCACCAAGATATCTATGGAGATAGTCTCTCTCCAGGACCTTTCCATAATGGTATTGACCTTTTTCTTGCTATCTTACCAGACTCTTTAGCAGTAGGTTGATCAATCCTAACAGATCATAAAATGAAGAGAGATTATATCTGGCTGAGCTTCAAAGTTGGTTATAGTACCTTAAAAAAATCAAGCCCTTGGACCCCAGTTTGCTTATGTGTTGCTTTGTGAATTGAGGCATTTGTTGCAATGCTTTAACAGTGGCAGCATCCCCACTGAACAAACTGCATCCCTCCCCTTCCCCCACCCCCTTGCCCGCAACACCACATTGGTTATAACTTCGGTTTATATTGTTACTTAGAGCACATTTCGTTTCCACCGATGTGAATCAATAGTAACACTCACTTGATAATTTATGTACACAAGCACAAGAACCTTAACATCCATGAGTCTGGTGTACAACTTAATGATCAAACTGGTTGTAAAGGAACAGCGTTTCCCTAGTAGTTTTACATCAGGCAGAATTACTGCCTAGGAAAGTCCCTCTAAAGTGGATGTTTTCCCATCTATCTTGATCATCCGCAGGTAGTAAAAGCAGCATCCGTAACGTTGCTATTTGTGATAAAATAAAATCACACTTGAAAAAACTGCCTTAAACAGAAGGGGTTGGATTCTTTAAAATGTCAGAATTCAACCAAAAAAGAGAAAATTGCTCATAACGACCAAACTAGCAGGTGTCTTGTTTAATAGTTCCAGTTTATTGATCACTTCTCTCAAGAGGGCTCCATGTTCACTTATATACTCTTCTTTTGAGGAGGGCTCAGTTTCCTCATCCCTCTTATCCGAGTTAGAAGTTCTTTGATAAAATCCTAAAAAAAAAAAAGAGGGGGGGGTGAAATCACTGATTAACAATAAGTATCTTCAAGATGCAAGTATCTTCCACCCTCCACTGTTCTTACATATCAAATACAGGAAGTCCTTGACTTACGACCACAATTGAGCCCCCGCATTTTTGTTGCTAAGTGAGACATTTGTTAAGTGAATTCTGTCCCATTTTACGACTTTTCTTGTCTCAGTTGTTAGGTGAATCACTTCAGCTGTTAAGTTACTAACACGGTTGTTAAGCGAATCTGGTTTCCCTATTGACTTTGCTTGTCAGAAGGTTACCAAAGCGGACTGCCTGACCCCGCAACCGTCATAAATATGAGTCAGTTGCCAAGTGTCTGAATTTTGATCATGTGACAATGGGGATGCTGCCACGGTCACGAGTATGAAAAACAATCATCGGTCATTTTTTTCAATGCTATGGTAGTGCAGTGGTTAGAATGCAATAATGCAGGCTACTTCTGCTGCCTGCCAGCTGCCTGCAGTTCGATTCTTATCGGCTCAAGGTTGACTCAGCCTTCCATCTTTCCGAGGTGAGTAAAATGAGGACCCAGATTGTTGGGGGCAATATGCTGACTCTGTAAACCTTTTAGAGAGGGCTATAAAGCACTGTGAAGTGGTATATAAGTCTAAGTGCTATTGCTAGTATAACTTTGAATGGTCACTAAATGAACTGTTGTAAATCCATGACTAGCTGCATCAGCCATTCAATTCTCTTCAAAACCCCTACATCAAGATACATCCAATAAAATCATCACTTTTGAATTCTAGACAACTAAAGCCATTGCTAGGTTTCTATGACAGAGGAAGCCCATATAAAGTGTGAGGCTCTAAAGATATTAAATTTTTTTTACCATTCCAATCCACTTGCTTCGTTCAGTTGCAGCAGGTGATTGCTACCATCATAGCAAAGGGCAATATTTTTCTCATGTAATTTTCAGACCACTTGCCTTATCAGTTTAATCCCCATTCAGCATATCCTCCCCATTCTCACTAAAACAGAGGTGTCAAACTCGATTTTACTGAGGGCCGCATCAGGGTGTGTTTGACCTTGGGGGGGGGGCACGGCCAGGGCGGATATGGCCAGCATGGGTCTGGCCAGCTCAACATCACCCGTGTTGTGGTGCCTGTGGTGGCCCAGGTTTTCGGCTGCAATGGCTTCCTGCTGCCCTCTGCCAGCAAAAACAGAGCTCAAGAGGTGGGATGTACAGGGGGAGAGGGAGGATGATATAGTCATCTTCTTGAAGTCTTTTAAAGTGTTATTTTCCTGTGCTTTATGTTCCATGTGACACCTAAGTAAAGGACCAAACACGTGACTTATCTAAGGTTAACTGATCTTTATTCTGTACCTGCTTCTGTATTTGACAACTTGATTAATGTCAAAACAGTATGTTTTTATGCATAAACCTGGACTGCAACTCAGAGTCACTTTCTGTGAGAGGGGCAGCCATATAATTTGCCTCTAAGGATTTCTTTGACTGTCTTTGGCTTATGAATTGGCTTTCAAATCCCTCAATAACAATACAGTGGTCTGCATAAAGCAGGGGTCCTCAAACTATGGCCCACGGGCCGGGTACAGCCCGCTGACACAATATATCCGGCCCGTACAGTGATGGGATTCAGCCCCACCTCCTGCCCTGCTCCCTTGCCCCACCACTCCCACCCACTCCTCGCATGGCTGGCTTTTCGGCCGAAGCGGCTGTAGGAAAAAAAATGCCTTTAAAAGCCTCTGGCAATCCCAGCTGAGTTGCCTGATCGTAAGAGGCTTCTAAAAGCATTTTTTTCTGTAACCTCTTAAGGTTGTAGAAAAAATGCTTTTAAAAGTTAAAAAAAAAAAAGTTGGCCATGCCCACCCATCATGACCCGATGGTGCAGTAGGTGCGCTGCTGCCACCATCGCCCGGACGGGAGAGGAGAAAGAGAGATGAAGGAGAGAAAGGGGGGGGGGAGAAAGAGAGATGGAGAGAAAGAGAGATGAAGGAGAGAAAGGGGGGGGGGAGAAAGAGAGATGGAGAGAAAGAGAGATGAAGGAGAGAAAGAGAGGGGGAGAGAAAGAAAGAGATGAAAGAGATGAAAGAGACACACAGAGATACCTGTTTAAAAGAAAATACTGGGAGCCACAAAACCTGGGTGGGAGTAAGTGATTTGGAGTTGGCAATGCCCACCCAGGTTTAAGGTTGTATTTAAGTGTTTACATGTGTTTAAGGTTGAGTGTTTAAAGTTGCAGACCCCCGACCTACCCCATCCAATCGCTTCACCCTGCAGCCAGCCCTGTAGGCCTGCACCCTCCTCCCACCTGGGCAGCAGCGGCCTACCTACCCCGGTTGTATCACCTTGCCCTACAGCCGGCCCAAATGCCTGCTTTGGACTGCCTCCGACCGCTCCAGTAGGTCATTTTTATTTAATTAATTTAATTAAGTGCTGCAATTGACGTAAAATGATGACCACTCAAAAGTGCGACAACCTGTCAGAAATCACTTTTTTTAGCCCTCTGGGTAGTCCCTATGTGCATATGGGCTACTCAGAGGGCTGAAAAAGTTATTTTTGACCGGTCCTCGCACTTTTGACCAGTCCTTGCACTTACGACTGTCCTCACATTTTACATTTTGCACCCTATCTTTTCACCGTGGTGAAGAAAAGTAGTTGTGAAATGAGTGACACGGTTGTTAAGAATGATGCAATGGGCATAAATGTGAGGATGGTCATAAGTGTGAGGACCGGTCAAAAGTGCAAGGACCAGTCAGAAATGACTTTTTTCAGCCCTCTGAGTAGTCCCTATGCACATAGCCACGCCCACCCGGTCACATGACCAGCTAGCCACACCCACCCTGTCACATGACCAGCTAGCCACGCCCACCGGTCACATGACCACCAAGTCACACTCCCCCAACTAAGCCACGCCCACAGAACTGGTTGTTAAAATAATTGAATCCCACCACTGAATGGAATGGAGCAAGGTTTCTCTTCCCCACCCCCATTTGCTCTTGTAAGAGCTGTCTCTTTCCTGACAGAGAGATGGGAGGGGGAGAGCGAATGGAATGGAATGGAATGGGATTTAGCAGGGTTTGTCTTCCCCATCCCCATTTGCTCTTCTAGGAGAGAGGGAGGGAGAGGGAGAGGGAGAGAGAGAGATGGATGAATGTCGATTGTAACCTCCTTGGGGCTGAGAAGAATTGCTGCAAAACTGAGCTTTCTGAAGTGGACCACTAGACTCGTAAACAACTTAAAAAATGATCTAGTAAAAAGAAAAGTCAACAAAAGCAAATAAAACACTCCCAGGAGGAAAACAAATTAAAGTTTCATTTGTGTGTATTATTTAATGGACTACTAATTTGGCAAAATGGACTGCTAAATTGGCCACGCCCACCCACCCAGCCACATGACCACCAAGCCACGCCCACCCAGTCACATGGCCACCTAGCCACACCTACCCAGTCACAAGGCCACCAAGCCATGCCCACCCAGTCACATGGGGGCCCCTACCACACCCACCTAGCTAGTCCGGCCCCCCAAAAGTCTGAGGGACCCTGAAGTGGCCCCCTGTTCAAAAAGTTTGATGACCCCTGGCATAAAGGAAAGGGCCTAGAGCAGGGGTGTTAAACTCAATTTCATTGAGGGCCACATCAGGTTTGTGTTTGATCTCAGGGCCCGGGATGGGCATGGCCAGCTTGACATCACTTGTGTCAGGGGGCGCCTGTGGTGACCTGAGTGCCCTGCTATGAAAATGGACTCCCAAGCTCCGTTTTCAGCTGGGACGGCTTCCTGTAACCCTCTGCCAGGAAAACGGAGTTTGACACCCCTGGTCTAGAGAATATTCTCCAGTCCTAGGGAACATGCAGGAATGGTTGGAGTGACATTCTTGTTTAGAAGAGTGGAGTTCATGACAATCCTCCTTTTTTACCCCTTTAAAGTTACATTGTCTCAAAGGTGCTTTTTCCCCAAAAGGCAACCGGACTTATGCTATTCATCAGTTTAACTGATGAAGCTTCTTGAATGAGATGCGAAACGTCTTCTTCTTCTTCCTCAAAAAACAGTCCACTTGTCTTTTGGGGAAGGAAAAAAAAAAGCACCTTTGAGACAATTATGACCTGAATGACTGGGAATCTCCATAGACATTAAGGCTGCTTTGTTTCTATCACATACTGTATATAGAGAGGTATATATGTTGAGATAAAATCAATTATTTCCTTCCGGTAGCTTCTGAAGAATCACCAAGGTCATTTAATCTACTGTAATTATGTCTAACTTTGCTAACTGAGGGCCAAGCTTAATTTTAGAGAGGAAAGGAAAAAATTTGAGCAACTTGGTAATTTTTGAAGAAACATGAAATTTTGAAGAAATGTGAACGTACTTCCTGTTTCTAGCCAACTAGGCACTGTGGTAATGTATTTTAAAACATGTGCATTGATTCCCATAATAAAGAACTGATTTCCCCAATCCTAGGTTTCATCTGAATAAATTAGAAGGCACTATCAAACATTTTCTGCTCAAATATTAATGGCACTTTCCTTAAAACGCCATCACTGAAATTTCACACTGAGCATAACTCTATTTTTGGTTGCTATCTGGAAAATGGAACTAAGTATTTATTAATAGCATCATTAGTTATAATAGCCAAACATTTCCTAGAGGCTTCTGATGCCAGGAGCTTCTCTTTCCAGGCAATAGAGCTATTTTAAGTGCCAATGGATCGAGACTTTGAAGTGCCCAATAAAAGGTACAGTTGTACATACTTTTTTAGAGCAAAACACCAATTGTTGAAACATTGTCTTTTTTGGTCTGCTACTGGACTTTTATTTTACCTTTTCCTTATATGGAAAATGCCTGAATGCTGTGTACAACTGGCTTGCAAAGAATATCTTTCTCAAGACTAATGTTACGGGGACAGAAACTATTTTTAATTGTTGGCACCCACCAAGTTTACTCTTGAGATAAGGCATCCTTACATTCCCACCCCACCCCACCCAATTGCAGTGTTCACTTCTTGTAGAACATAAATCCAATGCATGTGAACAACAGAGATAAAGAGAGAATATCTTGCATGTTAAAAAGCTGGAGAATTAATGAAAGCCATGGAAAAACAACCCAACAGCAGCGTGTTTGTTTAGCAAGGGGTAAAGCTGGTGTGTAAATAGCCATGAAAGACATCCAAATACTTTGCACTGATGCTATAAGCAGCTGTACAACACATTTAAATCACTAATCTTAGAGAGTTGTCTCATGTAGTGTATCAGAGCTTTGATCTACTCTTATTGCCTACCTTAGCATTCACCATATACACAGCACCAGGTGGGGAAGATTGCGGGTAGCAGAGAGCTGTGGTGGTGCAGTGGTTAGAATGTAGTACTGCAGGCTAACTCTGCATTCCACTGCCAGCAGTTCGGTCCTGACCAGCTCAAGGTTGACTCAGCCTTCCATCCTTCCAAGGTCGGTAAAATGAGGACCCAGATTGTTGGGGCCAATATGTCAACTCTGTAAGCCGTTCAGAGAGTGCTATAAAGCAGTGGTGAAATGTAAAATTTGTTACTACCGGTTCTGTGGGCGTGGCTTGGGGGGGGTAATATGATTGAGTGGGCGTGGCCAACTTTTTTTTTTTTTTTTACTTTTAAAACCATTTTTTCTACAACCTCTTTGGCTGAAGAGGCTGTAAAAAAATGCTTTTAAAGCCTCTGACGATCCCAGCTGAGCTGCATGATCATCAGAGGCATTTTTTTTACTTTTAAAAGCATTTTTTCGGCCAAAGACGTTGTAGAAAAAATGCTTTTAAAAATTAAAAAAAAGCCTCTGATGATTGCACGGCCCAGCTGGGCAGTGGAGGGGAAGGGATTTTTGCTACCGGTTCTCCGAACCACCCGCCTCCATCGCTACCGGATCGCGTGATCCGGTCCGAACTGGGAGCATTTCACCCCTGCTATAAAGGATTATGGAGCGGTATAAAATCCAGTCTATTGCTCTTGCTATTGTAACATTTCACTAAGGATTTAAACATAAGCTTGTAGGCCAAATCATTTCCAAATGCAGAATGTATCAGATTTCTTCAGAATATCGGTGTTGTTACATAAGCTGCCCAAAAGCTGAACTATGGACTATTATTATGGAAGGAGTTTTGCCTCAAGATTAACAGGCAAAGATATTCAAAATACGCTACCACAACTAAGACTATTGCTATTGTGCTTCTACTGACAAAAATTACTGCCTATAAACCCTCAGCAGATTTAGCTCTTAGGAACTTTGTGGGAGGGGGTGACATATTCTGCCACATGGGTTTACAGGACATAAGCAGTTGTTTACATCAATGCAACTTTCCTGTAAGTTTTTTCTTCTCTGAATTCAGAAACCAAAACTGACAATTCATAATATGAGAACATCAGGCTTGTTGCCAGGAGCACAAACACAGTGGTATATATCTTTTTAAAAATAGCAAGTTTGTTTGTTTGTTTGTTTGTTTGTTTGATGTATTTGGCCATGCATCCCTCAAATGCAGCTAACACCTAAAAAGAATTTAAATTTTTTTTTGAGTAAATTACAGCATAGATGCTAAAAACACAATTGGATTACCTCTAATAATTTGACTGTATTTTCCAGATGGTAATATAGAAATAAAGCCTTGGGGCAGTTCTGTGCATTATATTCCTGTAGTTGGAAGAAGCTTTCTAAACTTTGTTTCTGACAGAACAGAATAACAATCTATTGAATCAGATATTAAATTTCTTCCACCAAATCTTTCCAATATCTAGAAGAAGACATGGATTCATACCATGATTATGGTATTTTAAAAGGATTACTTACTATTTTCATCTAAGGGCATGCTATTTTTTTTCCCGAGAACTGAAAAATAAAGCATGGTCCAATAACATTTTCTAAGTGGGGAGGACCAGACTAAACAGGGAGGGAGAGAAGGAGGCAGAGAGATGTAGCTTATTTCTATCTCTATATCAGCAGATATCAAGTGTTTCAAGGTCATCCCTATTGTTCACATACAGCTGCTATAGTCACGCACACTTCAATTATCACTCACAACAAGGTTAAAAATCTGAAACAACTACTGTGTAAAAGCATTCTTGCAGAGAATTAAGAATGGGACCAGACATAAGATAGATACTTATATTTTTAACATACAATAATTCAGCAATGCAAGATCCAGTTTTATAAAATTAAAAAATAATTTTCAAGGTCAAATGATCTAATAAACTCTAGGAGTAGCCAACATAGGTGAATTGATTGCATTCTTTGTGGCAGCCATTGACAGTTCTTTTTTTAATGGCAGGAAAATACTGTATAAAATCTCTAAAGGTTGTATGAACTTGCATTTAAATATATGTGTGTGTTTTTTCCTTCAAGATGATGAAGTACTTTTCCAATCCAAAGAATTAAAATAAATGAAGTTTATAAGCACTACCAAACAATACTATATCTGACTTTAACTCTAGAACCGTGATGGCGAACCGGTGGCACGCAGTGCCCTTTCTGATGGCACGCGAGCCGTCGCCCCAGTTCAGCTCCGCCGTGCATGTGCACGTGCCTCCTACTAGCCAGCTGGTCTTTGGGTCTCTGCTGCACATGCATGGGGGTAGGGTGCGTGCGTGGGGGTGGGGTGCAGGCGGGGGGGACATGCACATATGTGCGGGGGCGGGGCACATGCGGGGCCCCATATGTGCATGCACAGGCGGCGGGGCGCATGCAGGGGTGCATGTGCATGCACACGGGAAGGGCCGCATGCGCATTGTATTTGGGGGGTTCAGGCACGCGCTTTGGGCACTCGGTCCGAAAAAGGATAGCTGTCACTACTCTACAAGTCTGTGTGAGTTGCATTTTTAAAATTTTAATTACATATAATAAACACTGAAAGTAATTATTTGATTATCTGTGTTGATCAGGATAGTTGGCATATATAACTGCTGCCTATACAGAAGACCATAGTAAGTTTTTACATGTAAAATAATATAAAATTTGTTTACCTCTGTAGGTTTGTAGCAATCTACAAGCGCTTCCTAGAAGTACAATAATAAAAGCATCAGTTATCTTTCATTCCTCTTTCACCTATATAAGAACTGGTTACTTCTGGATAGCTCACACATCTTTTCTAAAGGAAGCATATGCAAAACAGGCTTCTCTCATGGGTGTGAAAATCAATCATCAATCAAAAACTTAATACTTTGACCCATAACATTTTCCCTTGTCACTCATTGTTATAGCAGAAGTATGATAAGGGAAGCACTCCCCGTGTTAATATGTACTATTTTCCTGACCAATAGAAAATGCCAGACAGACAGTGACACATTCTTGGAAACCCATACAGGTATGCCATCAAATCACGGGAATGCTAATCCTCATACCACAATTCATAGCTGTTACAGACTTAAATTTACCCTTTTTTATTGTGCTTTATTAATCTGCTCTCCAAACATTAAAAACATGTCCTAGAAGACAGATAGCCTGAATTAAAGTGGGATTCAGTGCCATTCTCCCAAATCTCTTAAAAATTAAACTAACTTGTAATTTGAGGGCTCTCTCCTCTTCATTAGCAGCATCCAGAAGATCATCAATATCAATTTCTACATCTGGCATCTCTTCTTCCTAGAAAACAAGAAAGCTGGGTGAGAAATTCAACTGCGTTTCAGCTATATTTTTCACTTCCTTTTTAGTCAGCTCCAAAAAATTGAATGGCAGTTCATTCATTCTCTCTAATAATGTACTCACACACACATACACACACCTTTTAAGCCACTCTCCTGACATTTGGCACCGGGCCAGGTTAGACTTGTAGCCAGCTGGCGACTCCTATGCATATAAAAGAGAAGCAGGTGCCTAGCCCAGCGGTTTTTTAAAAAAAAAAACCAGTAACATGAGCTCTCTGGGCAGAAACCTGGGACATGCCATTTATCCTCTATTACTCCCATGCCAATTAGGCCAAGAGCTGGAAAATTGCACTTGAGCTTTGTAAAGTAGATGTCACGCATTCAGACTTGCATTGTTGGAATCTCTCTTTTGTTTATCCAGAGGAAACCAAGAGCAGTTTGTCAGCCTTCCAAGTAAACCAGAAAGGAAACAAGACTAGATAAGCTAATTCTACTTTATTGCAAGGCTACATTAACAGAATCTTGTAAATCTGAAGGTACAACTTTCCCTGCCACTTTTAAATGGGTGATCAATTGGGGACAGTTCTGCCTAAGGTTTTCTCTCTCTCTCTCTCTCTCTCTCTCTCTCTCTCTCTCTCTCTCTTTCTCTCTCTTTCTAGCTATTTAGTCCTTGGGGGCTTCTCCCTTTCTTGTCCGATTGTTTCTTAGGCAGCATCTCTTCCCCTGGTTCCTCAAGGTTATTCACACAATCCATTACACCATTCTAAGTCTCCTGAAAGCTACATCACTACTTGCAAATGTGTACATGGGAAGAAGAGCAGACAAAAAGAAAGGCAACCTACTTAGGAGAACAAACTGCCTCTCTCTCCCCTCCCCAAGATGATGATGTCAGCTTCAGGAAAAATAAGTTACTTCCTATAATTGTATTCAGTATAATCAAGGGGGAACGAGATCTTGTGTGAAATTAAGCTGCTCTTAAAATAGAATCATACAGAAAGTGTAGTCCAAGCACATTGCTGAAACAGATTCTATGATTCCATTATAGAAGTGGATGAGTGAGAAAAGTAATAATAGTTAACTCTTTGGTGCGCACATTGTCAAAACAAGGCCAAGAAAGCCAAACAAAACCTAGTTCCATTAAAGCAATAAAAATAAATAAATATTTTTCTGGTTACCAACAATCGTGGGAGCCAATTCTTAGATTAATGTGATTTCTCCATGAATCTTCTAAGTTAATTTTTTTTTAACAAAGCTCTTTTTCACATTATTCTACTTTTAAGAACTAAGTACAGAGAATTACTTCCATTAAATTGTGGATTCTAAGTCCAAGCATCTCAGAAATTTGTTAGAAATATTTGCACTATTCTTTTTCTGAAGCTGATATGCCCAGGGACCAACTTCAAACACATGCCAATTCAATTTATAGCACATGAACAATTTAGAGAAAACATGTGGTAAAGTTCATCAGAATAGCTTAGAAGTAGACAAAAAATAAGTAAATAAAGAGGATGCTTAAATTTTACAACACGCAAGGTTATATAACAGCAACACCAATTTAATAGCAGGAAGGTCACTATAAGTTGCTGTAGACCAGGGGTGTCAAACTCACGGCGTCACGGTGGTATCACGTGACGTGTCAAGACTTTTTCCCCCTTCGCTAAACCAAGTAGGTGCAGGGCCAGCACGTGACGCAGTAGAGGTATCAAACTCAATTTCATTGAGGGCCACATCAGCGTTATATTTGACCTCGGGGGGCCGGGGTGGGCATGGCCAGGTGGGCATGGTCAGCTCAACGTCACTCATGTTGGGGGGGCCTGTGGCGGCCAGAGCACTCTGCCAGAGAAAATGGGCTCCCGACCTCTGTTTTCAGCTGCCACAGCCTCCTGCAACCCTCTGTCAGCGAAAATGGAACTTGGGAGGGCCGCATGAGGCCCTCCCGAGCTCTGTTTTTGCTGGCAGAAGCACTGCGGGCTGGTCCTTTGCTGTTTCCAGGGTGGCCCCGTAGGCCAGATCTAAGTACACCATGGGCTGGATCCGGCCCCCGGGCCTTGAGTTTGACACTCCTGCTGTACAGCATATCAGCCTGATAATGCAAGTATGCCTTAGGTTAAATTACATTGGATAGTTTATTGCTTTTACTGAGATGTTACTCTTTTCTGACAGTAAAATGGTCTAAGAAATCTAGAGGTGGGTGTGACTATATATGGAAAATATTCTTAAAAGATTTATCAAAATACATCTTTTATAAATAACATTATTAGTCTTTAGTTGCTTTCTCATCCTGTCCTACATTTTGGGTTTCAATTTCTGTTTTCCATAAAGCAACCAGAGATGTTTTCCTGTGACCACTCAGAAAACCCACTGACAATTTACAATCATTTCATAGAATAGTTGCTTCAGCTTTATTGGTGTTCACAAGGCTTCTGTAATGATACCCTTCCAAAATTGTATGCATCTATTTTTAGAAAGTAATGGTATTCAGACACAAATATAGACATTTGTTTAGCAAAGCAAGGTTTCTACTGTTTACATAGCACTCTGATTATTCATCTGACTGAAATCAAATACCTTCCTTCAATTAGCTTTCCTCAAACTTATCTAGGCCAAGAAATCAAATTAGTTTCATTCGCAGAATATTAACCATGACTTACATAGTGAAGTTGAGCATGCAACATTCAGGAGAAGCCCTGCTTCTGATTTAATGAATTTACCCCATAGGAAAGTCTGCTCAGATGGCAGCAGCCTTGCTGATACCGTTACATCTAATGAGCCAGCCTATATATGGACTTTGATTTACTAAAGAGCAAGCTTCACTGCATTGCTTAGTCATTTTTATACTCATAAATTGTTTATGTGGACTTTAGTATGGAGTTAAACTAGTATTGTCTAGCAGATGAGACTGGCAGAAGGCAGACTTTGGATGAGTCGCGCCCAAAACAGTTCACCCTATGTTGACATCTAAGACCTAAAATTAGAATCAGGTGCATCAGATCAACTGCAAATTATAACAACATTAGAGATGATCAGGGAGGAACCTGGCTAGGTGATTTAGACCTCAGATGTTGAGTTCTTTTTGTAGTTGACACCATCACCATGTCTAGACCGAAAGAGTTCTCTGAGATTTTCAGAAAGAAGGTTATAAGTCTGGAAAAGGACTGAAAATGATTGTGAAACAATTGAACATCAATCATTAATTGTTCAGAAGATTATCTACAAGTGGAGAAGACTTCAAACAACTGCAAATTTGCCCAGATGAGGCCATTCTGACAAGTTCAGCTGGATAACTGATGCAGAAAGTAGTCGGTAAGAATCACAGGATTTCATCATATTCGGGGTCTCTAATAATAATAACCTGACAGATTTAGATAAGAGATGATTATGGAAAAGTTAAAAGAGATTTTAAGCTCATCATTTTGGGGCAACTTTGCTAACATCAGAACCTGCAATAGCCATGATATATTGTCTTGCTTCTGACACAAATGTAACAACTCTGTAATGAACTGAATTGCTAGGTCCAAACGAAGGGGGAAACCTGAGATTCCACTTTTTTAATACAAGGACACACAGAACATTACCTTGTCAACTGTTAGGCCAAAACCCAGAGATGACACAGCCAACTGAGTTCAGTTCTTTATTTGCTTACACCTAATGCACGGGTGTCAAACTCACCATGTCATGTTGCCGTCACGTGACGTATCGCGATGTTTTTTCCCCGTCGCGAAGCTGGGGTGGACGTGGCCATCACATGACGCATCCAGCCTGTGGACCGCCAGTTTCACACCCGTAATGGGTAGAACCTTGCCAAAATAAAGCTGTAACCTTCTAACCTATTAGATATATTCTGAAGATTCTAGGAGGTGGCTATCTGGAATCTCTCCCCCTCCCCTCCCACATTTAGCTCAGGATTGTGCAGTCTCTCAATCTGGGCCTCCTTCTGGAAAGGCTTTGTGTTGCCAAAATTCTCCCCCACTGACCTGCAGGTGCACATTCCATTACATCAACTTAATTCAGATCCATTGCTATACTGTATAGGTTTTAAGAAACCATTGAGAAACCACAGTGATACTGATATGATCCACAACCACAATTATCAAAAGAGGTTTATGAAAGCATTCTCTCCAATATCATAAATTGAAGTTCTACTTCAACTGATAAGAGCCTTAGTGGCGCAGCAGACTAAAGTGCTGTTAAGTAGCACCAGCTGCCTGCAATTACTGCAAGTTCAAATCTCACAAGGCTCAAGGTTGACTCAGCCTTCCATCCTTTTGAGGTAGGTAAAATGAGGACCCGGTTTGTGGGGGCAATAAGCTGACTTTGTATAAAAAGAACACCGCTTAGGGGAGGCCGAAAGCCCTACTAAGCAGGTATATACAAAAGTATGAAGGCTATTGCTTAACGCATTGTAAGCCGCCCTGAGTCTCCGGAGAAGGGCAGCATATAAATTGAACCAATAAATAAATAAATAAATACCCATATTTAGCATTAAGGCCACTCTCTACTTAATAATCCTGGACTTTGGGATGAAGAATATCAAAAATTTCTGTGCATTAATCTTCTCTTTCCAAATGCTGCCCAGTTACTATGCAGCACCCCTGCTATTTGACACAAAATTTGCTAATACCTAATGCTGGGACTACAGCCAAACTCCATTGGTACTATCTGGCAACGGCAAAACTCCTGGAAGCGTCCATTTAGCCATCAATTCTAAAACCTTGCTCAGTACATGAATCTAATTTAAAGCATCCCTGACAGATGGCTGTCCAGCTGCAAATTGAGCACGTTCAGTGAAAGGGAACTCAGCAGCTCCCTTGGTAATTGACTTTACTACTGAAATACATTCTATAATAAAACATTTTGGAGGCATCACTTCCTAAATCTAAACACCAAACTAGTTGGCATATTTTCCAACTTTCTTCAACCACTGAGAATTTGTCTGCTCATTAAAATTAATGGTCCAGCCTGCCATCCTAAAAGCATTCCTACTTGACCCGTCCTGGGCTTTAAATTTGATTGGAAAGGGGTGCCTCAAAATTGCTGGACTATAAATATAGTATCTTCCTGCAGCTCCTTAAAACAGCTGCCTCATTTCCATGGATTACATGATTGTTCTCTGCTGCTACTTTTCTCAAGGGAAAAAACTGCTGTTTCAAAGACATGCAGACAGAGCCTATGTTCTTCTCCCTACTTTCTCCGAAACACTTTTTTAATCCAAATTTCTGCACAGGTCCAACTTCTATGAAGAAATAACACTTTGTTCAGTAGGATATACTAATCTATAGTATTACATATGAGACACAATATTATCAGTTTAACTGACAATGATGCAATACAGTTCTTCGTGTATACATTTTTCTAATACATTTTACTTGTCCCATTTACTATCTAAAAAAGGTTCTTGAAATCCCAGAATTCAGTAGATTTGATTCATCTGCAGTATCATTGCAAAGCCCAGCTTCAATTTTATTATACCATGAGATATATTTAATCCATATTTGTTAGATGTGTATGAAATCAGGATATTAAGGAGTATTAAGGCTAAAAACAAAGCACATAAATTTGGAATGTAAATGGTAAATTCATAATTATATAAATCATATCCCTAGATTCTTGTACTTATACACAACAGAATACAAAATAATTCAAAAATCGAACTACTAAAAACTAACTACTTTGATCCTTCTCAGAACTGAAAAGAGCTAAGATGGTGTTTCTATCTAACATCTGGATAAAGTGTGTTTGTCAGCTTGAAAACACAATTATTTTCCCTTTCTTGCTGCAGAGAAAGACAGGGATTTTTATCTACATCCACTGTATGCTCTAAGTTACTACTTGGAGAGGGAAATGAATTCTCATGTGCTCTCCTATGTTAAACAGAGTTGCTCCACTGGCCTTGTAGAGAGCTCAAAAAAAAAAAAAAAAGCATGGACACTTTCTTGAAGGATTGATTACAATATTGTACTAGTGAATGAAAACAATCATTTTGCATTCAATAAGGAGGTGGACAAGATGATCTCCAAAATCCTTTTTAGATTCCATGGTGTGTGTGGTACTTAAAGGAAGGGGAAAAAAATAAAGGGCCTGATTGGCTTGAGACCCCTGTAAATCAGTAGGAAGCGTATTTTGGCATCTGTCAGAGATGCTTTAATCTAGATTCCTATACTTAGTTGGTATGGAACCTAGTGGTCCCTAGATTAATCTAGAATTCTAAGACCATTCCCGATGCGAAACAGGAAACAGAATTGAGAGTGGGAAGTGAAAACTTGTTCCTTTCCAACTTCTCTATCATAATATATATTTTCTTGTTTAATTTATTTTCTGTTACCTTGAAGTGCCTACACTGGTTTAAAATCCACAACCTGCCTCTCTGTCTACAGAGTCAAGATGATATTTGTTCTTTCGTTTCTATCACATTCAAGGACAGCTAAAATGTACTTAAGAGCTTCCTTCTCCAAGAAGTCAACAGCTATATGGATGTTAGCATGTCACAGTCTGACAGGCCCGATTATTCAACATGACAACTTGCGTAGAAGAGAAGGCCAAGTCTGTTAACAGAACCAACTAGACTTTTAAATAAATTGTACGAAAGTGGGGGGGGTGCAATTTATATGCATTTATTAATGTTATTTTCCCAGAGGACAACCCTACTTCAAAAGAAGAGCTAGGAAATAGTGTTGCGCAAGAATGCCATGCAAGTTGGGGAGTTGATCATAGTTAAGCTGGGAAAGGGGGGAGGGGGAGGGGGAGAGAAACTGGGAGGGAGGAAACTGAGTAAAAATGAAGTAAGTGAAAAAGCTAACAAACAAAGCAGGCATAGTAACGATGTGGAAGATACACAAGGAGGTTTAGTGGTATACATCTCTTTTCCCCTGCTTAATGATTAGTCAAATCTAATCCTTTCCCATTATACCTATAGATTATAGTACTTAATTGAAAGAAGGTCATCCTCCTCAGCTGTAAGAAAGAGCCTTTGAATGCCTTACAGTAGAAGAATCTGGGTTTTGTATTTACTGTAGAAATATTGTGTTGAAATTTGGGTTTCATGTCTGACGGTTAATTAATGAAGAAAGCCCAATTCCATTAGTATGAAATTGCAGGAGGGAGAATTCATTTGAGAAGATGCTAAATGTGGCTTAGAAAATCAAGAATCAATGGTAGAACACTCAAGCACAAACTCTGTTCCAAATATCTTTAGGTAAAGGTAAAGGTTCCCTAGTACATATGTGCTAGTTGTTCCCTACTCTAGCGGGCAGTGCTCATCTCCGTTTCAAAGCCGAAGAGCCAGCGCTGTCCGAAGACGTCTTTGTGGTCATGTGGCCAGCATGACTAAACGCCAAAAGTGCACGGAACGCTGTTACCTTCCCGCCAAAGGTGGTCCCTATTTTTCTTGCATTTTTTACGTGCTTTTGAACTGCTAGTTGCAGAAGCTGGGACAAGTACCGGGAGTTCACTCCGTTACACGGCACTAGGGATTTGAATCACTGAACTGCTGACCTTTCAATCAACAAGCTCACCGTCTTAGCCACTGAGCCACCGCATCCCTTCCAAATAGCTTTAAAAGCCACCTAATAGTCATAAAGTTAATCTTAAAAGGAGGAAAGGGACCTAGTGATATGATTTACATACTGCGCTAAATCTAGGGTTGTTTAACTAAGGTTTATTAAATAAACTTTACTAGGCTGTTCTAAAATATACCATGCTGAATCTAAGAAACCTCATTCCAGTTTAGTTGTCTAGTCTGATGAAAAGAAGGACTGGGGTGACATGATAGCAGTATTCCAATATCTCAGGGGCTGCCACAAAGAAGAGGGAGTCAAGCTATTCTCCAAAGCACCTGAGGGTAGGACAAGCAGCAATGGATGGAAACTAATCAAGGAGAAAAGCAACTTAGAACTAAGGAGAAATTTCCTGACAGTTAGAACAATTAATCAGTGGAATAACTTGCCTCCAGGGGTTGTAAATGCTCTAATACTGGAAGTTTTTAAGAAGATGTTGGATAACCATTTGTCTGAAGTGGTGTAGGATTTCCTGCCTGGGCAGGGGGTTGGACTAGAAGACCTCCAAGGTCCCTTCCAACTCGTTATTCTATTTCTATTTCTTAGCAAGCAATGTCAATGGGGTCACTAAATGCTGGAAGATGTTTAATGGCAGAAAGTGGGATTCAGACTGGAGATGGGTAGGCAAGTCATCCATGGCTGCACTCAGATTGGGCCTAGTCAGTACTTGAATGGGAAACCAGCAGAGAATATCAGTCTGAGAAGTTCCAAATCATTCCAAAGAAAACAATGGCATACATTTTTGTACTGTTGCTGATGTCTATGAAGATTCTGAGTCATCCAGGACATGGTTGTCTCAAAGGTGCTTTTTCAAAAGGCAACTGGACTATGTTTTTCCCCCTGAGGAAGAAGGCATTTCACTTTTCATCCAAGAAGCTTCATCAGTTCTGGCTGAATTTATCCCCTCACACCATCCATCCAGAACTGATGAAGCTTCTTGGATGAGAAGTAAAATTTCTTCTTCTTCCTCAAAGGAAAGAAGCTGCCTTTTGAAAAAGCACCTTTGGGACTACTGCTGCCAATGCAATCACATGGATTACATCTATGAAAATATTGGGAGTCAAGCTGGATTCAGAGAAGATTTTACTTTAGGCAAAAATGACGAAGAGCAAAGTTAAGACAAATTACATTTATTCACCGCAAAAAGACACACTTAAAGGTCAAGGAAATCCAATTTTTAAATGAATTGTGGAAGTCTGGGGGAAAATCCTTCTGCTGCTGCTTTTCAAAAAATTTTCTAGGTTTTGCAGGAACAGGCTTGTACTGAAGAAATCAAAGTATTCCTGTATTTGTGGGGCTGCCACAAAGAAGAGGGGGGGGGCAATTTATTTTCTAAAGCACCATAAGGCAAGACAAGACTTCCTAACAGTGAGGACAATTAACCAGTGGAATAGCTTGCCTTCAGACGTTGTGGCTGCTTCATCACTGGAGGTTTTTAAGAAGAGGCTGGACAGTCACTTGTCTGAAATGGTATAGGGTCTTCTATTTGAGCAGGGGGTTGGACTAGAAGACCTCCAAGGTCCCTTCCAGCTCCATTCTATTCTATTCTATTTACTGTGTAGACAAGGAAAACATTTCCTGTACCATTTCATTCATTTCATCAGAAAACACCAAGATTCAAATGTAAAGTTACATTTCCTTCAAATCAAGTTTTACTGCCGATGACTTCATGGCCACCTTCTGTGTAGTTTTCTGGAGGAGTATATGAACATTTTATTGCAATATTTTTTTCCCCAACATCCTAGTATAATTAACAGCCTTGGTGTTTCCTGGTGATTTCTAGTCTAAGTGCCAATGAGGTTCAATTCTGCTTAGGTTTGGGGGTTCAGTCAAGGTTGATAAGATGCTGCCACTAGCTGGATGAACATGCAACAGAAAAAGAGGCTTTTTTGATTTCCCACTTCATGGCATGAAACTGTACCTTAAATTTTCAGGTTATGATCAAAGGAACAAGGCTTCAGGATGTGGTGGGACTTCCTTGGGACTAAAGACTATTCAACCCCTGTTTAAAGTTCTAATGCACATTAGAACTAAATTAAAATGTGAACTATTTTTATGCGCAATGGAACAGTGAAATTAAACCAGCTCTAATAAGAAAAGGAAGACCCACAATTTGCTTTGAGTGCATTGGATGAACTTAATTGCCTCATCTCGTTTCATATAAAGAAGCATATATTTGGTGGATAAAAATGCCCAATCTTGATTATAGACGGCATTTATTACCTCCGACCCAACTGGCCTCCACCCAAGATGAACGTATGATGAGCCAAGTGCATCTCATTTCCTATATATCAGCAAGTATCTACTTTATTAAAAAAAAGAAGAAGAAAAATTGGCAAAGGAATAAAATATGTTGCCATTTTCATGTCATGAATGGTCTCCTAGGGAGTTAATTAATGAATAGGCTGACAGGGTAAGTAGGAACTGAATCTTATATCAGCTGCTTAATATTGCAACTTAAGCCAAATTACAAACCAAAGGATTTAATTTAATCGGGCATAAGAACTGGATGTTTATTGATTTATTACGTTTATATCCTGGCTTTCCACTAAAATCTCAAGGCCATACACAGAAAGATCTCCCTCTGTTTTATCTTAAAAAACAACAGTTCATCCTGACTTAAGTTCAGAACAAAGCATGAAGAAGGGATGGGTTTTGATTTCAACCTTCAGCCGTTTTACCACCATATGCTAATCAATGTGACATTTTATTCTTCCTGTTGCAAAAGAATCACATGAGCAAATTAGAGGTTACTTCATCATTCAAGCATCTACTATACCCGTGTTGGCGAACCTATGGCACGCGTGCCGGAAGTGGCATGCAGAGCCATGTGGCCCGGCACACGTGGCATCGCCCATTCTTCTTCCGGGTTTCCAGGGCATGCATGCGCACCAGCCAGCCAGTCTGCTGGTTACTGGTGCGCATGCGTGTGCAATGATCAGCTGGCCTTAATGTCTTAGTGCGTGTGCGCCCCGCCCATGCCATCATTGCCCGCATGCAGCCCCGGGACTCTGCCCTTTGCCAGCCAGGAGCGCTGCTGCCAGTTGCTCCTGTGCCCCCGGTTGCCTGCCTGCCTCTTCACCGCCACCATGAGAAAAGGCCCCAAAGTTGCGCTGCCTGGAATCCACGTGGTCTGCCGCAGGGGGAGGCCAAATATGGCTGGCTGGACGCTGCCTGGAGCTGAGCTCGAGGCTAGCAGGAGGAAGAACGTTGCCTCTTAGCGGCAGAAATAGCAGCCAGGGCTGGGTCTCTCGGTCAGGTGGGAGGCGAGATCTGGCATCGCAGGCATGGGAGACTGACAGCCTTGCAAGCCCATTCTCTCTTGGCTGCTTGGAGAAAACAGCAGAAAGCAGAGGTTGAGGAAGTTGGGAAGCCATGAAACAGGATTGAGGGAAGGGAGGGAATGGATAATTCAAGCAGTATATTGGCTTTCCATACAACGGAAGGAGCAGCAGACTGGGGCTTCAATCCCTTCCCCCAGAGGTCTGGGCCATGCCAGAAGCCCGTTCGGGTGGGGAGAAGGGAAGCCCTGGACCGCCTATCCTTGCCGCCACCCCCACTTTGCCCCCAGCAACAACAGTTCTGCCACTTCTCCGGCAGAACCCCAGGACCAGCTGGTGGGGCGGGGGGGGGCAGGCTATGGCGACAGGTTGTTCCCGCTGGGTAACAGACAGGCTGCTCCTGGAGCCGCCAGGTGATGGAGAAGCCATGAGCGGGAAGATGATGCCAGATCTCGCCTCCCGCCCGACCGAGAGACTGCTTTCCTTGGCAAAGCGCTTCATTATTGCAGGCAGGGGGGACGGGCGGCACCAGGGGATCAGTGCAGCTACTATCCCACCCCTCCTCAGCCTCGGTCACGCCGCGAGGCTCCAACTCAAGGAGAAGACAGAGAAAGAGGGGGCGGGGGAAGTCTAAACGGCGGCTACCTCAAGCAAGCTGCAGCGCTATTACGCAGGACTCCGAGTGGTTGGAGAAGAGGCAGAAATAGCAGCCAGGGCTGCACTTTCAGCGGGTAAGCAACACTGCCTCTGCCGCAAGGAACTTTGGAGAGAGAGGCCGGGGGCAGGCTGTAGCCGTTCTCGCCAGCTAAGAGACAGGCTGCTCGCACAGCCTGCCTCTGCCCTCTCCAAAGTTCCCCATGGCAGAGGCAGCGTTGCTTACCTGCTGAAAGCCCAGCCCTGGCTGCTATTTCTGCCGCTTCTCCAACCACTCGGAGCCCTGCATAATAGTGCTGCAGCTTGCTTCAGGTAGCTGATGTTTGGACTTCCCCCCCCCCCTTCCTCTGTCTTCTCCTCCTTGAGTTGGAGCCTCGCAGCGTGGCTGAGGCTGAGGAGGGGTGGGATAGTAGCTGCATGGATCCCCCGGCACCGCGCGTGTTCCCTGCGCTGAAATGATGAAGCGTTTTGCCAAGGAAAGCTGAGTCTCAGGCTTCTCCTGGAGCAGCAAGGAGAAGGAGAAGCTGCCAGCAGGGAGGCAAGCTGCCCCAGGAGGACCGGAGGAGAGCGTAGCTTCTCACTCATGGAGATCTACCCGTTGGGAAGTGGGTGTGGTAAGAGGTGGGCTGACCAGGAAGCGGTCATGCTCCCTGGCCAGAGAGGGTTGCACAAACCTTTGCTGGCGTGAACGTGCAACCCTCTCCTGCCAGGGAGCGTGACCGCTTTATGTATGTATGTATGTATGTATGTATGTATGTATGTATGTATGTATTTATTTATTTATTTATTTATTTATTTATTTATTTATTTATTGGTTCGATTTATATGCCGCCCTTCTCTGGAGACTCAGGGCGGCTTACAATGCTTTTAAGCAATAGTCTTCATACTTTTGTATATGCCTGCTTAGTAGGGCTTTCGGGGCCCCCTAAGCGGTGTTCTTTTTTATACAAAGTCAGCTTATTGCCCCCACAATCCGAGTCCTCATTTTACCTACCTTGGCTGAGTCAACCTTGAGCCTGGTGAGATTTGAACTCGCAATAATTGCAGGCAGCTGGCAGCTAAGTGCTACTTAACAGCACTTAAATCCGCTGCACCACTAAGGCTCCTTATATTTTTTTGAACACTGAAATAAGCGCTTGGCCTTGTTTTCAGGGAGGTCTTATTATTTTGGAGCACATGGAGAAAGATGGGGCTCCTCTTGCTGTCTTACCAGATTTCCAGCTCTGTGTTTAAATATTTTCGGGGAGGGCTTATTTTCGGGGGGAGGCTTATTTTAGCACATGCACTCAATAGCCTGATTGGGCTTATTATCAGGGGATGTCTTATTTTCGGGGAAACAGGGTAGTATGTAGAGGTGTTATGTTTACTATACCAGGAGATTCTACCCATAAAACAAACCCTTAATATCAAAGCTGAAATAAGCTTAGAGAAACCTATGCTTTCCATCAACGTTCCATATTTTCAAATATATACTCAGCTTCTGCCTATCAGTCAAGGCTAGTCTGCCTTTTATAATACATGAATCTCATGTATCTGTAGATCTTCACAGGGCACCACTTTCCACCATTCACACATAAATCTTGCCAGATGTTGGCCTCCAGCTTGTGTCCATTATGTACCAACAAAGAAAGAGTCAGGACTGAATTACTGCAGCTGTCATTATGTTTGTCATCTAAAGTAGATAGAGAAATAAGTTCACAACATAATGGAGGCCAAAATCATTTTTTTATATGATGGAACTACAGTTACCTTATGAACATTTAAAGCAGCTTAAAACAGTTTATGGCAGAGTGGTCCTATTGAAGCAAGTTAATAAGATAATAGCAATAGCACTTAGACTTATAGACTGCTTCATAGTATTTTTTGGCCCTCTCTAAGTGGTCAAGATATTGCCCCCAACAATCTGGGTCCTCATTTTCCTGACCTTGGAAGGATGGAAGGTTGAGTCAAGATTGAACCATTCAGAATCGAACTGCCAGCAATCAGCAGAATTAGCCTGCAATACTGCATTCTAACCACTGCGCCACCACGACTCTTGAAGTTCACTGACGTTCACTAGGAAGCCCTGATTATGCAGTCTAAAATTTGGTGTATAATGCAAAGTTTATATCTATACAGAGGTTTAGAGTTTACTGTTTTTACTTGATTTTAAAGTACTGCATGGACATTCAAGTGTTAAGAGGTACAGGAAAAAAGAAACTTGTGCCTTTAAGTCAGTCTTGACTCCTGGCAAGTGCCTGTGCAGGTCCCTGCAGTTTTCTTAGCAAGATTTCAGAAGTTTTTTTTTTTAATTTGATTTATATGCCACCCTTCTCCGGAGACTCAGGGCGGCTTACAATGTGCTCAGCAATAGCCTTCATTCTTTTGTATATTTATACAAAGTCAGCTTATTGCCCCCACAACTGGGTCCTCAATTTACCTACCTTAGAAAGGATGGAAGGCTGAGTCAACCTTGAGCCTTGGCGAGATTCGAACCTGCAGTAATTGCAGGCAGCTGGTCTTAATAACCAGCTTAATAACAGGGTGCCTTAGACCACTGTACTACCAAGGCTAGTAGTGCTAGTAGAAGTGCTTTGCCTTTGCTCTTCCTAAGTTTGAGTGAGAGTGAATGGCCCAAGGCCACTCAGTTGGCTTTTTGCCTAAGATGGCACTAGAACTTGCAGTTTCTCAGTTTCTAGCCTGATGCCTTTAACCACTACAAAGAGGGGTATATACAGGTAGTCCTTGACTTGCAACCATTTGTTTAGCGACCATTCAAATTTAGGACAATATTAGAAAATAAATTACAATAGATCCTCGCACTTACGACCATCAGCATTCCTACAGTAGGGTGATCAAAATTCAGGCTTGGAAACCAGCATGAATTTGCAATGGTTGCAGTGTCTTGGAGACATGTGATCACCATTTGCAACCTTCCCAGCCAGCTTCTGACAAGCAAAGTCAAGGGGGGGAAAGCTGGATTCGCTTAACGATCACACGACTCATTTAACAACTGCAATATTTTGCATAAAAGCCGTGGCAAAAAAAAAAAACAGTCATAAAATTGAGTATGACTCACTTAACTGCCTTGCTTAGCAACAGAAATTTTGTTTCAAAGACCATCCGTACTGCATTTCTGTGGATTATCAGCAATTCAATAATAGTCATATTTGAATAAATGAATACACACAAAAAGGCGTTCCTGTAACATCAATGGATTCTGAGCATACCGGCATCTCTTCTAAAATGCTTTATGTGTATCGCCCTTCATGCTTGATTCTAGTAAAAGTTTGAAGAAAGGTAAAGGTAAAGATTGCCCTGTACATGCAATTATTGTTGTTGTTTCCAGCTCTAGGGGCGGTGTTCATCTCCATTTCTAAGCAGAAGACCTCACGCTGTCCGAAGACGTCTCCGTGGTCATGTGACCGGCATGACTAAATGCCAAAGGCGCACGGAGCACTGTTACCTTCCCACCAAAGTAGTCCCTATTTTTCTACTTGCATTTTTATGTGCTTTCGAACTGCTAGGTTGGCAGAACCTGGGACAAGTAACGGGAGCTACACAGTTACACAGTGCTAGGGATTCGAACCGCTGAACTGCTGACTTTCTGATCGACAAGCTCAGCGTCTTAGCCACTGAGCCACCGTGCCCCAGGAAAAGTTTGTATAGGAGTAATTTTATTTTAAGTAGTTAAAGTCAAGTATTTGTGGTCCCATATGCAAACCTGGCACGATGTAAAGCTGAATGTAAATAACCTAGAAATGTTGAAGAAGATTTGGCTATTGTGAAAGTTTGAAATACATTCCTGACATTTCCTTCTTGGCTACTTGATAAACCTTTCCATAATTTCATGATAACCAGACAGTGTTGTGGCTCGCCAGTGGCCTGCGTGGATCATGGCTGATCCCGATGACGAGGAGGCTGGTGTGATGTCGCACCAGCAGCCGGCACAGCCGGCGCTCGCGTCGGACCGCAAGGAGGCTGAAGAGGATGTGGTGCCAGAGGCAGAGACTCAGCCAGGGCCTTCAGAACCTCCAGAGGCTCCTTCAAGTGGAGAGAGTGAAGCGGAGGAGCCTCTTCTCAATGCTCGAGCACGCAGGGCTGCCAAAAGGCAGGAGTGGCTACTCAGGAGGAGGAGGTCTCCTCAAGAGTAAGGCTTGAAGATAATTGGCCACTCCCTTAGCCTATTTAAGTCACATGTGGTTAGTAAATTTCTTGCTGGAAACAACTTGTAATTATCATCAGAGCATTTTTGGAAAAGTCTTATCGTATTTTGTTTTTTGGGCTGGTTGTCAACCTTTGCCGGACTTTGGTTTATTTTCTTGCTACTTAATAAATTTGATAAGGACCGTTGGTGTGTGTCTATATCCTCGGGAATCCGGACCTGGGGCAGAACAGACAAATTTGGGTACACCTTTACCTAAAAATAAAATAAAATAGTGATTTAAAGAATTTCTAATCTGACACTGGAGTCACATAATTCAAGGTTCCAAGCAATTTGGATAGCTTTCTACTACTTGTGCAGACAGACACGCCTGAGATATATAATGATGTCTGAATATACATTAAATGTATAGTGAAGCATGTTTCACCCATGAGGCATAGATAAATAACACAGACGACTAGATATGATTTGTTTTCTGGAAGAATGGTGCATCTTGTCAGTATTATCTACTCTTGACAGGAGTAGCAATAGGAGGATTAACAACAATACGACTAAACAAGAAGTAATACTGAATCATGATAAACAAAAAAAAAAAGTCCATCACACAAGCTATTTATCAGCTGGCTTTATATCCCACAATTATTACAGGGACTTACAATACATTACAGAGCACTTCTTCCTCCTATTTTTTTGCCCAATCACAACAATCCTGTGAAGTAGACTGGGTTGAAAGAGGGAACTTGCTCGAACTTATCTAATGAGCTTCCATGGAGGCTGACGGGATTTTAAATCTGAATCTCCTTTCTAGTGTACCAATACTTTAACAACTACACACCAAACCACAACAGAGACAGTTGGAGAAGTGGAATACACTTCTTGATGATTTAACAATCAATGTTGAAACCAAGATCCTCCCAAAAATAGACATTCCAGGAGTTGTTTCTCCATAAGACAACCATTCAAAATGAATGAATTCAAACAGTTGTTGCCCTGAAAGAATGCCAAGACTGGAAACGCAGCGGGCTAATAAATCATTCCTGAGCAATTTTGAAATATCCTTTCCTTAGTTCTGCATTGGCATTCTTCCTTCTTTTCTTTTCCAATTTTCTGCTTATCTGGCCATTCATTTTGAAATTCGAAAATGAGCCAAATGTAGCCATTTCCACTTTCAGCTAGCTGGAAGCATAGAAAAAGTAAGTTAAATCAATTACCAAATAACTTGGCTGAAGATTAAGAGCTAGCTTGAGCTCTTCTGCAATTGGTTGAGTCTGGCTACTGTGAGAATGCAGTTTTACCCAGATACTACGTTCCTATTTCTGAAACACAGCGATAAGATGATGTACAGTAAGTGTCAGTTTTAACGAGGTTATTTTTATTTCAGACAGGTATGTGCCAATAATAAAACAAAGAAGACTTTCAAATAGACCTTCGTCATACAAATCTAAGTGCTACATGGCACATTAGAGGTTGGGGATAATAAAGGCATGGGGCAATTTATGGGCAGGAAATAAGCATTTTTTTTAAATGGCTAAGATATGAAAAATCTACTTTCAGCTCTTCAATGTACAGGGCATGGTTATTTGAGGGCCATCTTTCTCCCATAATGTCTGCCAATCCAATAAGATTAGGCACAGTGGTTATGCTCCAGGTCTCTTTGATTAGTGTCACCCATCAGAATCTAGGAAGTATGACTTCTCTGTCATTGTACCTGCCCTCTGGATCAGCCTTTCCCCCACCACAAAATCTGTACAGAATTAACCCTGATGATATCCCAGAAGTCAGCCTTTTGTTAACCTTCCCATATACTCCAGAAACACAACTAGATGAGCTACTGTAATTTTCAGACTATAAGACGCACCGGAGTATAAAACGTACCAAGATTCCAAAGAGGTAAACAAGGGGAAAAAAGTTTTTGCCCTCCCCGGCCCCCAGGAGCACTCTGCAAGCCTCCCAAACCCTCTGCGCACAGAGGTTATGAGAGGCCTGCAGAGTGCTCCTGGGGGCCGGGGAGGGCAAAAATGCAACATGTGGGGGGGTTGGGAGGCCAAAAATGGGCCTGTTTTTTGCAAAAACAGAGCACACAGAGTGTTTGGAAGGCCTGCAGAGTACTCCTGGGTACTGGGAAGGTCAAAAGCATAGTTTTTGCAAAAACAGGCCCGTTTTTGGCCTCCTAACCCCCCCCCCCATCACGTTTTTGCACTCCCCAGCCCCAGGAGCACTCTGCAGGCCTTCCAAATCCTCTGCGCATCCTGTTTTTGTTAAAAACGGGCCTGTTTTTGCAAAAACAGGACACGTGGGGCGGGGTTTCGGGAGGCCAAAAATTGGGAGGCCTCTTTAAGGGTGGGGAAAAAGTACATCTTGTACTCAAAAAAGTACAGTAATTCTACTTTATTGTAAGGCTATGTTAACAGAATCTTGCACATCTGATAGTACAAATCTCCTGCCATCTTTTACAGACTAAGTTAGGGAGATTCCTTGCTGAGTTTCTTTCTTTGCCCATTGTGTAGCTGTGGGCCATGCCCTCTCTTATTTGATTGTTCCTTAGGCAGCATCTCTTCCCCTCTTTCCCAAGGTCATTCCCAAACACCATTACCATTAATTTAAGAATTGGCTGTTTTCTCTGGCCTTGGGGTAGGGTAGGTGTCGAGCTCGTGTAGAGCTCATGTCGAGCTCATTTATTGCTTACAATTAATGTTGTTGTTTGGGTTGTAGATGGTTCTTTCTTCTCTTTCTCTTTTAAGTTTTGTTTTTTTAAAAAAACTTTTTAGATTGTAGACTGCCCAGAGTCATCTGGAAACTGGCAGCTTCTAATTTTAATTAATAAGTAAAAGAATAAATGAATATTTGGCATGGGCATTTAAGAGGAGCCTAATAATCACTGTAGCTGTGCCTGCCAATAAGCCAGACTTTGTTACAACTGCCTCCAATAGCTTTGGTTTCTAATTAAATGGGAATTTTTCCAACAACACACCCTGGCAGTGTTTACCCTAGGATATCCCGGCTTGGATTGTTTTATGCCACACATCCCACTCCTGATATTTCCTTTCATCAATGGCCCTATAGAATCGATTTTTAGAGCAACATACAATAAAAACAGCTGAAATGACATAAGATATCAGAGCTGCAAATTGTATTCAAAAAAGGAACTTTGAAATTTTTGCTGGCACCAGACAAGCATCCCTCTTTAAACATTAAAACACCCCTCTGGGGTCTCCTGACAATTTCGTCCAGCAATTTCCCTGACTGTCAGTGCAGATGTGCAGGCACAGCTGGTTCATTTCACCAGTGGACTAAATGGTGTGTTGTTAACTGTCCTTTCAAAGGCTTTGCGAAATGATAATCAATCAACTGCTGCTGAAAAAGTTACTGTTGATTAGGGTGCTGAATTACAGCATGAAGATTAACATCAAACAATAATGGGCTTTGGGGAATAAATTAAGTGTCCCTCTCTGGGCACAATATCCCACATTTGAATGGTTGCTTCCTCAACAGATAAAGATTCTGGCTCCAAAAAAATTGGTAAGACTTGGGAAAAACCTTTCAGACACAATAATTGCAAGTGTAAAATATTTTATAGGTTGGTACCAGCACACCTGGGAAATGAACTCTGTGTTAAGGACAAGGCTCTGTGTCAAATACTGCTTATAAAAACGTTTAAAGAAAGTTAAAGAAGGTGACTCTGCCTTGCATTTAGTCCTGATTTATCTCTGTTCCAGGAATGTTTTAAGCGTATATTTATATTCTTTATGGTAGTCATTTCAGATGGGTTTCTGCATATACTGCAGACCTTAAATCAAAAAACTACACGGAAGGGAAATTTAGTACAGCTTCCTTTGATAAGCTCCCTGATGAGAGACAAGATATATGACAGAAATGAATGAAAAGGATTCACTTTCTAAACCTGTAATCTGAAATAATGTTAGGCAAAATTGTATTCCTATTTTCTTCTTCTCTGTAGTGTGAATATTCCTTCCAAGCCCTATGGATCTTGTGAACTGAAGTTCTGAATCAAATTACTTGGCATAAATTAAAAGTAGTCATTTAAAAAACCATCACTATAGAACATAACCTCCTTAGAAAGACTGCTTTTAACATGTTCACAGATTCTTTAATTTAAACCGATGATTCATCTTCACTTGCTGGAAGGGATGCTTCTCTTTATTTATACAATGAATCAAACATAAACATCTTAGAATGTAAAACCACAATAGATTTTTTAAAGCCAAAGGGTACCTTGATTTCTGTGAATTGAATACCGCTATTTCTCCTGCATTTGAGGTATTCCATCAAACTCAATTCTCTGTAAAGAAAATGTAGCTATTTTTTTTTTTACTTCAATATTGTCCTATGGAAATCAGTAGGACAGATTAGGAAAAGCATGCGATTTCTGTTAATAGCTTATAATGAAAATTTATCAGTTAGGCAATCCCTCAATAAGTGTATTAAATTCAAATTGCTATTTGCAAAATGTAGATATCATATGGTATTTAATACCATATTTAATATTTAATAAGACCAATGCTTTGGCTTGGGCAGGCAGAAGCATCCTATCCTTGGAAATGCGTATTGTCATTAATAGTTTGCTTGTAAAATCAAGTTAATAATGGTTTAATTTCTCATTTTGCTATTGTTCATATAAAAAGGATAATTTTTATTCAAAATCCTCTGATAACACTAGCAATTTCAGAGCACATCTAATAACTTCTCAAAAGAAAAAGGGAAAAATTCAACAATAAACACAGCTCTGTAAAGAACAGAAGAGTACCTATCTGGGTTCAACCATTGCATAAATTCATGGTTTGTTGAATAAACTACAATGGCTGGATTCCAACATCCTATTAACCAGCATTCTTCAACAACCTAAGTGTTCTTTAGGTACATGGATTTCAATTCCAAGAATTCTTGGCAGTGGTCAGCCTGGTTAGAAAAACCTGGAGCATATAAATCTGCAAGTTGTCCAGGTTGAAAAAAATTGAATGAAGCCATAAAACAGCATTTATAAATCACAATGATTATTTATCAGTGACTGGATTATGGATTTTTTTGCTGACAGAAGTGAAAAATGAACTTGAGCTTTGTAGTTATGAAGATTACAAAGGGTAGCCTACAGAAAGAAGGAAATTATGTTGCCACAGAGAAAGGGGGGGCAGGTTTGACCTATTCTCTAAAATACCTGAGGATAGGACAAGAAGTAACGGGTGGAAAACATTAAAGAGAGATCCAACCTAGTATTAAGGAGAAATTTCCTGACAGTGAGAACAATTAACCAGTGGAACAGCTTGCCTCCAGAAGTTGTGGGTGCTCCATCACTGGAGGTTTTCAAGAAGAGATTGGACAGCCATTTGTCCGAAATGATATAAGGTCTCCTGCTCAAGCAAAGTGTTGAGGTAGATGATCTCCCAAGGTCTCTTCCAACTCTATTATTCTATGTTCAATGATGCAACTTTAAAGAGAGAAGGTAAGCCTTCTCTGTTGAGCCTGGTTTAGCTCAACAGACAGAAGCACTGTAATTTAATACCAGTTGTCTGCAATTAAAGTAAGATCGAATCTCACCAGGTTCAAGGTTGACTCAGCCTTCCATCCTTTCTAAGGTAGGTAAATTGAGGACCCAGTTTGTGGGGGCAATAAGCTGACTTTGTATAAATATACAAAAGTATGAAGGCTATTGCTTAACACATTGTAAGCCGCCCTGAGTCTCCGGAGAAGGGCGGCATATAAATCAAATTTAAAAAAAATATATGAATGCTATCAAAAAGATTGGGAGCCATATTTTATACTGTAATGTTTTCTGTTTTCTTACTTACTTGTAGTCACTTTCTCATTTTATTTCTTTTCTAATATTTATATTGTTTTATCTTGTTAAAATTTCTTCAATAAAATTGTAATTTTAAAGAAAAACAAAACCCAATCACAATGGCTGAGTTGGCAGAGATGGCTAAATTGACCGTTTTGAGCAAAGAAAAGAATATAAGCACTTTTGTTTCTACTTGGAGACAGCTTCTGGACTTTGTGCTTGAGGTGGAAAAAAAATGAAACTTTGATTTTGGGTTTTACTGATTAGATTGATTCGTTCTCATAGAAATGGCTAGTTTATACTATTATGGAAAAGTAAAAAGTTGAGATTCGATGTTAATGTTTTATTCTACTGCAACAGAGAAAGTTGGAAGTCAACGCCTTTTTTTTCTTTTCCCCCTCTTCTCCTCACTGTTCTTTCCCCTTCCCCTACCCACTGTGTCCTACTATTTGCCTTTGCATTTTTGTATTTTATTCCATAATTTTAAATAATGTTTTACTGCAGGTTTGAAAGGAAACTACAGCCACATATCTCCACAATCCCCATCTCAGACACACCAACAACAGCCAAGCCTCCTACAACTGACCCCATCCCATTGGGTTCACAACCCCTAGTGATCACAGAAAAGGAAGTGCAAGACCTATTTCACAGTCAAAAGCCAGGAAAAGCTCCAGGCCCAGACAAGATAACTCCTTCTTCCTTAAAAGGCTCTGCTGACCAACATCTTGAATTTCCAAAGACCTACGCAAGGATCCTCTTTGTAGGCTTTAGTTCAGCATTCAATACCATCATTCCAGACACACTTCTATCTAAGCTAAACCAGCTACAGGTACCTGAACACACTTGCAAGTGGATCATAAGCTTCCTAACAAACAGGAAGCAGCAGGTGAAGCTAAGTAGAATCGCATCAGATACCTGTACAATTAGCACAGCCCCCCCCCAAGGCTGTGTGCTCTCCCCACTTCTCTTCTCTCTGTATACCAATGACTGCATCTCTAACGATCCACTGTTAAACTACTGAAGTTCGCAGATGACACAACAGTGATCGGTCTCATTCGAGACAATGATGAATCTGCACACAGACAGGAGGTTGAATTACTAGCCTCGTGGTGTGACCGGAACAATCTGGAACTGAACACACTCAAAACAGTAGAAATGGTGGTAGACTTTAGGAGAAACCCTTCCATACCTCCACCTCTCACAATACTAGACAACACAGTATCAACAATAGAGACCTTCAAATTTTTAGGTTCTACCATATCACAAGATCTAAAATGGACAGCTAACATCAAAAACATCATCAAAAAAGCACAACAAAGAAGTTCTTTCTGCAATAAAGACTTTTCCTTCTCTGTTACATCAGTCATTGACTGTTTTCTCAGAAAGCTCAAACTGTCCAAGGAGCTGCTGATCCAGTTCTACAGAGGAATTAGTGAGTCTATCATCTGCACCTCTATAACTGTCTGGTTTGGCTCTGCAACCCAACAAGACAGACACAGACTTCAGAGGATAATTAGAACTGCAGGAAAAACAATTGCTACCAACCTACCTTCCACTGAGGACCTGTATACTGCATGAGTCAAAAAGAGGGCTGTGAAAATATTTACAGACCCCTCACATCTTGGACATAAACTGTTTCAACTCCTACCCTCAAAATGACACTATAGAGCACTGCACATCAGAACAACTAGACACAAGAACAGTTTTTCCCCGAATGCCATCACTCTGCTAAACAAATAATTCCCTCAACACTTGATTGATTTACTAAGTCTGCACTACTATTAATCTTCTCATCGTTCCCACCACCCATCTCCTTCCACTTGTGACTGTATGACTGTAATTTTGTTGCTTGTATCCTTACGATTTATATTGATATTGTTTCCTGATTGCTTATTTGTACCCTATGACTATCATTAAGTGTTGTACCTTACGATTCTTGATGAACGTATCTTTTCTTTTATGTACACTGAGAGCGTATGCACCAAGACAAATTCCTTGTGTCCAATCACAATTGGCCAATAAAAAATTCTATTCTATTCTATTCTAATCTAATAAAATGTTATAAAACTTGTAGCAGCTCATTGATTACATAAATGCAACACACTATAGGTTTTTTATACATAGCATAAAGGTAACAAACGATATAGGCAGTGTTGTAGATGTCAAAAGTTTTTTGTGGCTCCCGGTGTTTTCTTTTCTGTGGGAAACGGGTCCAAATGGCTCTTTGAGTGTTTAAGGTTGCCAACCCCTGTCTTAAAATGATATGGGAACCATATCACTAAATTGTCAACTTCCCACTCCCTAATATAAGGTTCTCATGCACTCAGGTAGGATACTAGGATATCCAAGTATCATCACTGCATGCTAGTAGCCAATCATAACCATAATCTTTTATAATAGCTTGGTACTTGCTGCCAGCGTTACATAACAGCTCTCCTATTGTAACAGTACACATTGGGGGGGAAAAACATGCACAAGGTAAGTCTGGGGCTTGACAACAGGACCTACAAACCTCCATCAGTGCTGCAAAAGGCCTGTGATTTACAGTTGCTGTAGCCCCTGAACCGAAACAGGGAGTAACCATGGCAACTAGCTCCATCCTGAACTGCACCGCACATAATCAGGTAAGAGGATTCACTGGAGCAGGTAAAAGCAAATGTAAGTATTAATATGTCCGTTAACTGCTAGCACAAAAGAAGTTGCAGGAAATGGAAAAAAAACCTTCTAGTCTGATTTCACATAAGCCACCATATGGCTATGAAGACATATATAGTAAGGTGTCATTAATACTGAACCATAGATGTTAATGATATTTATTCCAGGGTGGGCTTATTTTAGTAAGGGGTTCTCTGCCCGATTGCTGGGTGGGCATGGGCGTGGCCATAGTGGGCGTGGCCTCGTCGGCCTCCTGCACCACAGCAGGGGGGTGGTTTTGCCCTCCCCGGGCTCCAAAGGTTTTCCTTGAGCCTCTGAGAGGATGAAAACAGCCTCCCCAGGCTACCGAGGCCCTCTGGAGGCCCTCTTCCTGAACTTCTGGTAGGCTCGTTTTTCACCCTTCTCAAGCCTCCGCGCGCACCCTGCACTTACCTGCATCCAAAAAGGGCCGTGTGGGGACTCCTGGGAGGGGAGGATTGGGGTTTGGGGGTTCTCCAAACTGCACAGAATTTAGCTAGAGGGTCTTCTGAACCCCTGCGAACCCCCAGCAGCCCACCCCTGGATTATTCCCCCTGGTAGTAAAAACCAAGACAACTTTCTACAGTAGCTCAGTGTATATCTGTCCTTTCCTGAAAGACCTGTTAAGCCAACAGGAGGAAAAAAACCCTGCTTCTGTATAAAGTATGCTTAGGCTAACAGCCCTCGCGAGCTAAAGGAAACTTTTGGACCGTTATTGCAATAGCAAGAAAAGCAAACCAGATACTTCAGTGGACACAGAGATGTGAAAATACACGTTAATGTTTCTTTTTCTTAAATCTGTCCTAAGCTCCAGGAAAAATACATTTTCCAAACTGTCATTTCAACACAGAGCAGAACCTAAGCCAACATAGTCGGCTATACAGTTTAGCTTTCCATACAAAGAGATTTAAAGCACATACAAACATACCTCTTTGCCACCAATAAAAAGTTCATAATACCACAGTTGTTCTGCAACTCCCTTCTACAAGTACATTATAAGATTGAGTTAATCAACCATTAGTCTGAACAGCAACCACATTATCTTGTGAGTGTGCGGATGTTATGGAGGGTTATTCTGGAGTCCTTGGGGTAGTGTATTCTTCTCCTATGACTATGTAAATATACTTCTCCAAAGCTTCAATGAGAATGCACTTCTAATATAACCAAATTCTACTGTACTCAACATATTAGAGCAATGATCAAATATATATACACTCAAAAGCATGCTAAAAATTCTGTTTTTCTTTATGTTCTGAACATTGTATATACCAAAAATTATTTCAATTATTTATGTCCTTGAAAAGATACATACATGTGCTACTGATGGTGATAAAACATGTAATACTCTGTCACATCCAAATCCAAAGACAACACAGCAAAATCCAATCAACCCCAGTTCTTTATTTGCTTACATCCAATGGACAGACTCTTGCCAAACTACAGCTATAACCTACTAACTTACTAAATATATCTTGAGAGCTTCTAGGGTGTGGCTAAGTCCCTTGGCAAAGTCAGGATCTGGGGTTGGGGGCGAGGGAGAAGGAGATAAATCAGGGATAAAAATAGATATCTTCAAACTTCTGCAAAGGTTAAGGTAGTGTCCTTTAAACACCACCATCCCCATCTAAAAATGCAAAACTCTTAAAGGATCTAGGATGCTGACAAGTA
Organism: Pantherophis guttatus; assembly: GCF_059756535.1. Taxonomy (NCBI): domain Eukaryota; kingdom Metazoa; phylum Chordata; class Lepidosauria; order Squamata; family Colubridae; genus Pantherophis; species Pantherophis guttatus. The sequence continues at coordinate 264,713,904 of NC_142063.1, read as the reverse complement.
TTTTAAAACGGTCCCTTCAAGGAAAAATATCTTCCAAATTAGGAAAAGGCTCATCTTACGAATAAAAGCTAACCGTTATCTGTAGGATGGAAGTAACATGAGAAAAAAAATCCAGAATTATTGTCCCTCTAAGTGCAATTAAAATTGACAAACCCCAGTAGAAACCTCTACCACATTTATCAATTGATATCTGTATTTGAATTTTATATCAATAGGAATGTCAAGAAACCCAAAATATGTTCATAAAAGCAAAACCTAGTACAGGAGTCTGCAAATTTAGATGATAACTTCAGTGAAAATCCCGGGAAGAATAACTCATTTTTTAAGTGCATTACAGTCAGGGAAAACTGACCTGCAGCAGATTACATGATATACAAAAAAAGCTTCCTAGCACAGGGCATATCAGACACAATGGAATCCTGTTTGAATACAGATAGTCCTTGACTTATAATAGTTCATTTAGTGACCAAAGTTACAACAGTACTGAAAAAAGTGACTCATGACCATTTTTCACACTTATGATCATTGCATCTTCCCCATGATCATGTGATCAAAATTCATGACTCATATTTATGATGACTGCATTGTCCTGGAGTCATGTTATCATCTTTTGTGACCTTCTGACAAGCAAAGTCAATAGAGAAGCCAGATTGACTTAACAACCCTGTAACTAACTTAACAACTGCAGTGATTCACTTAGCAACGGTGGCAAGAAAGGTCGTAAACTGGGGCAAAATTAACTTAACCAATGTCTCACTTAGCAGCAGAAATTTTGGGCTCAATTGTGGTTATAAGTTGAGGACTACCTGTAAAATATTTTGTCAAGCTTAAGTCTCCGGGACTAGGCCACTTATACCTGAGAATCTTTGGAGACCCTGTTGATGCCATTTTGAGTCTCTTTCTATGAGTTTTGAGAAATCATGGAAGCTGAGCAAAGTACTGCAGAGTTGGGAAAAAAAACAAATGTTGTTCCAATCTTCAAAGAGGGGGGGAGAAAACCAGAATAATTACAGACCAGTCAGCTTGACATCATTACTGACCAAAACTCTGGAACAGATTAAATAGTTGGTTTGTGCACATTTTTTTAAAAAATGCCTTTCTTGACAAGAAGCAGCATCAGTTCTTCAGGAATAAACAGATGGCAAACCAATCTTATCGCTTTTGCTAGAGTTAATACATTGATTTAGCATTTGATAAAAACTCATTCGGTTTTAGAAGAGGAGATGACAAATAGGCTTCCTCCATAGGAAGCCGGAAGGAAATATCAAGTGCTTTCCCTCAGGGCTCTGCACTCTACTGCTCAATATATCGTATTTTTCGGAGTATAAGATGCACCAGAGTATAAGACACAGCTTAGTTTTTGGGGAGGAAAATAGGGGGGGGGAATCTGCCTACCAGGTATTCATCTGGCTAGCATCCTTAGTCTGGTCAGCTTCAGCACATTAGTTTGCTAGTTTTTATCCCCTGCTTGGGGATAAAAAACAGCTTCTAAGGCACAACTGATCTTTAGAGAGAGAAGCAATGAGAAAAGCAGGCAAACCACGGAGATCGCTTCATTCGCTAGCGCCTTGTTAGGGCTGAAAAAAAGCTTTGAAAAAGCTACATTCAGATACAAGGCACACTCAAATTTTCAGCCTCTTTTAGGAGGGAAAAAAGTGTGTCTTATACTCTGAAAAATACGGTATTTACAAAAGATTTGGGCAGAGTTTGGAAAACAGAATTATCAAATCTGCAGATGACACTAAGAGGACACTTTAGGAGGCCATAAGATTCAAGAGGTTTTTTTTTTAACTACCTGGAATAATGGGCAGGATCCCCAAAGATGAATATTAGTAGGTATAAATGTAATGTACTGTTTTGGGCAAGAAAAACGAAAAGTTCCAATAGGAGTATAGGAGGGAAGGGGCACCATATTGAGCAGCATTACATGTAAAAAGGATCTGAGTCAGTGGTGGGTTTCAAAATTTTTTACTACCGGTTCTGTGGGTGTGGCTTGGTGGATGTGGCAGGGGAAGGATACTGTAAAATCTCCATTTCCTCTCCAATCCAGGGGAAGGATACTGCAAAATCCCCATTTCCTCCGATTAGCTGGGATTTGGGAGGCAGAGAATAGATGGGGACGGAGCCAGTCAGAATTTTTACTACCGGTTCTCCAATCTACTCAAAATTTCCACTACCGGTTCTCCAGAACTGGTCAGAACCTGCTAAAACCACCTCTGATCTGAGTGCCTTGGTATCTCATTAATTTTATTTATTTTATTAAATTTCTATACCGCCCTTCTCCCAAAGGACTCAGGGCGGTGTACAGCCAGAAATAAAACCATGACAGTAGAAAAATTAAAAACAAGTTAAAACAATTAAAAAAAATTAACTGATCATGAGCTTGCTGTTTTATGTAATGGGGCGGGGAGGGGAAGCAAATACGATCCTAGGTTGCATTAGCAGTCAAAATTAAGAAAACTCATTGATCCTGTCTATTCTGATCTAGTCAAACTGTAACTAGAATAATTTGTCCAGTTTTGAGAACTGCAATTTAGGAAAGATGGTGAGTGCGTTCAAATAAAGCAACTAAAATCAAGAGGGGGGGGTGGCGCTGAAAAGATATCCTTCTGGGAAAGAACTGGAGCCACTACTAAAGTTTACCTTCAAGAAGAACAAACTGCAGGACTCACAATAACTGTCTGTAGAAGATGAGGCAGACTTGTTCAAAGCTGTTTCAGAAGACACACAAGAATCTGGGTTTAAATTACAAGGAAGTAGATTTTGCTTGGACAACATGAGAACTTTACTACTAGTAAGAGTTGTTCAACAATGGAATAAATTGCCCTAGGAGATGTGGACTCTCTTCTCTGGAGATGTTCATGATAATTTGATGTGACAGAGGTTTTCCCCTAATTGGGAGGAAGTAGACTAGATGGCCTCCAAGGATCCCTTCCAATCTTTTTGTGAAGTCATTTATTTCCACAATGATCTCATTCTTACACACCATAGGAGGAAATATACACTTTTAACAGATGCAAAATCCGACTTAACATTTAAGGAGCTTTAAAACCAAAAAATGCAATCTACCTGGAGAACCAGGCATTTTGAAGCAGTCTTGCAGGTGTACAGCAGGTATCGCTGCAACGGTAGTTAGAAGTGGTGCTGTGTTGCTTAGCAAAGAGTTTGGGGGAGATGCAGATTCAAGTTTCCACTTAACCATATAGCTGCTTCCAAGTGACTATTAACCAGTCATTCTCTCTCAGCCCAGCCTACTTCACGTACCTATTCTGGGGCTATATAGCAAAGCCAGGTTCCACGAGGAAAGGCTTGATATAAATGCAGTACAGATGGTCCTCAACCTAAGACTATAATTGAGCCTGCAATTTTGATCATAAGTCATGATGGTCATTAAGTGGATCACCACACTCAATTTTATGGCCTTTTTTGCAATGGTTCTGAAACGAACTCTGCAGTCATTACACAAACTCCTTGTTTACTATGGGGTGGGTTTTTTTTTTTTTGCCAGAAACAGAAAGTAAACACCTAAATTGCAGTCAAATGTCCTTAAATCTGGTCAGGATGCCAAGCACCCAAAATGCAGCCACATAACCACATTGGAATTTCAAATCCAGGTGGTAAGTAGCTTTTTCTGGGTCTGTTTTAATGTTGAACAGTTGCTAATTTACCAGTCGTAAACCGAGGACTATCTATAAATGTATATTATCAACATGCATTATAGGGAATATAAGGGTTGAGACAATGAGCTAATCAAGTACAGACAATAATTTTTTTAACCTTGGTGATCTATATGTATTCCTGTACAAGCCTTCAGAAAGTAGCTGCCATTTATTCATAATAACCTATAACAAGTACACAAAACCAGTTTTACAACACTGCAGCAACTAGATTGTAATAAGTGTGCAGTCATAGGTGTAGTTAAAACATTCAATAGTAGGACAGGTTGATTATCTTCTGAAATGAAATACTTTGGAAAAATCAGTGCATTCCAGAGTATTAATCAAGACACGCCTTGCATCTGCTCAAATGTTTTGGAGTATAATTCCTAACAACCCTAGTCATGGATCATACCAGTTTAATCTGACAGAATTATAATACTGCACAAGATCCAAGTTGGGGAAGTAAAAATCATCTAACTTTGCAGACGGTTAGGCTATAGAATATAATTCATTAATCTGCTATAGTCTGAAGATCAAGTTGTCACATTGTCCCCAAGCTTAGTCAGGTTTATAACGTGTATAAGATTACACATTAGGCATGACAAATATGCTTTCCAAAACAGGAAAGTAGACAGACACTTCCACTGAATTACCTCACAAAATATTTGAAGATGGAATAAAAAGCCTTTTAAAAAAAATCTAACATGGATGATAGTCTTTTGAGGATTCTGCAAGGTCATTTCCTTAGGTCTAAAATAAAAATAATAATATACTTATAAGAATAAATTATATTTCATGTCTGTCTGTCTGTCTGTCTGTCTGTCTGTCTATCTATCTATCTATCTATCTATCTATACCTATATCTACGTATCTGTCTGTCTGTCTGTGTCTCCCTCCCCCCCTCCCCCCCTCTCTCTCTCTGAGAATCTCGGAGATGGCCCTGAAGTTTTCTTGGCAAGATTTTCCAGAAGTGGTTTGCCATTGCCTCCTTCCTAAGACTGAGAGAAAATGACTGGCTGATGATCACCTACTGTGTTTCCCCGAAAATAAGACATCCCCTGATAATAAGCCCAATCGGACTTTTGAGCGCATGCACTAAAATAACCCCCCGAAAATAAGCCCTCTTGAAAACAAGCCCTCCTTAAAATAAGCCCTCCCCGAAAATATTTAACTGTATGCGCAGCCGGTCCCCGCCATTTCCTCTGGTTAGGGTTAGGGACATAGAGCTGGAAATCAGGTAAGATGGCAAGAGAAGCCCCATCTTGCTCCATGTGCCCCAAAATAATAAGACCTCCCCAAAAATAAGGCCAAGCACTTATTTCAGGGTTCAAAAAAATATAAGACAGGGTCTTATTTTGGGGAAACACGGTAGCTGCTTTGTGTCCAAGGCAGAACTACATGGGGGAGTAAAAACCCACAACCCCAAAATGAGATTTATGTTATTTTCCAAATTTCTAACAGCAATTCTATAATCTTAGTGGGTCTTGGAGTGACAGATATTCTTCCACCTAAATTTGTACAAGAAAATGGACCTCAACCCTGCTAGTGAATATAGCTGATGCTCTGGTTAGTAGTTTGAAGATCATAATTCTACAGGATCATAATTCCTGCTGCACCTTCTCTAGTGCTTGCAGCTCTGTGTATTAATGCCACTCCTGCACTCTACACTTGAGATAGATATTAGGTTAAAGTAAAAATCCTCTCGAGACAATCTGACCTGAACTCCTGGAACAAACTTGTTGATAAGTGAATTTTATTGTTATTTGAGCCTATTTTAAGAACATTGGTTTTTCTTTGTCTGCTTACAATTGAATTCAATCCAATTTCATATTATTAAAAATCAGATAGGGGCTACTTTAAACATGCTTACTATACACTATTTCCCTCATCTTGTGGTATTAAATGACATTCTTATTTGTGGGAACCAGCCATTTTGAAATCCCTTCCTGCTGTCTTAAATACTATTAAAAAGGGTTCCTTGAATAATTTATTTATATTCTAAATACGGCTAGCCCATCAAGTTTCCTGATTTTTACAGCATATCCTACAAAACCTTTATTCTTTATTTCCCAAACTCATTAACTGAAAAGATAAACTAAATCTGGGTTTTATCCTAGATTACTTATCCTTAGATAATATATGTTATAAATTATTGCCTCTGGAAGTAACAAGCTACTCAATCTAGAGACTGACCTATAGATCCCGATGTAGTCCATATATACAGGTAGTCCTCGACTTAGGACCACAATCGAGCCCAAAATTTGTTGTTAGTAACAGTTGTTAAGTGAATCTGACTTCCCTATTGACCTTACTTGTCAAAAAGCAATCCTTAATACATATACATCGAGGGAAGTATGTAGTGGGGTATCCCAAGACTCTTAGGCCCAGCACTCTTCAATATCTTTATCAGTGATTTAGATGACGGGATAGAAGGGGAACTCATCAAATTTGCAACAACAACAAGAAGAAGCTGGCAGGAATAGCCAACACCCCAGAAGTTAAGATTAAGATACAGAAGGATATTGACAGACTTGAACACTGGGTCCTATCTAACAAAATAAAATTCAATGGTGATAAAAGTAAGGTTCTACATTTAGGCAAGAAAAACCAAATGCACAGGTATAGAATAGGAAGTACCTGGGTCAATAGTAGTAACTGCAAGAGGGATCTTGGAGCCTTAGTGAACAATCACTTAAATATGAGCCAACAATATTTGGCACCTGCCAAAAAAGCCAATGCAGTCCTAGGCTGCATTAACATAGGAGTAGAATCAAGATTATGTGAAGGGTTAATGCCCCTTTATAATGCTTTGGTAAGGCCACACTTGGAATACTGCATCCAGTTTGGGTCGCCACAATATAAAAAAAGATGTTGAGACTCTAGAAAGAGTGCAGAAAACAGCAACAAAGATGATTAGGGCAGTAGTGGGTTTCAATTTTCTTCACTACCGGTTTGCTACTGGGAGCGCACGGGCAGAGCGCTTCTGATGATGTCTGGGCGGGTGGGCGGAGCCTCCCACCGCCACCGCTACTGGTTCGCCCAAAGTGGGGCGAACTGGTAGCAACCCACAACTGGATTAGAGAACTGGAAATTAAACCATACAAAAAATAGTTGCAGGAATTGAATATGTAGTTTAATGAAAAGAAGGGCTAGAGGTGACATGATACTCGTGTTTTCCCGGTCTTATATTTTTTTTTGCTCCAAAAGACGCATTAGGGCTTATTTTCAGGGAAATATGGTAGCACTGTTCCAATATCTAAGGGGCTGCCACAAAGAAGAGGAAGTCAACCTATTCTCCAAAGCACTGGAAGGCAGGTCAAGAAGCAATGGATGGAAACTGATCAAGGAGAGGAGAAACTGTCTGGTATTTAGATCAATTAATCAGATGTACAACTTGCCTCAAAGAGGCAAGAGGTTGGACAACCATTTATCTGAAATGGCATAGGGCTTCTTGCTTAAGGGGGGTTGAATTAGAAGACCTCCAAGGTCCCTTCCAACTCTGTTATTCTGTTTAATCACAAAAGTTGATTTAATAACCAGAGGACACTGCAATCATAATAAATATATGCCAATTGCCAAACACCCAAATTTTAATTATGTGACCTTGGGGATGCTGCAATGGTTATAAGTGTGAAAAATGGACATGTCACTTTTTTCAGTGCCATTATAACTTTGAATGGTCATTCAACAAATGGTTGAAAGTCAAAGGTTACCTGTATAGGGCCTCCTACATCTTCTAGGAGAACCTCTGCTGCAATGCTGAAGGACAAAAAAAGCATGTCACAAGATTAATCTTCAGAGTTGCTTTGCAGCATGACAGCCAAGTTTTCTCAAGGGCCACATAAGGCCATCAGGGACATCGGATGTGGCATTCAAGACAATGATTCAGTACAACCTTAATTGGCTCCTGTGAGGCATTATTGCATTGTAGTGATCCCTCTGAAAATTACTAAACATTGGTTTGAAAACTAACCACTACTCCATGATATAAAATCAAATAGCTGTCTTGCTTCTAAAAGTGGTAGCTCCAGCTTTTTGAGGAAATATAATAAGGGGTAAACCACCTTTAAAGGGAAAAAAAAAACTATGAGTTTTTTACTTCAGAATGAAAAACTTGAATGCTTTGGGACCCATCTCCCTTGCTGCCAGAGAATGCTTGCCAGAAGCAATCATATGGAGAAAGAAACAGTACAATTATTTCTCTACCCAATGGGCTGATTTTTAAAGATAATGAGACACTAGAACTAAAACATACAATCCTGTAAATATGCAGTTCCTATAGACCTCAAACAGTGGAGAAAATGATGGTACAGAGGCAATTCCTAGCATCCAGTTGAATCGAAATCTCTCAAGCAACTATATCTATTTATAAAGAACTCTCATCTCTGCAGAACTACAATTCCCAAGCTTCAGTTTTCAAATTTGCGCAGAGCCAGCAGGGAGTACAAAGTATTGTGGCTAAGCAAAGAAATTAAAAATACAGTATAAAGTTTAGATTTAAAAATGGTTTTGAAATATCCGGTTGGTCCTTTAAGTTTGAAAGAATTCTACTACCCCATAATAAGATGCTAAAAGCAATGTGTGCCATATTACTCTTGCTGCTATATAGTTATTTTTAATAATTAAGAAATCATAGCTTCCTCTCCTCTCAAAGTGCAGGTCTACTCTATAGGGCAGTGATGGCTAACCTTTTTGCCATCGCATGCCAGGAGAGGGGGGGCGGGGGAGGGTTGCGCGTGCACGTGCCCACGCGCATGAAAGCACAAACCCCCCCCGCTCCTGGCACATGATGGCCTGGTAGGCCCGTTTTTCTTTCTTACCTGGTTCCAGATCCTCTCTATTTATTTGGGAAGGGCGAAAACAGCCTTTCCCACTCCCTTGGAGGCCCTATGGAGGCTGAAAGGGCCCATTTCCCAACTCCCGGTGGGACAGGAAGTGACATTTTTTGCTGTCCCCAGCCTCGAGCCTCTGTAGGAGTCTCTAGGAGCCTCTCTAGGAGTCTCTAGGAGCCTCTTCCCAGATAAATAGAGAGGATCTGGAGCCAGGTAAGAAAGAAAAATGGGCCTTCCCCACCTCCCCCCAGGCCCTTCAGAGGCAGGAAACAGCCTGTTTCCCTACTTCTGGTGGGCCCAGAAGGCCCGAAAATCAGCTGGCCGGCACACGCATGCGCCCCAGAGCTGAACTGGTGTGCCCACTAATATGGCTCTGCATGCCACCTGTGGCATGCGTGCCAAAGGTTCGCCATCACGGCTATAGGGTCTCTGGATCTAACTCCTTCAACTGCTATTAACATAAATCATGCTGCTGTATGGTTGCTTCCAAACAGACAGCTTTATGCTTATCCCAAAGCCTAAAGAACTTGTGCAGCAATTCTGAGATTCTCTTGTAATCTGTAAATTGTCCCATAATTTCTTCAAACCGAAGATGTCTGGATGTTCCCATCACCTTCTCTCAACACGGGAGAGCCATTGCTGACACAGCGATCAAAAAGGTTATGCAACAGGAAAAATATATCCAAATATAAATTGAACATGGCATGAAATAGAAATGAAGAAGCACCAGAACTGAAAAAAGTTCACACTTGGATGAATGTGAATGAGATTAATGCAATGGTGAAATCCAAATTTTTTTACTACTGGTTCTGTGGGCGTGGCTTGGTGGGCGTGGCAAGGGAAGGATACTGCAAAATCCCCATTCCTTCCCCACTCCTGGGGGAAGGATATTGCAAAATCTCCATTCTCACTCCACTCTGGGGCCAGCCAGAGGTGACATTTGCCGGTTCTCCAAACTACTCAAAATTTCTGCTACCGGTTCTCCAGAACCTGTCAGAACCTGCTGGATTTTAACCCTGGATTAATGACATTTTTTCATGTTCTACGGTACTACATAGCTTACTACTGACTATCACTGATGGTCTGTCGAACTGATAAAGTGTTCAGTGTGTGTGTGAACCAAAAACCATTCAAGCGTACTATTTTAATCTATATTTGATAAACATTTTGCAACATGCAGCCTGACATAAGGTATTTTTTTCTTACACTACAGTTCATACATTTCAAGGCTTAAGGAGAAAAAAGTAGACAAAAATTTACACCACAAAAATAACGTATGCCTGGAATCAAAGCTGTTCTCTCGCGTAGCAACTATTAGACAGGGGATACAAGTGGCAATGTGCAAACAGATTCATTTTCTAGCAGAAGGATCACTCTGGAGGCTAAAATATATTCTAAATTCTGATTTTTTCTGATTCTGAGTATTAATATGTTTCATTTAACAGCATTTAGTTAGAAGAACTAATAATATAACCAGATACAAATATTTCGAGATCTGGATTATAAAATTCCAGAGTAAATTCTTTTAAGCATTGACATGCAACAAAATTTGTAGTTTGACTTCCTTTGTTGACAAACTTATATTTGGCATAACTTTTCTTAATGATGATAAAAAAGATGGAATCAGAACAGATTTCTGGTTCGGTGACTTAATTTTCACAATCTGTCAAAAGAGATACTCAAGGAGCCTGTAGTTTCATTTACACAACTCATTTTTTTCATGCAGAGAATGGCTGGTTCCAACCACTTATTTATATAATTGAATTTTACTTTTTATATACAAAATCAGCAGCATTGCAATTTATTCATTTAGTTACTGATGTCTGAAAGGTACATAGCGTATTCAGCCAGAGTATTGCTACAAGTACTGTACTTAAGCTCTTTGAGCTAGAAATGATCCAATTAGACCTCCATAAGAGCAAAGGATCCTCCCTCCTCCATCCACCTGCCTGGGAGGGGAAATACATTAGCTTGCAAATCTAATATTATTTTAAACAAGAACTTCAACAGTCTATTATTAGGAGCCACCTAGAGTTGGTTAGAAGATGGGCAGCTCTATTAATGCTTTCAATAAACAAATAAACAAATGGTCTATTATCTGTTATATTCTAAAAAGCACATACATTCTAAAATCCACCTTGTATTCAGGGATACACTTATATACTGTACAGAGAAACACACGCATGAAATAAGGAAAATTGATCCTAGGAGAATAATGTCAGTCTGAAAGTACATTAGGGAGGAAAAGAAAGAACAGGGAACGAAAAAGCTGTTGGGAGATATAAATATGAAGGATCTAGGGTTTTGAACCAGCTGCAGGGTATGTATACTGTAGAATGTAAAATTGTGAAATTTAAAAAAAAAGTACCATAAAAAGTTACACATTTTTTCAGGATATCAGGGGCTGTTTTATTTATTACAGGTAGTCTTCAAATTACAACCATACTGGAGTCTAGACATTATGGTCATAAGTCGTGACAGTCAAAAACCGCGTTGTTTCGCTGAAAACCGGAAGCAAATGCCGGTTTTTCAACAAAACCAGCATAAAATATGGTCGCATGACTGCAGGATGTGGCAAATGGCCCTAAATGCAGCTGTACTCCCATGCACCCAAAGGTCACTCATATGATCATGATGAATGGGGGATTATTGGAATTTTGAATCTGGGTTGTAACCTCAAGATAGATCTGTTATAACTTTGGTGGCTAAGCAACTGGTTATAAGTCAAGGACTATCTGAAATTGTTTTAATGTATAAACAAAGCTAATATAACAAGCCATTTCAATAAGTGTCCCTTTTTCAAAAGCTATCAGACATTCCTTTACTTTCTAAAAGGATGCCCATTTTTGCTCGGAAAATTTTATTTTTGAAGAGTACAGATTTTCTTCTTGAGCTTCTTGCAAATATATCATTTTAAGTTTTCAAGGGATCTGACCTTAGATTTTTATACATATATTTAATTTTCCATCAAAAAACCTTTTGAATATAATTGAATTCTTGAGATTTGTCGCTATTTATTATAACTGCAAATGCTAGGTTGATAGGAAATTACTGTTTGTGTATTTTGAAAAGAAAATAAGTGTCGGAAGGAATGCCTAGTTCTTAGAAATAATAGATGAAACACAGATGTTTTCCCTGCATTTATCCTCAATTCCATCAGCTTTTGTGGATATCCAGTATCTGCAGGATATTTTATTCATTAACCTATTGTTTATATTTTAAAATATATAAGCACACTCTTTCTTAATTTGAATGGATGGAGGCAATCCATTGATTTCTAATGAATTGAGAACTGGTCTGGGCTACTTATTTTCATCCTCTTAAAATAATGTAGATTATTTTATCTACATTGTAATGAGTTTGTTTAGTTCCACCATGTTTACCAAAAGATACAGCCGATTTTGTGACACTCCTCTTTTTTTAGAGCCCAGAGTGCAGAATGTATTGAGCAAGGATTAATTATTGTGGTGGATGTATCTTATTATATCCCATATCTTCTCCTACCAACTGCATCTGATATCTTCAACCAGTAGTGCTAGTTATTGCCTGCTGATTTGATAAGGGAAGAACCATTTCTGTTCAGAAGCATTGTTAAGCTCTTAAGAAGATTGTTTTTCTGCTCATTTTCAGGGTTTGTTCTGGAAAACATATCCCTTCTTCACACACACACAAAAATGTGCCCCCAACTTTGCCAAATGCCTCCCCATCCTTCACAGATGTTTGTAGGAGGTTCACCTTAACATAACTGTTTCATTTCATGGAGATGTGCTGCTTTGCCTCAAATAAATGTTGGAAAATCCATCTTTCTTTTGTGGATGCAGAATCCAGGCACGGACATCACTGATGGGGGAACAGGGTACCACTTCACATTGTTTTGAAGGGGGAGGGGGAGAATTCATTCAAATACCTAACCAAGCAAAAAAGATTTTCAAAGATTTGCACAACTTTAATGGGGATATCTCTGTTAAACACGGAGACAAGGCATGATAATAGTACCTCTGGCTCCTAACAACTAAAAGAATTATTCTATATAGGAAGGTTTGATAACTTACCACTAACATCTGAAATCCTTACACCAATGAACATCCTTTAGGATAATTCCACCTGTCCATCCAGTCTACATTAGAACATAAGAATGGCCCTGCTGGCCCATTTATCCGGCGGTCTGTTCTTATAGTGGCCAACCAATTGCACAAGGAAGCCTAATAGTCTCCCAGCAGATGACCTTCAGAGGCATTCCCATCAATACTAATAGCCATTGATCCCCAAAACTTCCATGAATTGGTCCATCTCTCCTTTTTTTTTAACTAATCAAAGTAGTAACCAGCACATTTCATGGTAGCAAATTTCAAAGCTGGATTTAAATGTTGTGTAAGGGACAAACAAAAGGGGGAAAAATTATTCTTCCAGGATTCAATTTCATTGAGCAATCTCTGGTTCTAGTATTTTGGGAAGGGGAAAACAGCTTCTCCTTGTCCACTTTATTCACACCAGGCATAATTTGTTAACCTCAATCACATCCCTCTCATTCACCCCCCGAAATGTCACAACCACTACTCCTAGGGAAGCTGCTCCACTCCTTTGATCATCTTAGTTGCCCTCTTCTGAACTCTCTCTAGTCCCATGGTACGGCAACAAGAAGAGGGAATAATATTTAGATGCAGTCTCACCATTGATTGATATATGACATTATCACATTTATATTCTTATTTCCAATACAATTTCTTATTCTCTCTAACATGTATTTTTGGCCTTTTTTTACAGTAAATTCACACTGGGTTTACACTTTCATTGAACTATTTAACATTAGATCTCTTTCTTCATCTTTCACTATTATGTCTCTGATCTTATTGGTTTTCATGAATAGATAGGATTTTGGCACCAATATGCCAATCCTTTAGACTTGCTTATGTTGAATGGTATCTCCCCTTTTGAGACCCATATTTACATCATGACTTTAAAATTGTGCTTTCATCCAAATTCTCTGTACATATTCAGTTGTTTTGCAACTCATCTTTACTGTACATGTAACATGGATGCACACATGACAGACGTTTGGAAGGCAAAATGTCACATTTCGCTTACCCAAGAAAGTGAGTCTGAAATATGCAAGTGACATTATCTCATCAGGCAAATGGATTACACACATGCTTGGGAAAAGGCTACAAATAAACCCTGCCTGCAGGCAACTCACATTCTTAATCTGGGTAATACAGTTATGGTTCAAACAAGAATTTACACAGTGCTCAAGTTATTTCAAAGACTTAATTGCTTTCTCGGTAATCCAAATTGCTTGCAGGCATAGAACGGTTTGTCTAAGAACAGGTCCTTATTTGGATTTTCGTTTATGCTCTAGTCCACCTGAGAAACCAGGTTCATCCTCTTGAGATCCTCCTGGCTACGAGCAAGTATGCTTTTGTCCATTTTAAACTAGCAGACCCATTTCTAGAGCTGTGCCCTAATCACATTTTAACTGCATCATGGAAATCTTCTTTACACTAGATTGTCTTTCTGAACATTTTAAGAAATGTTGTTTGCTACAATTCAAGACCAGCAATGTTTCTGACACAGGTCAGTTCTTGGAAGGCAGTGACTCTACTTTTTATAAATTTTTCACCAGCTTCTAGTTCCTTTGCAGTCTCATCTTTTTTACCACAAATCTTAAATGAACCAAGACCAAGAAAATCTCCTATATAAAACCACTAAATCTACTGCAGAGGAAATTCTTATTATGAGTGAAGGCGAATATATGTGTCCCAGGATAATGTTGCAGGATCCAATCTGGGTTGGCCATTGAGAATTCTTATTACTTGTCAACATATGGTTTGTATTTGGTTAGGATGCAGGATGGAGTTTTCTCTCTCTCAACCAGAATACCTGTCCATCATGACAGCAGAATTCCAGGATATCCTAAATTGAGAAGGTTTACCTAACCTGTGTAAACCCTTTCAGTAGGAGGCTTGTCTTACCTTCTCCATGATGTTTTGCAATTGGCTCACAAAGGTTTGTTTCAAGAGCACAAATGAGACGGCAAATTGCTGATCTATTAACTTTCTGCTACGTTCCATTTTTCCCGTTTACCTTGTGATTTTAGAGTGCACTTGTCTTATTTGAACTGTAGCTGTAGGTCACCTTGAGTATTTTAATGGAAAAGGAAGATCACGTTTAAAGAAATATAAATGAACTATTTTGGTAGTTCATTGTTCTCAAATCTTTTGCTCTCAAGATTCAGGCGAAGTAATATACAATACATGTCATATTTGAATAGAGCTATAATGAGAGCATCACCAAAGGTGGCAACACCAAGTCAAACAGCTGAGTTCTAAGATAGCTAGGCAGGGTCAGACTTCATTAGCACTTGGATGTCAGTACAGGTAGTCCTCGACTTATGATCAAATTTCTGTTGTTAAGTGAGACATTTGTTAAGTGAGTTTTGTCCCATTTTACAACCGTTCTTGCCTCAGTTGTTAAGTGAATCGCTGCTGTTGATAAGTTAGTAACCCGGTTGTTAAGTGAATCTGGCTTCCCCATTGACTTTGCTTCTTAGACGGTCACAAAAGGGGATCCCATGACTTTGGGACACAGCCTTGGTCATAAATATGACCCAGTTGTCAAGTATCTGGATTTTGATCACATGATCCTAGGGATGCTGCAAAGGTCGTAAGTGTGAAAAATGGCCATAAGTCACTTTTTTCAGGGCTGTTGTAACTTTGAATGGTCACTAAATGAACTGTTGTAAGTCAAGGACTACCTGTCCACTGCAGGAAATCCCAGGACAGCTGACTAATTTGGGAAGTTATAAAAAAGCTCCCGAAAGAAGACAGTGGCAAACCAATTTCTTACTGTGCTGAGAAAATGACATGGATTGTCCCTATAATCACTAGGAATCAAGTTCAATTTTGGGGTAGTCTCTATTTATAATAGCAGCATGTTAGGATTTAGTGTCTCTTGCCCTCTGCCAATAATATAGAAAAAGTAAAATCGAAGTTCTCTTTCACGCAGACTATAAGAAGTTCATTTTTGTTCATTCTATTCCTGAATGAGAATTCCTGAATGAACGAATCTCCTCAGAACAGCAACTGTACAAGTAGTCCTCAACATAGGACCACAATTGAACCCAACATTTTTGTTGCCAAGTGAGAAATTTGTTAAGTGAGTTTTGCCTCATTTTACGACTTTTCTCGCCACATTTGTTAAGTGAGTCACTACAGTCCTTAAATTAGTAACATGGTTGTTAAATGAAGCTGGTTTCCCCATTGACTTTGCTTTTCAGAAGGTCACAAAATGGGATCACATGCCCCCGGGACATGGCAACTGTCATAAATGTGAGTCACTTGTCAAGCATCCAAATGTACATCACGTGACCGTGGGGATACTTGCAATGGTCATAAGTTTGAAAGACAGTCATAAGTCACTTTTTTCAATGCTGTTGTAACTTCAAACGGTCACTAACAGGGTGTGCTCCCGTTACTTGTCCCAGTTTCTGCCAACCTAGCAGTTCGAAAGCACATAAAAAATGCAAGTAGAAAAATAGGGACCACCTTTGGTGGGAAGGTAACAGCGTTCCGTGCGCCTTTGGCGTTTAGTCATGCCGGACACATGACCACGGAGACATCTCAGGAAAGCGCTGGCTCTTCGGCTTTGAAACAGAGATGAGCACTGCCCCCTAGAGTTGGGGAAGTCTAGCACATATGTGCAAGGGGAACTTTTACCTTAAGTCGAGGACTACCTGTATTGTCTTAAGCAATAGAACTTAAGCATAGCAATCAAGAAGTACAGGTAGTCCTCAGCCTACGACCATAATTGAGCCCAAAATTTTGATTGCTAAATGAGACACTTGTTAAGTGAATCACTGTGGTTGTCACATTAGTAACACGGTTGTTAATTGAATCTGGCTTCTCCATTGACTTTCTAGTCAGAAGGTCGCAAAAGGGGATCACATGACCCCAGAACACTGCAACCGTCAAAAATATGAGTCAGTTGCTGATGGTCCGAATTTTGATCATGTGACCATGGGAACCCTGCAATAGTTGCAAATGTGAAAAACGGTCATAACTCGCTTTTTTTTTCAGTGCCATTGTAACTTCGCATGGTCACTAAACGAACTGTTGTAAGTTGAGGACTACCTGTAATACGTTTTCAGCACTTTCTCACTCTTCATTCTCATTCCCAATATTTAGCTATAGCAAGCTGAGCAAGACCAAGCAATAAGATGTTGCCGGGATGAGGGCATTGAACAGGAAAGGTAATAGATCAAACATGCCTTTCTCCTTGTTTTCCCACTCCTGCTCCCAGGACAGTGACAGTCTATCACCTTTTCCATAAATAAAAAGACTTGGCAATAGTAAGAGCAGGCAGTGAGGAGAGAAATGACTCTTTCATCACTGGACAGCATTGATTTATCCCTGGTGGAGGCTTACCAGCACCCATACATTCTCCTTGCAAGAGAGGATACAAGCCCAAAAATGGGATGGTGAAAAAAGGGAAAAAAGATTAAGTTGGATCTTTCCTCCACTTATATTCCTTTGATCAAGGTCTACAATACAGATAGTCCTCGACCTGTGGCCCCAATTGAGCCCAACGTTTCTATTGTTAAGTGAGTTTTGCCCCGTGTTACGACCTTCCTTGCCACAGCTGTTAAGTGAATCACTGCAGTTGGTAAGTTTATTTATTAGATTTATATTGCTGCCTATTCGCCCATGGCGAATAGTTAATAACTATTAAAAGTTAATAAGAATCTTACTTCCCCATTGACTGTGCTTGTCGGAAGGTCGCAAAAGGTGATCCCATGACCCTGGGACAAACCAGCGGTCATAAATATGACCTAGTTGCCAAGTATCCGAATTTTGATCACATGACCATGGGGATGCCGCAAAGGTCTTAAGTGTGAAAAATGGTCATAAGTCACTTTTTCAGTGCCGTTGTAACTTTGCCATTGTCACTAAAGTAACTGTTGTAAGTCGAGGACTACCTGTATTAAGGACAGACTTCCAACATGTCTATTCTCTGATGTATTTTAATCTTCAAGGGGAATGCCAATTTCCAAGTTCCACACATAAGACTCCAGAGAATTCTTGCCAATATGTTAGTTCAAGAAATCTTTAGAAAGAAAACTAAAAAGGAAGCTTTTAGGACTAAACATTAGTTGGATATTGAAATAACCCAAAAAGCCAAAATGTGGCTTATTGGTGAACACATCTACTGGTGAGCATCTCCTTTCAAGCATGAAAGCTAAAAAGCAGCTGCCCCATTTGTTTTAACTTAGTCATCTTCACGATAATTCTGCAGCACCTAACCAGAAAGTGATGTACCATCAGCCACAGGCATCTTTCCTGAATTGCTCTGAAAAGATAATTTAAATGTCCCTAGGCATGGAAGTGAGCTCTACCCACACAGATCAGTGAAGGAAACTAAGATGTGAAAATAACTGGAAGAGGGTATCTATCCATTTAGCCTCCCAACTGAAGAAAATAGCAGAGAAGTACTCCTATTTTTTTCTAACCCTGTTCTTATTTAGCACGACATGTTAAACTAATAGCCTTGCTCATAAAAAGCAGAAAGGAAATTCCATTCATTGCCCATTTTGCAGAATGGAAGGACCTGGGAAAGAGCAGGGTATGAGAGTCATACAATATGGTTTACCCTATACTGCTCAAAAAAATAGAGGGAACGCAGAAGATATCCGAGATCTGAATGAATGAAATAGCCTTATTAAATACTTGGTTCGTTACATACAGTAGTTTATACACTGCGCAAACAACTAAAGGGAACACAAAACTACTGTATGTAACGAACAAAGTATTTAATAAGGTTATTTCATTCATTCAGATCTTGGATGTCTTCTGCTTGTGCTCCCTTTATTTTTTTTGAGCAGTATATTATAGCACAGACTCTTGAGTGGTTCACAGTAACCTCACAAGCTCAGGTTGCCCCAGTTGCTTAAACGAGTTACTTTCATACCAAGTAGCTGCATTTACTAAAAGCTACCTTGGTTAGTTTTTCTCTAGCAAGAAAAAAACCAGATCATTTGGTTCAGTGTACTGTACAAACTCAGTACATTGGCTGATTCAGTAATCACATTATTTATGTTGGGTGAATGTATCCTATGATGTTGTCCAGCTATATTAAATTTTGAATGAAAAGTGAATGAAATACAGATTATAATATTCCGTAATATTATCCAGTATTTTTATTTCCTTACTGCATTGTAGGTTAGCTAGAAAGAATAATATGTAACAACCCTCCAACATCATTCGCTATTATTCTATTCCAATGTCATTCACTATTCTACCTCTATTGTAGACTGGGTAGTTGTGCTAAAATACAGTTTACAGGAACCCTGCAACATAATCCATTGTTAATTAAATCCTTTGTTCTTGTTAGCCTCATCTCCAAGTAAATTAACTTCTACTGACTTGAAACAGCGTAACTGCACTTCTTAATCTTCAAAAACATATTTAAATGTTTTGCAGTTAAAGGAGGGTTCCTATCAGAGCAGAAATCCTTATATTTTGCTATGCGCTTTCCCAATGGAAGAAAACAGGTCAGACAAATCTGGAATGGTTCGTCTGACACATATGCCAGACATGTGGCAGGACAGCCCACAGCAGCTGGCTGTGGGGAAGGGATGATACCAACAGGCAGGGAAAGCACAGAGCAGCTAGCAAAGGGGGAGACAGCATGGCCTCACCCTGACATCCACAAGTCAGATAATCCAGACTGGCATATGGGATTGGACCTACTGCCTCCACTTCTCTGTTGCAGATAATTAATTCCTAGGTTTCTTAACTTAAGTAACTTTAAACCGTATGGACTTCAACTCCCAGAATTCTCCAGATGGCTATGCTACCTGGGGAATTATGCGGATTGAAGTCCACATATTTTACAATGGCCGAAGTTGAAAAACACTATCCTAACGCTATCAACAAAAGAGATATGGAACTACATACCAGCTTTCTGTCGTTAATGAACTTTCTGGTAAGCAAAAAGATGGAAGGGAAAAGGTGGGAAAGTATGGGATATTTTTAAACGCACCAGTTTCTTAAAAATCCCTTTGCCTCAGGTTCCTCAGGTTTTAAAGAAAGGTCTGCTTTCAAAATATTAGCTGTGTAATAAATTAATAGTTTCTTAGGAAAATGACTTTGGTATTATATGGCTACTTCTAAAGGAACAGATTTCATTTATGTATTGCCACTACTTGAGCCATTGAAAGATTTAAAAAATGGCAAAATGTTTATGGAAACCGATGCCATCTTTGTGTAATTTTGTTGATTAACAATTTTTTTAAAAAATCAAACCCCACTACAAATACATTTAGAACCAGAAGTACCAGTAGTTGAATATTATCCCTTCAGATGCACTTTTTAAAGAACCTACATAAAATGCCTTTTGCTAATCTAGGGAGTATTTTGTTTCTTTTGACTCTAGGGACAGCTAATAATCACATTCAAATGTCAGTCACTTTTCACTCAACAGGAAGATCCTTGGTGCAGAGGAAAATAAATCAGATTCTCATTTAACTTCTCTGTTCACAAGCCTCAACAGATTCCGGCTCAAGCTTTAAATATATTTGGGGGAAGGGGAGAAAAATGCAGAAGGTTCATTCCCTGAACTTCTTCCCACCTTAGGTAGCTTTATTTCATCAGAAAAGCCCTCTTCACCTAACCAAGGTTAATAAAATCTATTTTCATCCTAAAGCTGCAGTTTAGAATCACAGATGGAGGGAATTTAGCAGTCAGAAATATGAACAGACATGGCATCTACAATGGCAAAAAAAAAAAAATGTGTATTATATGTCACTAGGAATTTTAAACCCAGGAAGGCAGAAAAGGGACTTCTTCTGGGCTCAAATAAATCAGAGCTTCACTGCCTGCAGGGTTAAGGATCTCAGCTAAACTGATGTAGGCAGAAACACAGAGTGTGACATGTATCACATGGTACATAAAGCACACACCGCATGCATGATCGCTAAGCTTATCTCCCCCCACCCTCCCAAACTGTATATACAGTCTACTTATTTTCAAGGAACAGCAAAGGTAACTAACAACTGTGTGCAAAATAAGACTCCTTCATGGATGCACCGATTGCCCTGGCAAATAAAAGGAAAAGGCGGCCAAAAAAGGGGGGAGAGGGAAGACCACGAATGTCATTTGGAGGTGGCAGCGCACAGGGACACTCAACGCCCGCTCCCAATAAGGCAAGCTGCACCCCCCCCTCCCAAACCCTCGTCCTTTCCAAACTGTTAGGAAAGGATCTCCTCGCCTGCGGACGGATGGATCCGTCTCTACTCGGGAACATCCGAAGGGCGAATACACTAGTAGTAGAAAGCGAGGGACTTAATCCCCGCAAGCAACGAGTCGCCAGGGTGAGCTAAAGCTCCCGGCGAGGTAGCCAAGAGCAGCAGCGCTGGCTCTCCTCCAGCTGCACAAGGCAGGCAGGGAAGAGCCAACTCCGCGGCTCCCGGGTTCAGCTCTCCTCCCGAATGGGGGGGCGGGTGGAGCCGGACCGTCAGGGGTGTGGTGCGCGCTGCCTCGGCCCCTCGACGGGCCCGGGGCTTTCCACGGTTCGGACGCGCCTTCAGGGCGAGATCGGGCTGCGAAGGGGCGCGACAACGAGCGGGTACCTCGCAGCCGTACAGCTGCCCGAGCTGCTCCACGATCCACTCTTCCAGCACTAGCCTTTTACGCAGCTCTTTCCGATCGTACTTGACCGTCACTTTGCCCTGCTGGTGGCGCCGCTGCTGCTGCTGGACTTGGACCACGGCGGGGGCGACCGAATCTTCCCGGGAGGCGCTTCCGCGAGGGCTCTGAAAGAAAACGCGGGTCCCTCCGCCGGCGCCTCCCCCGGTGGTGGCGGCGGTGGCGGCGGGGCCCGGTTCGCTCCCTCCGGTAACCACCGACATGTTCCAGCTCAGCCTCGTGGGCAGCAGATCCCTTCCTCCGGGCGGGCGATCGGTGCTTCGGGGAGCGCCGCCGGAGCTAGCGGTATGGCTGCCGACGAAGATGACCTCCTCCGGCCACGCCGCCGCCACCGCCACCGCCGCCGTGAGGGAGCGCTCGCCTGCCTACACCTGCAGCTCGTAGCCTCTCACGGCACTGCTCGCTCCTCCGCTGCCGGTTCGGCAGGAGGAAGGCGGGCTGTCCAGCAGTCTGAAAACGGGGCGGGGACAACGCCTTAAAGACACGGCCAGCGCCTCGCTACGCCACACATTTGCTCCTTGTCGGTCCTTCAGGGCCGCTCCTGACTTTTCCCGCCCTCCCGACGGCTCTCCTGCGCCTTTAAGGCGATTGCAGAGCTACTACTTTTGGGGCCGACTTAGAGCTGCTGGGGGTTTGGGCTGAAATGCGCTCGGTAGAGCTTTGCCCTCCCGTTCACGCAGCTCTTTGAAGGACAGAAGTCGTACCAGGGTGAAACACGTCTATCCCGGCTGATCTTTTTCTCTGATGCTAACATAATTTGGGTTCCGATAAATGTTTGTGTGGGACTTCAGAAGTCTCTTACATCCGTCAAGCAATCTAGAAGACACCACAGCGGGCGAACATATTCAT
This sequence comes from Pantherophis guttatus, assembly GCF_059756535.1. Taxonomy (NCBI): domain Eukaryota; kingdom Metazoa; phylum Chordata; class Lepidosauria; order Squamata; family Colubridae; genus Pantherophis; species Pantherophis guttatus. Next base: position 264,691,866 of record NC_142063.1, on the reverse strand, counting down.
GCAGCTGTGTAAATGCAAATCTTGATTTACAAGCCACAAGTAAACAAACCACAGTTTGCTTATTTGTGGCTTGTAAATCAAGATTTGCATTTAAGCCACACATTTATCTGTATGTGTGAGCAAAGGCAGTTTGGGCTTACCGAAATAATTAGGAGTAGGCAAACTATGGATTTACATGGGTGATTGAAATCTGTTTCCATGAAAAACCATAGTTGGCTTACCTGTGGTTTGTTGACTAAATTGCATTCATACAAATTCATGCATAATTAGAGAATAAGGCCGTGTGCAATCTGTGAATTCAGGTTTAAAGTAGTATGATTCTAATAGAAAATATTTATAGCTCAGGATTGACATGCGGGGGTCCTTGGTGGTCTCTGAGCTTGCTTATTTTCTTGCCGACATTTCATACCCAAACTAAGTAACATCATCAGTGCTAGTAACACCGCACTCCTTACTGGCACTGATGATATTACCTAGTTTGGGTAATGAAATATTTGCAAGAACAAAAGCAAGCTCAGAGAACACCAAGGACCCCTCGTAGTATGATTCTTCTGCAAGCAGGCATGTTTGGTCAATTTGGCAACTTGGTTTCTGTTCTTGGGAATTTAAATCAATAGTAAGGAAAATAACATTTGGATGGTCTTGTGAAAGTCTCTGCATTTGGGAGTACATAAAACACAGCTGCCATTGAATAATATATCTTAACATTGCAGACACAATAACTGGAGCATATTAAATTCCCTTGCATTTATTTCTACTGTTATTCTCTGAATCTGTCTAAATCCTTCATAGTGTGATGCTCCAAATTGTACACAATAATTCAACATGCGATTTGACCAACACAATGAAATGGAGCACTTCCGTCCTGTGATTTGAAAAGTATACAGATTGTGCTTGCCTTTTTTCCAGCCACATTGCAACATTCACTCATATATTGTATGCAATTATCTACTTTTTCAAAATGTTTGCATACGTTCTATTTCCAAGACGTTACCATGTCCTTCATCCAATACCTGTAGATTTGATTTATGATTTCTAAGGGAAGAAATGTGCATTTGATTCTGTTAAATATCATTACGTTATCCTCAGGGAGAAAGTATTCAAGCAAGGAATATAATTATGTAATTATACAAAGTACTAGATAATTGCAATAGAAAATACCTAACTTTGATGACTAAAAAGCAAAGGCTGACATCTTAATTAGATGCAATATTCTAAAAACCACAATAACTAATACATATTACGGTTAAGCCAAATAAAGGGTCACAAAATGTACAAGCTTTCAAAGATCTCCAGATTTTTTTTCTTAACTTATTACAGAAAGCACCTGCGGAATGTGAAGAAAAAGAATAAAAGAATTTATATTTAATTTAAATAATAAATTCTTCCTAGTCAAGTGCAAGGTAGAATGTAGGAAATGACTAGAGATTCAAATTAAGCTCTCTCTGTTAATTGTGACTGTATACAGAACTCCCTCAAAGGTTGTCATTATGAAAATACTAACAAGTATCTGTACCTCGTGAGACAGAATGAAGTCCTTGACTTACAACAGTTCATTTAGTGACTGTTTGACGTTACAACATCACTTTAAAAAGTGACTTATGACCATTTTTCACGCTTTTGCACGGTTGCAACATCCTCACGGTCACATGATCAAAATTCAGATGCTTGGCAACTGATTTATGACCTTTGCAGTGTCGTGGGATCATGTGGTCCCCTTTTACGACCTTCTGACAAGCAAAGTTAATGGGGAATCCAGATTCACTTAACAACCATGCTGTTAACTTAACAACTACAGTGATCCACTTAACAATTGTTGCAAGAAATTGCCCACAATTTCTTAACATGGGGCAAAACTCACTTAACAAATGTCTTACTTAGCAACATAAATTTTGGGCTCAATTGTGGTTATAACTCAAGGACTACCTGTAATACTTATAAAAAATAAAGGTTTCCCCTGTCCAGTCGGGTTTGATTTTTGAGGCCAGTGCTTATCTCCATTTCTTAGCCAAGCAAGACAGCATTGTCCAAAGATGCTTCTGTGGTCATGTGGCCAGCAGCCAAGGAACACTGATACCTTTCCAACGAAGTGGTACCTATTTTTCTACTCACGTTTGCATGCTGTCCAACTGCTAAGTGGGCAGGAGCTGCAGCAAGTAACAGAAGTTCACCCCATAGCATGGTGCTCGGGTCTTGAACCCGAGCAGTCAGCTTTCCTGCTGACAAGCTCGGTGCCCACTTCCCCAAGAGTAATATTTATAACATCATGATAATAGTAATGTCTTTAAAAATAGCATACTTGGCTACTTCTTTAGCATAACACAGCAAATATATTATTATTCCATTTCCTCAGTACCAGCACTGAATCAGAAAACCAAGTTTTAAATAAAAACTATGTCTCTTACTATCCCTGGTACATGATGACTTGGGGAAGGTAATCCATCATTGTTGGGAGGAGAACAGTCTAACTATGTTCAGCCAAGCATGCTTCAAGAATAAATATTAGAAGGAGAGAGCAACCAAGTAAAATTTGCAGCTCCCTCACAACTGTGCCTCATCTTCCATTCCCTTTGGCAGGTTCATGCATCATACTAAGCTATCATATAGCCTATGGATATTATGTAAACTTAGTTATCGTAATTTGATTATAATTTATGGCATGTTCTACAAAGTCAGCCAGCTAGGTATTTTCAAGAAACAATACTTAAAACCACAGATCAGCACAATATGTGAATGCAAGCATTCTAATAGCTTGGGGTCACATCAAACTGAACGAAATTAGCACTTGCTAAACCATAATTCTGATTCCCTTTTCCTGCCACTGAAAACAATGATCAACATTGATTCATTCATTTAATCAAGTTATATGGTGGCCCACTTCCCAGAGAGATTCTGGGTGGCTAACAAGACATTAAAAAGCAATCAATGAAATTTTAAAAAACCAGACGTACATTCTGGCTGTTAAAACACATTATACCATTTTCCAAGTTGGGTATAATTCACATCCCAAATCTGCCAGAAGGTGAAAAATGAGCAAGGTGTTGGATGACCTATAAAGTGACTTTCAATCGTAGGCATCCACAGAGGGACAAGACAATGGGGATAAATGGCACGTGCACAATGACATTGTGTAATGCTACGACTGCATTATCATGCAAATATCATGACTTATGTACTTGTGTCAGATGTTACGATGCAGTACATAATTACATGGGTGTCTGCTGCTATCTGCAATGATATCAAAATGACAAATGTCATGATATAAGCTCCATACATGCATCTTAACATCACATGCAAAGGGTGAGTTTGTTTTGTGATGTCACTTTTGTCACTTGCCCCCAACTCTGTCTTCCATGGGTACATACGTACAGCTGTGGTATTTGTATGATGATATCAGCATGTAGGCATCATTTTGGACATTGCTGTGATTTGTTATGGGTACTGCCTCTTACAATTTATACATGCTATAAAAAGGGCAAAAAAGCTTTCTGCTATCAGATGCCATTGTATTTCCAATGAAATGAATTGAAATTGTCATCAATCTTGAATAATTTGCTATTCGCACAAACTAATTACAAAGCTTCAATCCCAATAAGATGATCTTTGGGAAACCCAAATTAACATTAAGCCTCATATTGTGGACAACAGTTAGCTTTATTACAGAATGTTCTCTGTACAAAATGGGCCTTTGTGCGTGAGAGAGAGAAGGGGAGGGAGATAGAGGGAGAGAGTTGTTCTAATATTCTTCCAGGCTCTTATAAAGTTTGATCAGTCCACCTAAGCACTCCAATACATTCTTTCTACAATTTTAGTCCACCATATCATGGAAGTGATATGAGGAGCCTGGATAGCTCTGCAGACTAAAAAGCACTGTAATTTAACACCAGCTGTCTGCAATTAAAGTAAGTTCGAATCTTGCCAGGCTCAAGGTTGACTCAGCCTTCCATCCTTTCTAAGGTAGGTAAATTGAGGACCCAGTTTGTGGGGGCAATAAGCTGACTGTATAAAAATATACAAAAGTATGAAGGCTATTGCTTAACACACTGTAAGCCGCCTTGAGTCTCCAGAGAAGGGCGGCATATAAATCAAATTAAAAAAAAAAAAGTAGTACTTCAATATAGCTTCTGCAGGTGTCTAAACCATTGTTTCCACTGTACTGTTTTCAGTATTTCTCAATTTCAGCAATGTTAAGATATATGGACTTCAACTCCCAGGATTCGTCAGCCAGCCATGGGGAATTAAAGTAGCTGAAACTGGTTTAAGTCAAAGGGTTAACACATTCGTCTTTAAAGTCAGCAAGGCTCAAGGGCATATCAAAATCAATACTTTTGTATCAGAACCAATACGACTTTAATTGTCTGTCACGGTTGTGCTGTTGTTTAAAACCTTTTTGCATTATTGATTTTTCACCTTTTCCCCTTAAAAAATAACCAATTTTCACCTCCTTATAAATGAAGCAAAATTCTTTTTTCTTTATAGCCATACATACAAATATGTCCGAGTTAACATACTGTTTTGTTTTGCATGACTGTGAAGGGAAAAAGAGCAGAGAATATATAGATCACTGGTGCTCATCTACTCTTTAAAAAATAGAAGCATAAATGCATGCCTTAGGTCAGAAAGTTAATCTTTGCATCCAAAAGTCAGGGGTCTAGTAGCACCTTTCAGATTAACACATTTTATTAAAAAAAAACATGTTTTCTGAACTGATTCTGCCTTTTAATAAAGTATGCTAGTCTGAAAAGTACTACCAGATTCTTTCTGCTTTACTAATATCTGATTTTCCTTTAATTCCTTCCCCTGTCTGACTCTTCCCCCCACCCCCGACATACTTTTCATTGAATGAATGAGAATATTTAACCAATATACTCTAGGTCTATGTAACAGAATATATAGCAAAACAAATGTGGCTAATGTATACATTATGAAATATAAGTATAGCATTGAAGATACTCATGGTTTAATCCTATGCATCTGTCATTGAGGTCACCTCCAGTGAATATAATGGGGCTTAATTCTGAATTCAGTAGGCCCTTCTCCCAAGTGTACTTAATAGCAATAGCTATAGAACTTACAACTTATATACCGCTTTACAGTGCTTTACAGCCCTCTCTAACTGGTTTACAGAGCCAGCATATTGCCCCCAACAATTTGGGTCTTCATTTTACCCACCTGGGAAGGATGGAAGGCTGAGTCAACCTTGAGCCTGGTGAGATTCGAACTGCCAAATTGTAGGCAGCCAGTTGTCGGCAGAAGTAGCCTGCAGTACTGCACTCTAACCACTGCACCACCACGGCTCATTTAAGCAGCATATAAACCAGTTTTGTCTAGCGGTTAAGGCACCAGGTTAGAAAGTGGGAGACTGTGAGTTCTAGTCCCACCTTAGTCACAAAAGCCAGCTGGGTGACTTTGGGCCAATCACTCTCTCAGCTCAACTCATTTCACAAGGTTGTTATTGTGGGAAAATAGAAGGAGGAAGGTGTGTTGGATGTGTTCACCACCTTGAGTTATTTGTAAAAAATAATAATAAAAGGTGGGGTACAAATAAATAAGATTTCAGTCTGATGCCTCTTGTGCAGCCTCCTTATTTTCTTATTTAATTCACACAAACTCATTACGTGTAAATAGTCCTTGACTTATGACCACAATTGAGCCTAAAATTTCTGCTGCTAAATGAGACGCTTGTTGAGTGAATTTTGCCACCATTTTACAACCTTTCTTGCAACAGTTATTAAGTGAATCACTGCAGTTGTTAAAGTTAGTAACACAGTTGTTAGGTGAATCTGGTTCCCCCATTGAATTTGCTTGTCAGAAGGTCGCAAAAGTTGATCACATGATCTCAGGACACTGCAACCGTCATAAATATGACGGCATCCAAATTTTGATCACGTGGACCACAGGAATGCTGCAATGGTCGTAAATGTGAAAAATGGTTATAAGTCACTTTTTTCAGAGGTGTTGTAACTTTGAACCAGGGGTGAAATGCTCCCGGTTCAGACCGGATTGCCCGATCCAGTAGCGATGGAGGCAGGTGGTTCAGAGAACTGGTAGCAAAAATCTCTGGGGCCCCCCATTGCCCAGCTGAGCCGCGCAATCTTCAGAGGCTTTTTTTTACTTTTAAAAGCATTTTTTCTACAACCTCTTCGGCCAAAGAGGTTATAGAAAAAATGCTTTTAAAAATAAAAACAAAGCCTCTGCCGATCAGCTGGGATTGTCAGAGGCTTTAAAGGCATTTTTTAACAACCTCTTCAGGTTGTAGAAAAATGGTTTTAAAAGTAAAAAAAAAAAAGTTGGCCACGCCCACTCAGTCATATTACACCGTCTTTTTTTTTTTTCATGGCTCCTGGAACTTTCTTCTGTATTATGGCTTAGCAGCTTGCAGCTTGCATCTCTAGGAAATAAGTTCCTGGAAACTGACACTCTCCTTATTATTCCTTGCTTATGGTACATTCTTTAATTGGACTTCTGCAGTGGTGGCCACTGTGAAATTTTGACAATTAATGTGAACCAGGCTAATTATTTTAAGTACAATAAAGGTTCTGAAGAAGTAATTTGAACACATGTGCCTGCTTGTCTGGTTTGCAGTAATCCTCTTGTTGATGGGAGTGGAATTAGATGCCCTTGGGTAAATTAGACCTACATGCCTTAATTTATGATGTAATGCTCGGGAATCTATTTTTCAAATATATTGCCAGCTAGAGAAAAACAACCAGGAAGAAAATGCAATAAAACAATCTGCATTAAAGGAAGCATGACACCATAATAAAAAGTGCAGTTTGATCTTGTCCAGTGGAATCTGGTGACTCTGCTCTGCTTTTGGCAATTCCTGGCAGGGAAGCAGAGAAACTCTGTTCAAAGTCAAGCTCACTCCTCCTTACTTAGCACTGAAATAAAATTTCCCTTTTCCTTTTGTGGCTCAACATTCATTGCCTTCATGTTGTACCTTGGGGGAGGAAAAATCTATTTTCTAATCCTATACAGTGATTAGTGATTATGGGAGAGGGAACGGCACAGTGAGAGACAGAACTTTAATGTTTATTTTAAAACACAGATAGAAATACAACCAAATTAGATTTGCTCATGTTTGTTTAGCTATTATTAGAAAACTATGTGTGAAGTTGAGATAAGTTGTGGGGCTGTTTCAAAATGTGTTAGCATGTTGCGATAGCAAATAAAGACGGCAAAAATACAGATGACCACTAGATGGCAGCAAAGGGTTAAGAGTGTTCTATATCTTGATGCTCCATCTAGTGGCCATCAGAGTTTTAATAGCCTAGATCTGGTAAAGTCCCTGTTTGTTCATTTTATTTATCAAATTTCTACATTCACCTAATCAACTCTGGGTAGTTTACAAACAAGATAAAGTTAGGCTTAATTCAGTTTACTATTTTCCCCCCTGAAATTTCATCCAGAACTCCTTCCCTAAAGTCAGTTTGCTTGTTCCCATCATTTTCACAAACTGGGCATAACGCAACCAGAATTCAGACAAGTTACTAGTAAATCAGAATAACTTTGTTAAAGTAGTAAGAGGACAGAAAAGCTCTCTATTTGCATGACACATTGAGCTGCAAACTAAAAAACACATTTTAGCCTAGCATGTTGTATAAAATCAAAGGTTGCATGACAGAATTAATGCAGACATTAAAAAGCATCCAGCTGGACCTTGTTGCTACATTTGATTGCATTAAATGGCATTTGTCAATCCAAAAACGTTTTCCTGTGAGAAAACGTTAAGATGAAGAAGATGTGTGAAATCAGCCTATGTGGCTATTTAATGGTTCGGTGTATCATGTCAACCAAGACATCTAGACTGATTAAGTATATCATGTGCGTGACCCTCTCTCCTTCTTATCACTAGATTGAGGAGAAATATTGAGGAAAACCTTGTTGGATCCTCCAGATCATTCCCTGCCATCTATATTTAGTAGAGCAGATGTGTGTGATTAGAACTAGCCCCGTTAAGGCCAAAGGAGAACTACATTGTGAAAGTTGCAAGCTCTAAAAGAGTTTTCTTCAAATTATTGGACTCCTTTTGGTGGAGAGGAAAACAGATGGAAGAAAATATGTACTTTACAGTATTCTGTAGAAAAGAAACTGAATGGGAGAACTTAAAAGAATCGATATTTCTATCAAAACAAAAACAGAGCAGAAAGAAATAAACCAATAAAAAGGATCTTTTTGTCTTTATCCCTAATGCTCCTTTCAGCCAAGAAGTCTAATTTTACAGGTATTATTTTTTACTGATGAATTAGCTGCCCTTTAACAATGTATTACAGATAACCCTTGATTTATGACCATTTGTTTAGCAGCTGAAGCTACAATGGCACTGAAAAAATGTTACTTACAACTAGTCCTCTCACTTACAACCATCACAATGTCCATGCGGTCACATGATCAAAATTCAGGCAAGTGACAAATGGCATATATTTATGCTGGTTGCAACAGGGGTCATGCATTCACCATTTGTGACCTTCCCACCCAGACCCCAACAAGCAAAATAAATGGGAAAAGCCAGATTCACTTTTAAGAACTACAGTTTTGAAAGGGTAAAATCGGGCACAACTCACTTAATGATTCCTTACTTACAGAAGTTCTAGTCCCAGTTCTGGTCATAAGTTGAGGATTACCTGCATTTTATTAGTAATTTACACTGTTGTTAAAACACTGTTGTTAAAATTATTCCTTAAAAAACCCCAGAAAACTACATTTATATTAACAATTCATATTATTACAACAACAAATCTGACTGAATAAATGTGCTTTATGAAAATTTAACAAACCAGCAAAAATATTCCATCATCTTTTATGTCAAGCAGTGGACAAATAAATATATGAAACTTTATTAGCTGGAGTTAATCATTATTGCCAATATATTAACACTGCATGTAGCTATTTGTTTAGCCATGATTTATTAAATAAACTACAATTATTGGTTGCATGGTGTGCTAAGCAAATACAAACAAAATGTGGCTTGTTGTGTATAAATCCAGTTATAACTGCAGTGCAGACCAAACAGATTTGTTTTTGTTTTTGTTTTTGTTTTAAAAAAGGGCAACTCTGTCAGTTAGTATTACTAGAGCCATGATCTAAAGGAAACTATTCTGCTGTAGTTAGAAAGAACATTTTTGCATGTGAGCTTCAATCTATCATCATATATAATGTCTATTCTGATTTTGCTTCTGCAATCTGTTCTGCATTAACCCCTGTGCCTGGCATAAGTAGTGCAAAAGGTGCTTTGATGTCTAGTATGTCTCCTGTGGCAAGAATCTGTCTCATTTTATCAAATCAGAATAGTCCAGGGCTTCAATTTTTCCTCAGGGGCTTTCCTCTACACTGCGCCTATGAAAGCTGGCTTGTACCTAACAATCATCAAATGGTAGCAAAGATACAGATGGAATAGCAAACTTTGACAAAAGACTGAAGTGAGGTGGACCTTTGGAGAATCCAGGGGCATGGGCTGCAGTTTATTTTAAGCCCCCCAAAGCAGCCTATTCTTCTGGGTGGTAATGGAGGTTGCTGGTACATTGCAGGAGATCCAATTGGCTTCTGAATTTTGGGTGGGGGAGTTTATCCCATTGGCAGCTTCACATCATGCTTCCTTTTTCATACCATGTGGTGAATAACAAAAAGAAAGGGACAATTTTGGGGGCAATATAAAATCAAATCTCCAAAAATTGGTGTGTGTGTGATAAACATTCTTGTCACCTCCTGACTGGACTACTGCAATGCTCTCTACATGGGGCTCCCCTTGAAAAGCACCCGGAGGCTCCAACTGGTCCAGAATGCGACTGCGCGGGTGGTTATGGGCACTACTCGTTGTGCCCACATGACACCCCTCCTGCACGAGCTGCACTGGCTCCCAGTGATCTTCCGGGTGCGATTCAAGGTGTTGGTTACCACCTTTAAAGCGCTCCATGGCATTGGACCTGGATACCTTCAAGACTGTCTTCTGCCACCAGTAGCCTCCCACCGGCCAGTTCGCTCCCACAGAGAGGGTCTCCTCAGGGTGCCATTGGCCAAATTATGTCGGCTGGTGACATCCAGGGGGAGGGCCTTCTCTGTGGGAGCCCCTGCCCTTTGGAATGATCTGCCCCCAGAAATTCATAAAATCTCTGATCTCCGTGTGTTTCGGTGTGCCCTCAAAACCATGTTGTTCCGCCAGGCTGGGCTATCAATGTAAAGATTTTAATTGGTTTTAAATGGGATTTTAAATTTGGGGTTTTATAAATTGGGCCTATTATTTAATAATTTTAATTATTTTTAAATTTTGTCTGTCTTTGTGTTTTTAATTAGGCTGTACACCACCCTGAGTCCTTCGGGAGAAGGGCGGTATAGAAATAAAATTAATAAATAATAAATAATAAATAAATAAATTCTAACCTTCCTTAAGCATTTTGACTGCATCTAAAGACTGGGGTAAAAGAGAGAAAGCATATTCACCTCTGGGACACAACCTCCTTCCTCAAATTAGTAGGGAGAAATAAGACTAGAGCTTGGCATGGAATTGCTCCTTCTCCTTTTCATTCTTGAAGGTAGGAAGCTGCGGTCAATTTCAGCTTTGCTTCCTTCTCATCAAAGGTTCATTTGGAGCCCAAAAAACCCGTTCTATAAACTCTGTGCAATCACGTGACATGCTTCATATAAATCTGTAACTTCACCCTGAATCAATTAATTGCACCAATTAATCTATCTTGCAAGTATCCTGCTCTGAACCAGTCCATAAATTAGAGGAAGGGGCTCCAGTATGCTTCTTGTGGAGAAATGACTGTCTCCAGAATAAAGGAGAAGCTAAGAAAGATGGTGTCTTCTATTAGCACCAGCTCTTTGTTTGCATTCTGTCACTTTTAACCTGTGAGATAAACAGCTAAGCACATAACAGGCTAACAGGCTCTTAAATCTGAAGATTTACTAAGGGGACGTGCTACTCGGAATGTAATTATTGTTAACAGACAGATCAAATGGGTTTTTGAAAAGATAAATTTGATATCTTCCATTATACATATTTACCATGATTCCACCCACTCCCCCCCCCCCAGTTTGCTTGTATTTGGCAGATCTGCTCGCAGCTGAAAACTCTGGAAGATTTGACACCCAGCAACAAAAGCAGCCAATTGAGAGACTTCTCTTGCTTGAAGAAACAGGCAGTGGAACCGAACAAGATGGAGCATGAAGATAGAGGAGATAAAGAGGATTGTAGGCTGTCCAAGGAAAGCAAGGGCTCCAATAAGGATTGCAAATGAGTTTTTTTCCCCGTTTGCTGCTGCACACCCTTGCTCATTTTGGCATCTGCATGTACAGCTGATAAATGTTTCAGCGAACGTGGAAACAAAAGGATCTTTTTCAGGCAACGGTATTTCCAGACAGATAGCACTTTTTCGGCAAACTGGCAAAGAAAAGCTGCAGTGTAACTATTCTGTATTTTCTTTCTTACTGGACTTTCACTGTTGTTCATCAGCAACAAACATGATCCCTCCTAGCATTGAGAGATTAAAGACAAGGGAAGGGAAGATGGAATCATAGAAGAAATCTTGCAAGAATCCTTTGATTTTATGCCCTAGAGACAATATTTTGTGTGGTGAATCAGTAACTGTTTGTGTCCTTACCATTTAGCAAGTGCAAGTTGGGTGTGGAGGGACTAAAATTTAATTTTGACACTGTAAATCTGTAAATCAGATTTAAGTCAACAATGTAAATCTGTTTATTGGGCTTTGTTAGTTATTCTGGGATACTTTATTCCGCCAAGTAAAGTTGTTCAGAATCTTTCCTGTCTAATTCTGACTTCCACAGCCAGCCAGGGATCCATTTGTAACTGAACAAGTTCATTTTCAAAGGTACAATTTAGTGTGTGAAGGAACTCACTGGCTCTCAGGGAAATTGAGGGAAGGGCCAAATAACTGCTTTCTGACAGAGGCCTTTGTGGATTGTAAAACCATATGCATCCAACACCATTCCATGAAAGACATTTATATAACAAGTTCTAACACGTGCCGATACCAGATTCTACTTCCTCCTAGCCTTCCTAGTTAAACATCAGCTTAAGCCCCGGAGCAAACAGATGTACATAGTTTCAAACTGAATTTTCAGGTTTTAGTGGGTGCAGGGGAAAAGTACAATATATACAGTAGTCATTCACTTTAAATTGCTGTTTAACAAAGGTAGCTTTGTTCCAGTTGTCAAGAATTACTACTCTCCCATCTTGTCTTCCAGAGATGGGCAACCTGGAGCCTTCTAGACATTTTGGACTACAACTCCCAGAATCCATGTGCATTGGTTCTGTGTCTAGGGCTGATGGAAGCTGAAATTCAAAAAAATTGGTGGGGGGGGGGTTTCAGTATCTGATGGTGTACTATTGCCTTTACTCTCCTCTTCGATCTTGTTTTAAAGTTAGAACAACAAATTCATAATATCTGGTCAGGGTTAATAACCACCTAGTGGAAAGCTCCATTTGATGCAGTCAGATATTCAGTTTGAAGACATGTAGTAATACTTATGCAGTCATTATGAAATTGGGATCTCAGCAAATATAATGCACAAGATATTAACTCTGACAGGAAGCAGTTAATACAGTACTTCAAAGAACTCAGGATCCTGAAATTATCTACCACAAGTCAGATGTTAATAACCTCTCAAAACAGATGGATAGTTTTCTTGTAACATCATTGCATTTTTCCAGTTGAATTACCAGTGATTTGATTCACTGGCTATGTCCATTGGGGAAAGCCGAAAATCATGTTCCAAATTAAGTGCTCTCTGGAAAACAACACATATCCCCCACCCCTCTTAATGTCATCCCCTCTGTAACTGTTAATAGCGGGTCCATGGATTGTGCTAAACCATAGTTTTGCTAGTCAAGTTTGTTGAATAAGCTACAAGTGGCAGAGGTCACAATGAGTTAAGTCAAAAATCCACAAACTATATTATGGCATTGCAACATAGACCCAGTATAAAACAACAAATTATATTAAGGGCCATGGTAGTGCAGTGGTCGGAATGCAGTATTGCAGGCTACTTCTGCTGACTGCCAGCTGCCAGCAGTTCGAGTGTCACCAGCTCAAGGTTGACTCAGCCTTCCACCCTTTCGAGGTTGGTAAAATGAGGATCCAGATTGTTGGGGGCAATATGCTAACACTGTAAACCACTTAAGGAAGGCTGTAAACTACTGTGAAGCTGTATATACGTCTAAGTGTGATTGCTATTATGGCATAGGTAGAACTAAGCACATTCAGACAGATAGTTTAATGTACTTTCTTCCCCTCCTAATTCTAACCAAGACCCCATGTCCTATATAAAGCAATGATTATTTAAAGAACAGTGGAACAGAAGCATCAAAATTGCCAAATGAAATACTAGACCAAGATTTTTCAAAGCAACTTGTCAGTTGGCACATTTGTTATCACATAGATACAACAGACAAGTCTACCACTTTCTCTATGTTTTGTTGCTGTTGCTCCTCTTGCTTTTATGTCACACCAGCAACAAAAACCAAAATGACAATGGAGAGAGATCAGAATCTATCACTGCTCGAAGAAAATCTTTGGTATCAATTGCATCAATTGTCTTTACATTCTCTGAATCAGTGTGAATATTTGAATTCAGAATGTTCTCTTTTTTAATCAACCCGCAAACTGATAAAATGTCCCTTCTTGTTCACATTTTCAACATAAATTTGAAGTGCCTGCATACATTCTAGACAATTTCTCCAGTGACACATACAATTTTGTAAAAATTCTATTAAGATTATAACATAGCATAAATTTCAATCCATTCACATACATATTTTCCCATTGTCCCAACTGCATATTGTAACCAGAGTTTTAGTCCACTTTATGATGCATTCTTTCACGTGTTCTTCTGTTTCAAACTTCACTAAAATTTTATACATTTTAATATGTTCCTCATTGGCACATAAGTCTATTTCGAACTCAGTTTTACAATATTCAAAACCATCAATTATTTTGTCTACTTTAAATATTTCCAACAATTGTAGATAAGAGAACCATTGGCAACCATATTCCTCTGCTATCAGACCTTTCTTGTTTTTAGTTTGCATTCCCCCTTGACAAAATTCTAGTATCGCACGCTAAGTTAGTCACTTGTATTTGCCTGTCATTTCTCTTCAATAAAATGCTACTTGTGCTGAGAGGCAAACAAAAATGTTTTTGGACAAAACTTGAGTTTGTATCTATTCCACATTCTCAATATGGCATGTCTAACATAATTGTTTTTAAAATCCACATTAACCTTGACTTCATTGTACCACAAATATTCATGCCATCCAAATTTTAGGTTGTATCCTTCTAACTCCAAGAACCTATTTTTCAGCAGCACCCACTCTTTCATCCAAACCAAACAGCAAGCTGCAAAATATAATTTCAGATTGGGTAAACTCAATCCTCCTCTTTATTTTTTATCTTATAACACCTTATATTTAACTTGTGGGGTTTTTTCCCCCTGCCACGCAAATTTACATGTATCCTTCTGCCTCCTACAAGGTTATCAAGATATATACTTGCCATAATCATTAGAAGCGGGACATCCTAAGTTATGAGATTTTGTTACTGAAGAATGTTCTGTATCTATATTGTAGGTTTGTGTCATATTTTTCAGAGTTCGGCCCAAAAAGTAAATTTCAATTTTAAATCCTTAGTAAAATCAAGCCCCGGAAACCAAGACTAAAGCTTGGAATATTTTCTTGTCTCTGAAAACTTCAAGGTATCCCTTTAGGGAACACAAAAGTTGAGTTCACTACAGTATAATTTATTTGCTTTTGGTTGAACATGATGCACGAGTCCAACCTTTATAGTTTGCAAAATGTGGCATATTGCTGAACATTATATATGAACAGAGCACAGTGACCTGCTTCTAATAATATGCAAACTATAGCCATGGCATAATTTAAGGTAAAATAATAACTGAATCTGGACAAATTAAAAGAGAGCGGGAAAGAATCTTCTTATTATAATAGCTACAGAATGCATACCAGAGAATATGAGTGCATGTTTCTATATGTATATATGTAAAGTAATTCTTAGAAACTTTTTAAAACAGGTATAATGTATCTAACCAATTTTTAAATAGGCTCCATGCTGCTCTGTAATAAAGTATAATAAAGATAGATTTGATTTGATTTCAATAACTGGTGATGCAGCTATTCTGTGGATAAAAACTAATATAGAGTATTAAAAAATAAGAACCCCTTATTTATTCCTAGCACAAATTTGATCTCATATACCCGTGATGGCAAACCTATGGCACGCATGCCACAGGTGGCATGCAGAGCCATATTGGTGAGCACGCGAGCATTGCCCTAGTTCAGTTCCAGCATGTGCATTTTCGGGCCTTCCAGTCCCACTGGACGTTGGGAAACAGGCTGTTTCCGGCCTCCAGAGGGCCTCCGGAGGTGGGGAGGGGCCTCTTTTTGTTCTCCCAGGTTCCAGAGGCTTTCTATGAGCCTGGGGAGGGCGAAAACAGCCTTCCCCACCACCCAGAGGCCCCCTGGAGGCCAGAAACAGCCTGTTTGCTGACTTCCGGTGGGGCCGGAAGGCCCATTTTTCGCTCTCCCCAGGCTCCAGAGCCTTTCTAGGAGCCTGGGGAGGGCAAAAAAGGCCTCCCCCCCGAGGCCCTGCGAAGGCCAGAAATGGACAGGAAGTCGGCAAACGGGCCATTTCCAGCCTCTGGAGGGCCTCCGGGAGGGTGGGGAAAGCTGTTTTTGCCCTCCCCAGGCTCCTTTCCTCCAGAAAGGCTCTGGAGCCTGGGGAGGGCAAAAAACATACCTACTGGGCCCACCGGGCCATCATCTGCCAAAAACAGAGGGAAAGCAGGGGGGTTGCGTGCCTGCACGGGGGCGCATTGAATTATGGGTGTGGGCATGCGCATGCGACACCCCACCCCTGCGCTCCCACTTTTGGCACGCAATAGCAAAAAGGTTCGCCATCACTGTCATATACCATATAAACATATTGATTTTACAAAATTCAGTTAACTAGCAGTCCTCCATACTTGTGGCTCTTTAATCCTGGTTTATATTTACCACCTGATTTGGCCCCAAAGACCCAGATATTCATCTTCAATCTCTGAAAATATGGATACAAAGGCTAGATTCTGGAACTCCAAGGTGGTGTCCATTTTAGAGTCCAATAGGACATGAAATGAATAGTATAAAAAATGATGTCTGAAGCAAGAGAAGTAACACAGTGTAGGTATGCTTTATAGTTTGGGCAAACACAGCTGGTATATGGCTTATTCAATAAGCTGTGGTGAAGAATGTCTCCTAGCTCCAAAATTCACTCATAGCTATCAGATGCAGCATTCTTTGTTCTGGAGGAATAACCCTTTCCCCATTTTGCAAAGAAAGCAATACCTGTAGTACAATTTGCCATATTTAACTGAAACACTTGGCATGCTATACTGCCTGGAACCCTGGAGTACTACTGCAATTAACGTTGAACGATTTATCCCAAATGTGTGTGGTGAACAGCTAGCCTTATGAATGTGTGGCGCCTGAACAGTATGCACAAAACTGTGATCATGACATGAAAGTGCAATCTATTTGAAGAGAGAATGTTAGGTAACTTGAAATTAATGGGCATGTTCAATTTCTGTCTTTTACTAAAAAAGATTCACATTACCCAATTATCCCTTAATAGAACACTCTTCAGCAGGTTTTCTGTATGATAAAAGCAAACAGCGGTTATGTTACAATAAATTTTAAAAGCCTAATTTACAGCGCTACTCGCTGACTTCTTGCTCGCAGCTACATTTCATGAATTAGACATTTTACCTTCACATCAGTAAGTTAGATTCAGGTGAACATTCTCTCCAGGATTTTATTTCCCAAGAGCTGTTCTGCTCCTAACTCCTTCCTGAAAAAGCTGGATAGGGAAGAACAAGCTTTGGTTTAATGCTAGCAAGATCAAACAGTTGTGAGCCCTCAGGACTGGGAACCTTCCACCTTTAATTCAGAGTGGGGTAGCTCTGCCCCACACAAAACTCTTACACAGTTTAGGAGGCCACTTGCACTCTCAGCTCCTGCTAAAGGAGTAGATCGCAGCCATGGCCAGGAAGG
Source organism: Pantherophis guttatus (assembly GCF_059756535.1). Taxonomy (NCBI): domain Eukaryota; kingdom Metazoa; phylum Chordata; class Lepidosauria; order Squamata; family Colubridae; genus Pantherophis; species Pantherophis guttatus. Next base: position 264,674,801 of record NC_142063.1, on the reverse strand, counting down.
TCTTAGTACAAATCCATCTTATTGCCAATGGCACCTGTTCCAAGATCGAGAGATCTTGGCCATTGTCACTCATCCCTTAGTCAGTTGTTTGTTTGTTTGGTACTTGTTTGGATTACTGTATATACTGTACATGGAACACCTCTTTGAAGTTCACTCAGAAACTACAGCTAGTCCAGAATGGAATGGTACAGAGATGGTTATGGGAAGAACAGGATATACCCGTGATGGCAAACCTATGGCACGCGTGCCCAAAGTGACACTCGAAGCCATGTCACCCAGCATGCATGGCCTAGCCTTTTTGTCTTCTGGATTTCTGGCATGTATGTGCGCGCAACTATCAGCTGTCCTTCATGCGAGCGGCAGTGCCAAAAACCACTGTGCACATACATGCTGGAACCCAGAAGTTCAGCTTTTCCGGAGCACGATCCCTTCACCTGTGCGGCAGTGCCGAAAACCAGCTTGTGCATGCGTGTTGACGAGCTGATCATTGGGTGCGCATGTGCGCTAGAACTTGGAAGTTCGGCTTTTCCGGAGCGCGGACTTGACGAGCGTGTGTGCGTGCATGATGTTTCCGCGCAACCTTATCGGCATTCAGTGGCAAAAAGGTTTGCCATCACTGGGATATATGGTACTATGTAACATAATTACTTTGGCAAGCTATACTAGATCCTGATAGACTTCCAGGTTGAGTTAAAGGTGCTGGTTGCTACTTATTAAACTCTTCATGACACAGAGCTGCATTATTTTCAGGGCCGCTTATCTCTAATCATGTTTTCCCATCCGATGAAAGCTGATTGGATGCTCTGGGTCCCCTCCAAGATGGGACTCAGGTGGCATGCTTTGTCCGTCACAGTGCCTGACCTAAAGAACAGCTACCCTCCAAGATTCGGGTTTCCCAGACATGGTTTGCCTTCCACAAGTGTATTCCCTAAGGTTTATGAGAATAATCTTGGATGGCCATGGATGTTTTATGTTTTTGTTTTGGCTCACGTTATTCCTTGGATTCTGTACTTCTAACCTGAAGTTAAACAACCAGAATCACAATTTGCAGGTTGGGTGGCTTTAGAGATGTATTAAATCAATAACAGCAGACTGCATCCCATGGAAGAAATTTGGAAGAAATTTTTATCTTTACCTTCACTGAGGTTATGACCAAAGCTGAGTTAAAGAGGAAACTTTTTCAGCTATTTATAGAAGGCCAAATATAAAATCCTTGGGGCCTCCGGTCAGTTGTTACTGCTTTCTAAAAAAGAACTGGGCCATGGGATATCTGGTTGGCAGGCTTATCTCAGCAAGATTGAACAGGGCTGCAAAGAAGTTATTGTTGTCAATGGTGTGTATATATATATATATATATATATATATATATATATATATATATATATATATATATATATATATATATATATATATATATATATATATATATATATATATATATGTGTTAGTGCCAGGGGCTGTCAAAAGAAACTGGGACTTCAAACAATTGAAAAAGAAAAACAGCAGCAGCAGCAGCGAAGTCTGCTTGTTGATAAATGACAGCGAGGTGGGGAAAGTGTAACATAGGCTCTTGCATCGCTGTTTAATGTATGCATTGAGATAGATAGGTGATTATATACTTCATTCATTCATTTTACTAAACTTACTATATATGCCACTCCAATTGATACCACCTTGCTGGCATTCCTAGGTAGGAATGAGATTAAAATAATAGAAAAGAAATAGAAACATAAAAATAATTAAATTAAAAATTATAGGTAGATAGACAAGAATTACCCTGACAACATTGGTATTGCATAGTATGCAAATTACTTTCTTAAAGCATTTGCCAGTAATAAAGGCATTCTGTTGTAGAAGAGCAAAGTTCAATAATGTAGCAATTGTTTCAATCCAATAATATACAATATGAAGTAATGGGTGGGTAGGATAGCACTGCATAGGACAGGGGTCTGCAACCTTAAACACTCAAGGAGCCACTTAGACCCGTTTCCCACAGAAAAGAAAACACCAGGAGCCACAGAACCCTTCCCGTGCCTGACTATTTCTTGAGCAACCACAAAACTAGCATATGTAGTTGAATTAAACATTCTGTTTTCTTCTGAAACTTTTTTCTTGGATTTATCCATAGTTGGCCTACCAGGGGTTGAAAAGCTCAATAAATCAAATGTCACACATTGGCTGTTGTGATGCATATTTTGAGTGACAGGGAGCCGCAGCAGAGGGGTGAAAGAGCCACATGCTGACCCCTGGCATAGGAGAATGCCAGGAAGGTAAGAAACATGACTTGGTCACTTCTTTAAATAAGAAGGAAATCATTCTGGGAAAAGAATGCTATTTTGAAATAATTTTTAATGAAAACATAGAAAATTGTGATCCTTGGGTGGGGATAGGTGGAAGGAGCTCCTAGATTTTCTCTGGCACAGCAGTGCCTCTAAATTGCATTTATTCAGTTGACTCCATGCTTAAAGTCCTGAATAGACAAGAGTTCAGCTTCCATTTCCAGAAGACCTTCTCCATTGTTATCCCATTTAGACAAAGGGAGAATTAGTGAAAAACTAATAATTGAAAAGACAGTGCCCTTATAATTCCATCAAGGGCTATTAGCTTAGTTTCTATATGATTTCTGATTTGCTTTTAGACCCAGGATATCTGGTAGATGTCATAGAAGATGGAGTATTTTCCTTGATTGGACAAGATGACAGTTAACCTCTCTAAAGAGGCTGGACCCCCACCCACCCCCACATTCTATAAAATCAAAGATAAGTGCTAAAGCAGAAGAAAGCAAGAAGAAGAAACAAAAAAAATGTGCTTATAAACATCCATTTCCACAACATTGTCAAACTATTTAGTAAGGATGTATTATTACTATTATTCTTCTCATCTTTCCTATTACCTATCTCCTTTTCTACTTATGATTATAACTTTGTTGCTTGTATCTTTACAATTTATATTGTTTTATTTAGTATGTATGTTGATTGCTTATTTCGTATCCGATGATTATCACTAAGTGTTGTATCTTATGATTTATGATGAATGTATTTTTATGATGACTATGATCATGATTTATCACTTATAGCTTTTATGTACACTGAGAGCTTATGCACCAAAGACAAATTCCTTGTGTCTCCAATCACACTTGGCCAATAAAGAATTTATTCTATTCTATTCTGTACTTTTAAGTTTTGGGCAGGAAGTTGCAGAACCCCTTATGCCTTTTTTCCCTAAAGTTGGGTAAAAGGGAGAGATTCTTGGTAGGAGAGCTAAGAGTTTCCTATCCAGATATTTGAGTGAGTCTTTTAAAAAATAGCCTGACAACAGCTTATTGTAAGGGTTCTTCTGAATCTCTGAAAAAGTAAAGGTTGTTCTTTGACTGCATCAGCTCCATTTCCTCCAATCATCGTTGGGGAACAAAAAATGGGCAAAAAGATTGATTTAGCCCATATAAAATTTAGAACAAAGAAGAAGGGGTCAAATTATTCTCCAAAGCACCAGAGGGCAGGACAAGAAACAATGGTTGGAAACTAATCAAAGAGAGAAGCAACTTAGAATTAAGGAGAAACTTCCTAACAGTGAGGAAAATTAATCAGTGGAACAGCTTGCCTCCAGAAATCATGAGCACTCCATTACTTCATGTTTTTAAGAAGAGTCTAGACAGCCACTTAACTAAAATGGTATAGGTCCTCCTGATTGAGCAGGGGTCTAGACTAGAAGACTTCCAAGTTCTCTTTCAGCTTATTCTATTCTATTCTAAATGCTGGATCCTTTGTCTCACAGCTGCCTGGACAAACTAAAGACTTGAGGTTGTTAAGCCCTCATTTTGCAAACCACTGTTTCAGCATGTTCTGGAATATAAGCTTTTGCTCTAGGCCCAGGGGGAATGCTGGCTGTGGGGGTGTGCGACAACTCACCATGGTCAATTTGCCATGGCCAACTCCACACAGGACAACTCACTGCAGGACAATTCAACAATTCAATTTAATTATTTAAAATAGTTTAATTTTTTAAAAAAATTTTGTCCTTCCTTTGGCATCCTTTCTCTAATGATTCTAATCTACTATCTCTTTGATATTAGTGTAATTCTTGTCCAGTGGTGAGTTGTCCCTTGGCAAATTGGCCATGGTGAATTCTCCTGTGGTGAGTTGCCCACAGTGATTGGCTGTGGCGAGTTGCCCATGGTGAGTTGATTGTGGCAAGTTGTCCCATTCAGCTGCCATGAGCTGTTTTTTTTTAACATTGGTCCACACAATATTCCAGATACAGTTGTATTATTACTATTGTGGTTGGAAGCTGAACTCTAAATCTTCTGGAGGGTATCAGGCATCTACTTGTGATTTTAGTAAATGAGGCATGGAAATCAATGGAGGACAACATTTGCTGCCTGCTGCTAGACTGGGCTGGCCCACATATTCTCTGAATGAAAAGAAGAGAAATATTCAGCCTGTGTGCTCTAGTGATGCCATTTCCCTGCAAATGAGAGAGCAGTAATGTCAAGCGTCTGCTCAATAAGACCACAGAGTCATTCTCATGTGTGGGAAAATGCAGGTATGTTTTCAAGAGATAAGCTCAGAGAAATTTCTTTCCTCCCAAATTACTCTTGCTGGAAGAAAATGCAACTGAGTGTTGAAATTACAGCTCATGCTCATTTGTTCACAATTGCAAACAGAACATATCAAATGACCCCACAACATTTATTTAGCTATCAAATAAGGATCTCATGGCTGCAATTCAGAGAAATGTGACCAAGAGTGCACATCTAATATACTTTTTAAGATTATCTGTCTGTCCCACTTCCTTATAATTGCCTACTCTGCTACTCCACACCAGATCTCCATGCAGTTTGGCAAGCAGTTTTTAAAGAAGATAGTTTCAACAGTAGTTTAAGATGTGTTGAGGGATGACAACTGATTCAGCATGAAAGTATCGTGCTAATGCAAAAGCAAACAAACCACATTATATCCTACCTTTAAGTGCAAACAAAAGAAATCGGGTCATCCAATCTCCTTACTTTTAATACAATGTACACTCTTAAAATAGTATATTGCATTTTACTGGAAAGATATCATTTGTGCATTCACCTCAAGCTAAAGGACCCCCTGGTAATAGCTTTTTTTTAACATTGGGTCCACACAATATTCCAGATGCAGTTGTATTATTATTATTGTGGTTTGTCATAGTCAGCTAGATGTTTAGACTAGATTTGGCATTTTTATCCACCTACTGAGTCCTTCCCAAAGATCTGGGATAGACAGGTGTTTTTGCTTGTTGGTGTTAAAGGTATCATTGCAGAATCTATATATATAAAAGCAAAAACCACTCACGCAATAATCATGAAATCTCCAGAACCGTAAAGCCTACAAACTAAAGCTCACTAAGAAAAGATTTTTCGAAATAACCATCAGAGCATTAGTATTTCCTATATTATTATTAACACGCTCTGATTAGTTAGACTTTCTACCCCCACTCCCAACCTGAAAAAACTCTGGAGAGAAGGGGATAGAATAGGGGAGGATTCTGTGGGGCAAGCCTGATGGAGAGAAGAAGATAGGATAGGGGAGGCTTCTGTGGGGCAAGCCTGATGGTGAGAAGGGGAGAGGATAGGGAAGGATTCTGCGGGGCAAGCCTGAGGGAGAGAAGGGGAGAGGATAGGGGAGGGTTCTGTAGGGCAAGCCTGAGAGAGAGAAGGGGAGAGGAAAGGCTGATAACTACTCATTAATTTTCAAGCTATAAGTGTCGATTTATCAAGCCCGATCCTATAGTTTCATAGTGGAGCACGGGTATTCAGCTAGTGTTCCAAATAAAGCTGCCTTTTGTAATTGACTGATGGTGATTTTGTCAATGCTGATGGTATTCAAGCAGTGTTCAAGTTGTTTTGGGATTGTACCCGAGGTATCTACCATATTACCACTGGTACTATCCTTGCTTTCTTTTGCCACAGTCATTCTACTTCTATTTACAGGTCCTGTAATGATTTTCCTCCAGTTCTTTCTCTTCTTTTCTGCTGTCTCAAAATACTGCAACATGTACTATCCAGAAATTTTTGTCTTCCTTATTTATTATTATTACTTCCTTCAAGTCACTCTTGACTCTTGATGACTGCCTAGGTAAATCCCTGCAGTTTTCTTGGCAGGGTATTTTTAAAGTGGTTTGCCCTTGCCTCCTTCCTAGGGCTGAGAGAGAGTAACTGACTCAGGTTCCCTCAGCTGACTGTGTGCCTAACATGAGACTAGAATTCATGGTCTTCCACTTTGTATCCCAGCACCTCAACCGCTACGCCAAAGTGGCTCTTAGACAGGGGTGAAATGCTACTGGTTCACCCGAACCAGTAGTAAAAAATGTAAAAAAAAAAAGAGTTCTGACAATTAGCTGAGCGACACACGATTGTTGGAACTTTTTAAAAAACTTTTTTATCATTTTCTTACTACCGGTTCTCCGGTAGTAAAAAATGCTTTAAAAAAGTTTTTTAAAAAGGCTCCGACGATCACAGCTGTGCTGTGCAATCGTCAGATCCTGTTTTTTTACTTTTAAAAGCATTTTTTTACAACCTATTTGGCGAATAGGCTGTAAAAGAAAAGCTTTTAAAAGTAAAAAAAAGGCTCTGAAATCACCCGCCACAGCTGATCACACACACCCCATGCACTGTTCTACTTACCCCATGCCTCCTTTTGGTGTGCACTGTGCATGCACATGCACAGCGCACATTTGGTATGCAGCGCGTATGCGCAGCCAGCAAACCAGTAGTAAACCGGTTCAGATTTCCCCATTGCTCTTAGATGCAGCCACACCATTGTAAATGAGCTCCAGCATCAGGCAACAAAACAATCTATATTAGATTGCTTAGGTCAGAGGTCCTCCCTGGAAATTCACTTTTGGTTAAGTCATTTCTTTTCACCTTCAGCCAAATACAAAGAACATCTTTGCTTGGGCCATCTTAGTTTTTCCACATTCTGAAGATGTGAGAGACAATCCAAGACACTAAAGTCTTTTTTAACAACAAATATTATGGCTAAAGTGTCTAATTAAAATTGTGCTCTCTGCTTTAGAACATGTCATCTTCATTAATATCCAGAATAGAGTCCTACATTATCTAAGTCCTTTTGTAGTCTCTTAAGTGAGATATTTCTGTATGACTTCATAATTTCCAATTGTGATAGTAGTTGATGAATATGCACAATAAGACTTTCCTTTCTTGGGAGTGCTCTGATTTAAAAAAATAAAGAAAATATTCTTATTAAAACTAGATATCTTAATTTTAGAATATGTTTAGAGAAACGGGTATGATATTTCTTGACAAATAAAAATTTGTAAGTTTTAAAAGCATATAAGGAAGGTATGGCAATCAGGTTCAATTTGCCAGTTAATTATAGTATTACATTTCATTTTGTTCAGTATTCTGGAGCAGGATAAATCTTTATCAAATAATATTATATTTTGATCAATTCACCAGTGGTTGGGATTCTCTCAAAGGGATCTCCCTTAGTGGAGTTTTCCATTACCTTACCCTAAGGGTATCCTTGTACACATATTTATAAATCTCTGAGTCTTGTTTCTGCAGTGGTATATCTCTGATACAGCTGATCTGTAAGGATCTTTTTAATTTTGTAAGCCCGAAGCTGCCTTCAATTATTTTGTAAATCTTGTTCAAACAAGTACCTGAAACAAAGAAGGATGTTCTCATTGATTTAAAACTGTCATTTTGGCATTCCTATCTGATAATTTGCAAAGAGATTACAGTGAGAGCAGGTGGTCCAGGGATATTCATGAAAGATTGCATAAAATGTCATTTTACTGCCCCCCACCCTTGCAGTGAAGTCTGGCACCTGTTACAACCAAGAATGATGAGCTATTGTTCCACTACATAAGAAAAAACTAGGAACAAGTTAAAAAAAACATGGTTTCTCAGCAATCCACCATTTCTTCAACTGGCTTAGTGAATCACTCTACTTTTTATTTAATCACATTAGTCGGAGAGAAATTCAACAAAACGGAAGCTATGGAGATGGATAAGAATTTTGTCAGTTCACAGTTGGGTGGGAAGTCGTTTAGAAGATTGCTAGCTCTAATCCCATTCTATTTAGGCTTCTGCTTACTGTGACATTGTTTTCATTGTTCCTCAAATAAGTATTGGTGATGTTTGTGTGACACATTTAGCCGGAAAATCTGATTAATAAAGATGTCTTATCCCTGTCATGCAAGCCTCTTTCATCAAAGTTTCAGTGTGTCATTTGAATCCAGGAAAACTGTCATTTCAGGCTTAAGAAAATTATAATTTTGTTTCTGTAAATCAAAAATGACTCCTGTTCAGATGATACCAGAAGGCTCAGATTTTAGTTATAGTAGAAGATTGGAGAAAGAGGCCAAGATGCACACACTGAACCAGGGGTAAAATCCAGCAGGTTCTGACAGGTTCTGGAGAACTGGTAGCAGAAATTTTGAGTAGTTCGGAGAACTGGCAAATGCCACCTCTGGCTGGCCCCAGAGTGTGGTGGGAATGGAAATTTTGCAGTATCCTTCCCCTGCCACACTCACCAAGCCATGTCCACCAAACCACACCACGCCCACCAAGCCAGGCCCACAGAACCGGTAGTAAAAAAATTTGAATTCCACCATTGCTGTGAACATAGGCATTATGTTGTTAATTCTGACCACTGTTAGTGAAACACACACCATAAAAAAGTCCAATGCCTGCATCCACATGGTACTCTTAGCATAGTGAAACCATTCCGCTGCTCTGAGCACAAAACTGGAGAATCCCCATTATAGACTTATCACATCTTCTCAAGCAGGGGTGTCAAACTGGATTTCAAGGGCTGGATCAGCATTGTAATTCTCCTCTGCGGGCCAGCCAGGGGATGAGACGTGTTGGACACCTCCTGCGCCCCCCCCCCCGTGTCCTGTTTTCGGTCTGCATGGCCTCCTGAAGCACTTTGCTAGTCATAACGGGACGTGGGGGCTGCGCCTGCACTCCATTTCTCCAGAGTTATCTCTGCAATTCTCCACAGCTTCCAGACATGGCTGTAAAAAACACAGAACACTGATAACCTTTGCTGCCATCTAGTGGCCATCTGGATTTGTGCATCCCAATTCTAACCAGCCTTCACTATCTTGGAAAGGAGCAGTGCTGGCATTTTGTGAATCATCAAATCATTGCTGAGCAAGATGAGGGAAATGGCTCTTCCACATTCCATGCCTCTTGAGCAACCATTCCCTGTGGGGAATGAGGCTTGTTTTGGGCCAGTTGTGACCCATTCTTTTCCTGTCTCTTTCTCTCTCTAACGTTTGTTTGGCAATGTCAACAGCCACCTGCTCTGCAGGTGCTTAGTGTACTTTTGGTGGCAAAGGGCTTTTCCCTGTCAAGCATGAATTTCTCCCTAAAGCGACTGACAAATTATAAGATTAACTCTTCAAATTGTTTTTTTTAAACTTGGCATTTTCTTCTTAAACAAGATGTGAAGGATTTCTTTTGGAATCAATTGTCCTCTTCTGCTCTGCATGGTGTCTACTTAGGGCTGTGCAGCCAGTTGTGCTGTATCTAGGCAGACTAACAGTGGCTGCAGTCTCTCTCTCTCTCTCTCTCTCCCTCCCTCCCCCTCCCTCTCTTTCTCTCTATTTCTTTCCCTCTCCCCCCTCTCTCTCACACACACACAATCATCCATACACCCATTATGTCTATGGGTATTCATGTGCAAAATATATTACACAGTGGGACTTTTTTCCCAAATCACAGCTCATGAAAAAAATGGTTTTAGGCAAAAACAATAAGAAAGGAAATCACTTCTTGGCACTTTCCTTTGACTAATATATTACAGGATGCCACAAAATGCATCATTCATACCTAAGACAGTGAGAAGGATCTGGAGAGATCTCTGCTCAAAGCTGGTGGGAACTCTAGAAGTAATCCAAGCTGTTATGGGTAATATTTTGTAGAAGAGTGATATCCATGTCTGACAGTTCAATGGTAATGACATCCTTGTGTAAATTGGTGAAAACAACAGCTCTATGGCCATGAGGTCTTGGGAAAGGATTGTTTGAATGATGAAGGAGATTCTAGCTTCTTCCATGACACCCTAACACTTCCCCAAGCTGTGTCCTTACCTCACCCAAGGCAGTTACTCTGGATATGCTTGGAGCAGAGTAGATTTATGTGGGTAAGAGAAAAAGAGACCACAGGGGCAGAAATAAGCATTGCATCTCTTTGCTCCTCAGCTATAAAAGACTTATTTTTTCATATTAATTTACTCAGTAATTCTGTTTCTGCATCCATATTTACCCTATAGCTCAATCCACAGGTTAATTCATTTATATCTTTGTGTCAATTGTTATACGTGTGCATGTATTCTTCTTCCAGCATACTCTGTAGAGCTTTTTTTTTTCATAATGGAATGTTCATTTAGCTTATTGGATCCATATTTACCATAAGACATTTAAAAATCTGGGAGCAGTTGGCAGCATCTGGTAACTTTGAAAGAAGAGTATAATCAGTTAATTTAAATGTCTGAGAAGGAAAAGAAACTAACTATGAGCACACATATAGAATAAGTTAAACATTCCATACTAGCTGAATTTCAAGACAGTAATATTCTATTGCTCACAGTAAAAAAAGGACAGAGGAATCGAACCATTTCAAAATAAACCAACATCTAAAAAAACTGAAAATAGTAAGAGAATATTAGTAGTTATCAACCACAGACAGATTCTATTTGTGATACAGGAAAGGCAGATCAATGGTCAGCTATGACATTTCCTAATTTGGTTGCTCTCCAAATATGTGGACTTCATCTCTCAGATTTACCCCATCAACATGGCCATTGCTGAAAATACTGGAGGTTTAATCCAATAGTCCTGCAGGATGTCACACGGTTGAAGGAGGCTGGCACAGACAAATAGCAGAATTAGTTGCTGCATAATCCATGATGTCATCTGATTGTTTCTTTTGTTTATTCATTTATTAACACATTAAATCTTAGCATTTGCTAATGAAGGCACCAGTCTGGATTAACAATTTTTTCCCCAGAATCTTAAATCTAGAAAGTCAGTGGATCATTTCCAACTATAACTATAAATAATTCTGTTTTGAAATCCTTTTGTACTTTTGAGGAAATAGTTTCGAGCTGGAAAATAATTGATATAATAACTATAATAAATATATATGTTTATCTTATTGTAGAATATCTATCAATAATTTATTATCATGAAATGTAGCACGATGCCTATGATATTAAACAGACTCAAAAATGATATACTAGATCTATACACTGTAAGCTGCTGCCACCTTCTGAATAAAAACTAAAATGACTGCCTTTGTAATGCCTATCCTGAGATGGAAAGTGAACAACTAAAATTAAATTTCAGCGTAAAAATATTGTTTATTCATATATGTTTTGTATTTCGTTAAATAGCACTGAGAAAGAACCAAAGACTGCTAATGTGATCTGACACACTATTCGTTTTGTTTTATTGGATTATTTTATTTCTTTTTTTTAATTTTTTTATTGAAATTTATTATAATTTTATAATTTATTATAATATATTATAATAATTGGATTATTTTATTTCTAACCTGCCTTTCTATTTAACTGGAGATCCTCAAGGCAGCTAACCTTCCACAAAATGCAGAGTACTGAAAAAAAAAAAAGTCACAAATTGAAAATGAAGAGGGAGACAAGTGGAAGTGTGTGACTAAGCAAAGCGAAGGGATCAAGGGGGAATCAGTGGTACTGAATGGGAAGCGGGAAAATCAACTCCTTCCTCAGCCATTAATGCTCATTTGATGACTTTAGGCCAGTCATTCTTTCTCAGACCAATCTACTTGGAAGGAATGGAGGTGGAGGGAATACTATGGACGCCATCTTGAACTTTTGAATGAAAGTCAGAGTGCAAATTTAATAAATGGAAAAAATATTTAAATAAATCAGCAGCTGGTCTAAAACTGTAGCTCAAGATGACAGCTGACATCCACCTGAATAAGTCCTGCCATCTTAAGGTTCAGAGAAAAGGGCAGAAGACAATGTTGCCCGCATGGGTCATGGAAATCGCCAAATCACTTTGAGAAAGAAAAGTGGTTGTGGTGGATGATTTCCTGCTGAGAAGTACCAAGCCTCAGACCTGATTCTGATCTATCAGAATGATATATAAAGAATACTGGAGTATACAGATGATATATTATGTCATGCCCCATGTATGAGGTTTTACATGACTTCCAACCTTCATTCTGTTATCATGGAGGTATATATTTTATGTATTTTTGTATACAGCAGTGTTTAATTTACACAGTGTTTTCCGTTACATTGATCAGTAGAAAGCAGTAGGTTTGTCCTATTAGGGGCTGTCCTATTAGGGGCTGTTCAGACATGTGTGTCCAGATGGTATTCTACAGAAGTCAAACCTATTGTGAAATGAGCTCCTGGACCTTTGTACTTCAGATGACTACATATTTATTTATTTATTGTTTATTTATTGGTTCGATTTATATGCCGCCCTTCTCCAGAGACTCAGGGCGGCTTACAATGCATTAAGCAATAGCCTTCATACTTTTGTATATACTTAGTAGGGCTTTCGGGCCCCCCAAGCGGTCTTCTTTTTTTATATAAAGTCAGCTTATTGCCCCCACAATCTGGGTCCTCATTTTACCTACCTCGAAAGGATGGAAGGCTGAGTCAACCTTGAGCCTGGTGAGATATAAATGCATTAGTTTCAAAAACTATCCAAATTGGATACTTAGCAGTATTGCAGGAAGGGATCTAAAGTGCAAAAGTCCACTACACCGACAGATTGTGTAATAATCCGGAAAATTTTTGAGTGTGCAGAAATGGACAAATTTACTATAGAATTAAATAACAAGGAAGACTTGGAATATTACTCAACCTGGGAAAACTGGTATCAATGGATAGAAAATAAAAATAGGAAATATATAGATCAAAATAAGACATAAATTGTGTTTACATATATTTGATCAAGAAGAAATATCTGAGAATATATGAATAGAGTTAAGATTTGTGTACTGTTGGAATGACGTTGAATTGTACAACTATCATGGACATATTTTTGTTACAGATGTATTTGTATTTGTATTTTAATATTTTAAATTTTAATAAAGGTTTTTTGAAAATTATAAAAAAATTAAAAAAATAAAGCGCAAAAGTCCATGAGCTCAATTCCTGATACAGAATTTGAACCCCATATAATAACATCTGGTGATTTACTTTTGAACTGACTTGATATGAGAGAGAGAGAGAGATGTCAGTCACAATTGTATTTGCAATGGAAGGAAGGAGCTGAAGCTCAAGAGGAAGAAAAAGAAGAAGAGGATAAGAGAACACTTAGAATTTAGATCTCCAGGACCAAAATAATGATATCCTAATGTACTGTAGGAAGTAACAGAGATTATCACAGAGCATCTGAATTTAAACTCCAAGAACTCCTGGAGTCTCAGGGTGGAAGAAAAACTCAGGGAGTTACAAACATGCTAGCTGGATGACTATACCATAGTCAAGATAGTTAAGCAGTTTATTAACAATATATTTATGATGACCCCTTGAACAGGAATGCAACAGTTTATAACAGCCAGCTTGGGTTTGTCACCAAACATGTCATGCTAGGATAACTTTATAGGTGGTCCTTGAGTTATGACCATAACGGAATCTGCCCATTACAGTCATAAGTCATAGCAGTCATAAAGTCATGTGACTAATTCAATTCTACAACTTTTGTTGCAACGGTTGTCAAGCAAATGCTGCTATTGTTAAGTGAGAATGTCACGAATTGTAAATACAAATGCCATGGTGGTTAATAACACAACTGGCTGAGGAACCACAAGTCTGGATGGTTGATCGGTCTGTGTGAGATTGTGCTCTTTACATCTACAATTGCAGCATGCAAGTCTCCAGAGGAAGAATATTGTAGAGTGGGGACAATTTCTTTTTTTTTTTTATTGCAAAAGTTTTACAATTACATTTTCACCCCTTTTTTTTTTTCACCCCCCCACCTCCCTCCCCAAACTTCCCATCCTCCCTAACCCTCCCTAACCCTCCCCCCCCAGACTTCCCTATTATGTACTCATAACTAATAACACTGATATGTATACCTGAACTCATCCCTCCCCCTACATAATTTTCCCTCTTTGTCTCTTTATATTAAAATATTTCTAATACATTGTTTTCAAATAAAAGCTATTTGATACTTTCTAATTTGGTATTTGTTCTGAACATATTCTATCCACCTTTTCCATTCCCATTCATAAGTCTCTTGTGAACAATCTTTTAAATATGCTGAAATCTTCGCCATCTCTGCAAAACTGGCCATCTTCGAAGTCCATTCCTCGATAGTAGGCAAAGCTTCATTCTTCCAATATTTACCTATCAACAATCTTGCTGCTGTTATCATATACAATATTAATTTTGTTTCATCCCGTGTAAAACCCTTAACTATGCCCAATAAAAACAATTGTGGAGAAAATTGAATTTTTTTCTTCAAAACATTCTGCATGACCCACCATATTTTTATCCAAAAAGCCTTAACTTTCCTACAGGTCCACCAAACATGATAATACGTAGCATCCAAACATTCACATCTCCAACATTTTGGCTGAACATTAGGGTACATACATGACAACTTTTTAGGATCTAGATGCCATCTATAAAACATTTTATAGAAATTTTCCCTCAAATTCTGCGACTGTGTAAATTTAACATTCTGAACCCAAATTTTTTCCCATGTTTCCAACATCACTGGTTCTTCAAAATTTTGTGCCCACTTAATCATACAATCTTTAACTAATTCCGTTTCTGAATCCCTTTCTAGCAAAACATTGTAAAGCCTTTTAATATGCATTGGACCTTTCTCTCTTATATGTCTAACCAATTCTTCCTCATGCAACATAATACCAGTTTTTTGGTCCTCTTTCCATCTCAGTTGTAATTGATTATATTGTAACCAGGTTAAATTAATCCCTTCGTCCAACAGTGTCTGCAATGTCTTCAACTGCCATCTGCCCGCATCTGTAAAAAGAACCTCTTTGTATAAAAACCCCCCGAGTGACATTATATTTGTATTCCACAAGGTATGACCAAGATCCAGCCATAGCGGTATTTTATAATCCCATTTGAGTCGGTGCTTCTTCCAAACTCTCATCAAAGAATCTCTAAGTATATGACTTTTAAATACTTTATCAACTTTGTCATCATAAAATAGGTAAGCATGCCATCCAAATTCAAGATCAAAACTTTCTGCATTCAATATTCCAGCCTTTTTACTTCCAAACCAATCACTTGTTAAAGTTAAAGCTGCTGCATCATAATATAACTGTAGGTTTGGAAGTTTAAGGCCTCCTCTTTCTGGAACATCTTGCATAATTTTCAATTTCACTCTCGGCTTTTTCTCGTTCCAGACAAACTTATTAAGTCCAGTTTGCCAAACTTTCAGTTGTTTATCACTTTTAAGCACCGGAATCATTTGAAACAAAAACAGAAATCTTGGCAAAATGTTCATCTTAACTGCTGCTATTCTTCCAAGTAAAGACAGTTGCAGCTTTTTCCAAGTCTCCATGTCTTTCTGAGCCTCTCGCCACAACACCTCATAGTTATTTTGAAACAATTTCATGTTTGATTCTGCAACCTGAACTCCAAGATATTTTACCTTAGGTACAATTTCAAAACCTGCCCTCCTTTCAAACTCATATTTACGATCTTGTGTCATATTTTTGACTATCATTTTAGTCTTTTTTGAGTTCACTCTGAAACCTGAAACTCTACCATAGTCTTGTATAATGTCGTTCATCAAGATTATTGATTCCATTGGTTGTGATAGGGTAACCACCAGATCATCTGCAAATGCCTTTACTCTATAATCCTCTTGCCTTATCATTATGCCTTTCAAAATTTTTGAGTCCCGTATTGTATTTAGCAAGACTTCCAATGTTAAAATAAATAAAAGTGGGGACAACGGACATCCCTGTCTTGTTCCTTTTTCAATTTTAAACTCTGTCGTCAAACTTCCATTAATAATAATCTGTGCTTTTTGCTCTTGATAAATTGCTGAGATTGCCTGTGTAAACTGGTCCCCAAAGCCCATCTTTTTTAAAGTCTTTAGTAGAAAATTCCAATCCACTCTATCAAAGGCCTTCTCCGCATCCAAAAAGACCAGCACTGCAGAAATCTGTTTATTCTTATCAAGATATTCCAATAAGTCTATTACTTGCCTTACATTGTCCTTCATGTATCTACCCTCAATAAATCCCGCTTGGTCCTCATGAATCACCTTTTGGATTACTGGCATCAACCTGTTGGCTAATACCTTCGCGTAAATTTTATAGTCTGTATTCAAAAGAGATATTGGTCTGTAGTTCTCTGGTTTTTTAGGACCAACTTGTTCTTTTGGTATCAAAGATATATAAGCAGTTGTCCAGGATGGGGGTATTTTACCCCCTTGTTGAATATTGCAAAATAAATCTCTAAGTTGTCCCACCATTTCAGCTTGTAAAGTTTTATAGTACACTGCAGTCAAACCATCCGTGCCAGGAGCTTTGGCTGTTTTTAGCTGTTTAATTGCTGCTGTTATCTCCTCCTCTGTTATAGGATAATTCATTCTTTCCTTTTGTTGATCAGTAATTTTTGTAACTCTCTTATCCTTTAAATATTTTTCTATAAGTCCATTCTGCACCTCATCTTTGGCATATAGTTTAGTGTAATAATCCACAAAAGCTTCTTTAATTAGTTTTTGTTGAAAGATTTCTTTCCCTCCAATATCAATACTATCAATAGTCCGTATACTTTGTTTTTTCCTCAATGTGTAAGCCAACCATCTGCCCGGTTTATTAGCATTGCAAAATGTATTATGCTTCGCGTATTGTAAACTTGTTGCAACTTGTTCCGCCATAAGCATTTGGAATTGATCTTTCAAAAGTTTTATAGCACTTCGTATTCTTTCATCTGTTGGGTTTTTAATAAGTAACTGTTCTTTATTCTTTATTTCCATTTCCAACTCAGATCTTTTCTTTTGTCGGAACAGTCTATGTTTAGAATTCATGTAGATAAGTACCCCTCTCATATAAGCTTTACTTGCATCCCAAACAATTTCAACTGGGGTACCTTTATTCAAATTTATTTCAAAAAATTCTTTCAAATGCTTTTTAAGTTCTATTATATTTTTTTCATATCTAAACAGGTTCTCATTTAATCTCCAAGAACGTCTCTCAACCTTATCCATCTCGATTTCTATCCATACAGGACTATGATCAGTCAAAATTCTTGGAAAAATCTTTGTTCTTTTTGTCTTAACAAGTAGATCATTTGACAACAAGATAAAATCAATCCTAGAAAAAGATCTATGTCTATCAGAAAAAAAAGTGTAATCCAATTCATTTGGGTTATGTATTCTCCAAACATCTTTTAGTTCCATATCTTCTTTCATATCAAAAAAGGTCTGTGGTAATCTAATTCTAGACTTTGCCAAGCTCTTTTTATCTAATTTAGAATCAATTACTCCATTCCAATCTCCCATAATTAAAATAGATCTGTAGTCCCATTGCAATATTTTAGTATGTAACATCTTGTAAAAATAATCCTGTTGTTGGTTGGGAGCATAAATTCCAATCAAAAGAATTTGTCCATTTGCTGTAAACAATTCAATTGCTACAAATCTACCATCTTGATCTACTTCTATAACTTTTGCTGTTAATTTTTTATTTACATAAATAACCACACCATTCTTTTTCTGCGAAGTTGAAGATATATAATGTGCTCCTAATTTTGAGTTTATCAAATATTTTTGATCTTGAGTTGTAATGTGCGTTTCTTGTAAACATATTATATCATTATTAAATTGTTTCAAATATGTAAATAATTTTTTCCTTTTCTGTGCTGAATTCAACCCATTGACATTCCAAGATAAACACTTAAAGGTCATTGACCTCTTCATGGAGCGCGGAGCAATATGCTTGAAGTTCATCCACAAGCTTCGATCTCGCTCCTCCCATAGCGCCAATCTCTTGTGCAGTGCTCTTAACTGCCTTCTTGTCTTGTCTTTCCTGTTGTTGTTGTTGCTTCTGTTTAAGTAGCTTGGATTGAGCTCTAGTTATACGTTGATCTTTAACTTCAGTCAACTGAATCAAATCCAAAATTGGAGAAGAATCCAGCGATGGCTCACTCAGAATACCTCCTTCTGCACCTTGCACGTTTTCTAATTCCTGCTTAGACTGTTCTTTCAATTGCCTCTCTTCACTCTCCTTAATCTCCAGAACTGTAGATGTACGTGGAGATGGTGTTCTTTCCATAAGAATAGTACTGTAAAAGTGTTGCGCCTTCTCCACGGTATTCAACCGATATCCTTCTCCCTTATATCTGAAAATTACCCCAGCTGGTGCATCCCACCGGAAGGGTATCTGTAAATTTTTCAATTCCTTAACAAGAAAACCAAATTCTTTTCTAGCTTTCAGCATTTTAGGAGGTAACTCTTTAAAAATTACAAGCCGTGAGCCCCCCACTTGTATAGAGGTGTGGAAAGATTTTTGCAGGATATCATTTCTAATTTCTCTCTCAGTAAAGTATATGACCACATCTCTGGGTAATTGTCTTTGCCTGGCCACCCAAGAGTTCACTCTGTAAATTTTATCTATTTTATGAAATACCAAATCAGGATTAACTTGTAGAATCTTAGCCAGGGCTTCAGAGCAAACTTGTCTCAAGTCCTGTCTTTCCTCCTCTCGAATTCCCCGAAGCCGTATGGCAAATTCCATCGCCCGGAATTGTATCATAACAATCTCATCTTCAATTCTCTGCATTTTATTGTCAACTTCATCAATTTTATAATCATTGTCTTTCATCCTAACATTAACTTCTGATTTAAATTCTTCAACTTTAAAATCAACTTTCCCAATAAAATCTGCCAGGCCAGACGCCACTTCTGATATTTTTTTGGTCACCATAATTTGATTCTGTTTCACCATGTCTTTAATTTCATTAATTTCCTGCAAAAATTCCTGATGTGATTTTTGAAGTTCCTGTTGTGATTCTTGAAATTTATCATCCAAAGTTTTAGAAATAAATTCTTTTAAATCTGCCACATCAAATTCTTTTTTCTGAGTTTGTAGCTGTTGAGCAGGGGGAAGTTGCGTTTGCTGTTTGTGTGTGGGGGATCCCCCCCCTAATGCCTTCCCTTCCTGCTTCTTTGAAGCCATCCTGGCTCGTGATCTAGTTTTTCTAAAGAGGGAGGTTCCTTTTCCTTTCCCTCCTGCACAAAGACTTCTAAAAAAGTCCCCCAGATTTGATCAAACAAGGGTTAAAATAAAGCAAAGTCCAATATTGAAAAGGGAAAAAATTTCCGAGTTATTTCTCTTGTAACAAGCAAGGCAGCTTAGTAGCAACTTGGAAACTTTGTAGCAAAACAAAGTAACTTCACCAATCCACACTCGCTGGCTCGTTAACTCTGAAGCTAGGCGCCATGTTTTTTCAAAGCACTTTCACTCACTCGCATTTTCTCAAATTGAAAAGTCAACAAAGTGCTAATACTTGCGTTTCCAAATTTCAGGATTCAGGTAGTTTCGCTGTTTATTAAAGCTGGTTCTTTCGCTTTAAGTTTCCTGCAGCCGGCTTGTTCTGCAGAAGCAGAATCGTCCCACGCCGCCCGGAGTCTCAGCAGGTTGGAAGGGAGCCGCGCCTGTTTCCTCCCCAGAAACAATTCCCTGGGGGGTTACAGGGGCTCGACCTGTGCCCTGCTATCTCTCCTCCAATAATCCTCAGGATTTTGAAGTTTTCGAGCCGCTTCTCGATCGCGAAGCGGCTCTACAGGCGGCGGGGCTGGCGGAGCTTCAAAGAGCGCCGCCGTCGCCGAAGACAAGGAAACCGGAAGTCCAGTGGGGACAATTTCTTACTGGGACCTGATCTCTGTACATCTGTAATGCATTTCAAAATAAAATATGCTTTTTAGCCACTGAAACAACTTCTTCTTCTTCTTCTTCTTCTTCTTCTTCTTCTTCTTCTTCTTCTTCTTCTTCTTCTTCTTCTTCTTCTTTCTTCTTTCTTCTTTCTTCTTTCTTCTTTCTCCTCCTCCTCCTCCTCCTGCGTTATTATCAACCTGAATCGATGAGATTACAGGCCACCGCAGGTACAGATGTCTGCTTGCATGTGTCGTGCTTCAGTAGAAACGCGGCATCAGGAGCTTCCTCAGACCTTAACCGGAACCGGGGCTCCTTCCATCCAGATCCAGACAATCCCACCTTCTGAACGTCAGCAACTCAACGTAGCAAGGACTAACCCCCCTCCCCCGCCAACACCCCCCCCCCCGCGACCGGCGAGGGCTAGGCGGGGCATCCCCAGAGTTCCTCCCCTCCGTTCACCCAACGTGGGCGGGCCTGGGCGGGGCGGCCTCCCGCTCGGAACTGTTCGGGGACCGGTGGTGCTGACTGAAGTCGCTCCCTTTGCTCTCCGTCCTCGGCGGCTGGTGCAGGGAGGGGCCAGCATGGCGCGGCCGCCGCCACCCCCTTCTTCTCCATCTCCCGGACCGCAGTGGTAGCAGCCAGGCTTTCCCTTCCTTCCTCCCTTCCCTCCTTCTGTCGTCAGCACCGCCATCGTCCTCCGCTGCCTCCGTCCCTTGGGTGCTATGGCCGCGGAAGTGGCCGGCCCCCCGGGCCTCCTCGTCCTCTGGCTCTTACCGCCGCTTGTTTTGCTTCTGGGGGCGCCGGGATCGTCAACCGGAGAGCTAAGATCCCCGGCGGCGTCGGGTGTGGAATCGCTGCTGGAGGAGTTCCGTCGCCAGCTGCAGCTTGAGAGGGATCCCTCCGGCGGCCGCAGCGATGAGCTGGAGGAAGCGGCCGGTCGCTGCCGAGGAGGGACTGAAGAACTAGGCGGCGGCGGCGGCGGCAGCAGCAGCGGCGGGAGTTTCTTCTCGGTCAGGTCCGACTCCATCATCCGCACCAAGGACTCCATCGCGGCGGGGGCCACGTTCCTCGGCTCTCCGGGCTCGGTGGCTGCTCCCAGGCATTGCCTCGATGCCTGCTGCGCCGATGCCCTCTGCACCCTCGCCGTCTTGCAGCAGCAGCAGCAGCAGCAGCCGGCCTCGGTCCGCTGCTATCTCTTCAACTGCACCTATCGCGGCCGCGCCGTCTGTGTCTTCTCCCCTCAGCGCGGCTACAACAGCTACTTCCTGGAACCCACCAGCCATCCTCCTCCGGCTTTGGGTAAGGAGAGCGCCGTCGGCTTAAGAGTTCGGCGGTTTCTTGAAAGGGGGGCTAAAATAATAACGGTTTCAGTTCATGAAAAGAGATGGGGGGCGGGAGCGAATTGCACGTGAACAGGAGGCTCTTAAGAGTATATTTAATACTAAAATATAGGAATGGAGAGGTAATGTAGTATTAACTCTCTCTCCCTGCCCCCAAAAATCGTTTTATCCCCTCCCTCCCTCCCTCCCTCTATCTATCTATCTATCTATCATTCATCTATCTATCTATCTATCTATCTATCTATCTATCTATCTATCATTCATCTATCTATCTATCTATCTATCTATCTATCTATCTATCTATCTATCATTCATTCATCTATCATTCATTCATCTCCAGGAGCCTGGATAGGTCAGCAGACTAATGCATTGTAATTTAACTCCAGCTGTCTGCAATTAGTAAGTTCGAATCTCACCAGGCTCAAGGTTGACTCAGCCTTCCATCCTTTCTAAGGTAGGTAAATTGAGGACCCAGTTTGTGGGGGCAATAAGCTGACTTTGTATAAATATACAAAAGTATAAAGGCTATTGCTTAACGCATTGTAAGCCGCCCTGAGTCTCCAGAGAAGGGTTGCATATAAATCAAATTTTAAAAAAATCATTCATTCATCCATCTATCTATCTATCTATCTACTTACCTACCTCCTATCTACCTACCTATCATCTATCTATCTGATTTCTATAGCTGCCCATCCCAGCAAACACCAGCTGGGTGGCTAACAATTAAAAAATGCCAGCATCATCTTCTTCAGATATTTGTATAGTTGCACAGGACGTGTGCTTTTTTTCCATTCCATTGCTTTCCTTCCTGGGTATACAGTTCCAAGTGTTCCCAGAAGGGGTACACCCTCTGCTTGTTTATATGATCCAATAAAACAGAGCTCATTCCCTATGGATGATTGTTTCCTCTGTGAAGTTTTGCTTCAAATGCATTCTTGTAAATATCGTGGGATAATTTTTGTGAAGGCTTTACATTTCCATTATTTTAGCTTTTTCATTCCTTGATCATCCTTGCTGCCTTACTCTGGGCCTGTTTTCCAGATTTTATGAATCCTTAAAGAGTGGTGCTTAGTGTGTCTATTCTTACTTCAAAATTGATTTGGGACTGGCATAAGATGGTCAGATATGAATCTAATTTTGATATACATAGACTAGCTACTTCAAACTGCAGACTGATAATTTTTGTTTGTTCTTAATGTATCTTGTTTAGCGTGCCAACTACATAGACAAGAAAGGACAGCTAGGTTTCAGTTTTGAAGAGTGGTAGTTTTATTTTTCTGACTGGAAATGAATTAGTGATTATTAGGGAATAAAATGAAGAAGTTGCCTTAACCTGAGTGATTGACCCAGTATATTAGAAGTGAAATGTATTTTCCTCATTTGTGTGTAAGGCCACGGTTAACCTAGTCAATTGTGTTTATTCAATAAACCATGATTCAATTAACAATGTGTTAGTTATTGTATCATTGCAGTTCCAGAATCAATTCATTGGGTTCGTTCCCTCCATTTTTCAAATTATTCATGCAGGTGTTTTCCAAAAACACTAGAACTGTATTTTTATAGCCCTGTTGCCTGAGATATTTAACTCAAATTTCTATTGTCGGCTGCAAATTGGGGCTCTGGACAAGCCAAGTGAGCAATGATTATGTATGCCTTTGTTTTGCCTGTTTTAGAAAGACTTTCAATTACATACCAAGATCACAACTTATTTGTAGATCTATTCTAATTCACAAAAGCTACATTCACTAGCCTGGCTCAAAAATGAGCAGGATAATCATGAGCATAAAATATTATCCAACTATTATCCACAGTGGACCAGAAATGCTCAATGGGCCTCTTCACACTTTAATTGAGTCAATTAAAAATCTGCCAATGTTTTCTATTGCAATTTTTTAGACATTCCACTTAATTTTATAGAAAATAAACATATAAATACATTTGTTTTTTGATTAAACATTTTTAGGAGGGGTTCAAGGTGCATGCACTTACATTATGAGACAGTCAAGTGATAGCCAAATGATATGTGAAGCAGTGCTTGTCATTCATTATACAATTATCTTTCCATCAGTGTACAGCCTCCAGGCTTTCCACAACTCATTTAAAACCCAAAGAAAGACATGAGATAATTCATGTTTCATGTTCTTAGTTCAGAAGCGATGGAAGCAAGGGCAGCGTAGGAGGCTGCAGAATGATGGGAAAGTATGGGGGTGGAAATCCAACAACAAGGGCATCCTTGGCCAAATTGCAACTCTAGGTAAGCAAATACCATGTCAAAATAAATTCTAAACCAAAGCTTGATCTTGAGTATCAAATGGGAAAGCAGAAGCCTTTTTCACAAGGGGGGGGAACATTTTGCAGAATTGGAGGACTAGATTTCAAAACCATGACCATAAAGTGATCCAACTGTGTTGATGAATATATGCTTATCAGAGCCTGTGTTCCTGTTAGCGGACGGTTAAATAGAAAGCAAAATCATATCTAATTTAAAATCTCAGAATCTACTTTACATATAGGCTTCATAAACATTAAATATAGAAGTTTTTCATTTGTGTCCAATAAACTTGTACTAAAAGTCTGGAGTAGATTGATGAATATATTTTGTTGTTAAGACAGATTTTTCTTGATTTAAAAATCTACAATAAAACAATACAAGTGAGTCAGGCAAAGACAATAATCCTAACTTTGAGTGATGTATACTCATTTTTTTCACTAAGATTCTTTATTTTAATTAGAAACTGATGAGCCTCCTCTTAGCAAGGCAGGAGAAGATATTATTCTTCAACTACCTGTTGACTGGGTTATTCTGGATGGCAGAGAAAGTGTGGATGACCATGGAATCATACGATATGAGTGGACATTACTTCAAGGTGCATCTTCCGTTGATATGCAGGTACGTTATATTTTGCAATACAAGGTATATTCTGCACTTTTTGTGGAATTTTAGAAACAACAGAGCTGAGAAATATTCACTGTTCTTTCAGAATAAAGCAAGTAAAGAAATATTAGAGACAGTCACTTGTTTTTGTTGATATTTGTTTCCTGAAGCATGCATTCGTGAAACTGGGTTTACAGATGAATGCATGCACTGATTCTTGCACACACAGACAGAAAACATTTGAATTCAGATTCAGTGATGTTCATACTAAATATATTAAAATCAGTGGAATTACTAAACTCATATCCAACTAAGTTCCTTTTTTAAATAGGTCTGAGTATTAGTTTATGCATCTTTATTAAGCTATGGTTTATGTACTGACAATTTACTGAATAAATCACAGTTGGTTTCACACATGTTAAGCCATAAATCATGATTTATAAACCACAGTGACTAAGAACAAACAAAATTCAAGTCCACCCTCAGTCATGAAAATCTATTGTATGACTTGGGATTAGTCATTCAATCTTTTGAGCAGATTGACATGTTGTTTTATTGTAACTGATCTGTCTGGAGGCAAAATGATTCTATTCTCTAAGCCTTCAGAATGAGAGGCAAAACAAACAGTCCACACTAAAGGAAGGCATTGATATGATAGTTAGAAGTCAATGTGTGGGTCATGACTATCTAAGTGATAGCAAACCAATTGCAATAGGAGGAGTTGCCCACACAAACCAGATTACTCTGCAAATGTGGTTCTGCCTTGCCTAGATGAATTAGTGGTTGGCTAATTCAACTCTAGTCCTGCTGTGATGGGAGAAGTAGTTGGCTTCTCCTATCACAGCAGGATCAAGTTTTCTCCAGTTTTACATGTGTAAAAGAGATAAAGAATCCCAATTTTGCATGTGTTATGGAATGTCCTAAGTGCACTTTCCTTCCACTCTGGCTACCTGGTAATGAGAAGATCAAGTCAGGATTGCTTCAGCTTTTCTCTTGCCTTGGTGAGCTACTGCTTGGTGTGGCATTGCAGAATATGAGTAATATATACTTGCTTGCATATTTAGGAAAATGCATGTTTTGGAAAGTGCAGGGCTCCAGCACTGTGCTCAAAGACAGGGGTGCCTTTTCTTTATTTTGAAGGCATGTGCAACGAGTGCAAAACTGAAAGAAGTTGGGGCAAGGGAAATGTGCACAAAGATAACTGACAGAAAAGGAAAGGATGGGTGCCTGGATGGCAGTGAAAATAGAAGGAATGAGAATCCTTCTGTAGAGAATCCCCAGAAATCTGCCTTCTTTGTCCTTTTCCAGGCTTCATGATTCCAGGAGGAGAGGCTTGCAAAACAAGGTGTTTTTTATGTTGGATAGGGCACCAAGATCCCATCTGTGTGTGCTGGGGGAAGGTAGGGAGGTAGAAGGTATAAAATGCACAGAGAAGAAAACTGCCTGATAGTGCTTTGCCTCAAGTACCTGCTTATGTCTCTTTCACTTCCTGCTTGTGTCCTGGAAAATTGTCGTTTGAATGGGGAGGCAGCAGGACTGAAGACCAGCAGGGCTCCAGTTTTGCATGCATAAAAGGGATAATGAGTAAGGAACCATTTTGATGCTAAGCTGATCTCTGGCACTCATTATAACAGGGGAGACATTCCTTGCTTGATTACCTCACCATTTTAGGCCTAGGACCACAGATTTTGAGAACCCATGTTTAAACAAAGATTCATCAGGGAAATCTATGAGCAAAACAACTGCATCTATTAACATTACAAAATGTCACTTCCAGGAATTGATGTAGATACTCACATCGACAAAGTACAAAGTATTTATAGGAACCCAAAGGTGCTTTTTTCAAGAGGCAACTGGACTTTCTGTTTTTTTCTTTGAAGACGTTTCGCTTCTCATCCAAGAAGCTTCTTCAGCTCTCAGATGACTGAGAATCTCTATAGATATTTATAGGAACACTTCCCAAAAATGTGTAGTTATTTATTGCATTCAGGACTTGCCCTATTGTCATCATATAGATGCAGTCGAAGGGGTACTACTACAGTAGTTATTACTTTATTATGTTATTATAAATAACAATGTACTGCAAATATGTACTGCAGTTGTATTTTGCTTAATCAAAGCAAACCCAATATTGCAACCCCTTATCTCTAAAGGGGTTGCAATATTGTTGCAACTCTACTGAAATATTAATATTAAAAGGGTATGCCTATGCTATATCTTAAACTATTTGGCTCTTTTATTGGTGTATCTTGTAAATTAAATTGCTACCTGGAAAAAAATCAGATGGCAAATCCCAAGCATAAATAAAAATATTTCACTTTAAATTTAGCAGATTTCCCCCCCCCAACCGAATGACCTTCAGTTTGCTTAAATTACCTAAAACGTTTTAGACCTGAGATGCAGAGAGTGGTTGTCTCCTAGAAGCCAACACATAAAGCCTGATTACAGTTATTGTTAACATAATTGGGGTCAGTTGCTGATTATATTTGCTCACCGTAACGTTGATATTAATGAGTTAATTTTCTATTCTTCAGCTCACAATGGTGAATAGAACTGTATGTTTGAACAAGATAAAATATGGATGCTTTGTTCAAGTCACCTGAATTCTGAGTAAGCAGTGGTATAAAGAGAAATTAAACATATCACAGTGCCCTTTTGGAAAGACCTACAGCATTTAGGTCAGGGACAGCTGGCTGGAATAAGGACAACTTGTATTGTTTCAGTACGCCCGATGCCAAGGCAAATGACATTTTATTTTGTTCGGTTGATTCATTTATTTATGTGATTTATATAGCTGCCCACTCAGCACATGATTCAGAGTAGCATATTACCAATAAACAAATCACAATTGAGTGCATATAAAAACAACACAATGATCAAAGAATCAGAAACCCAACAGGACGTAAAATGCTTAGAAAAGCTTCAGCCAGTGGGAGCATACCTGACTTAGTACCTGGGGAAAGAGCCAGGTTAATAATGGTTTTTGAAAAACAGGTAGGGTCAGGCCGACCATATCTTATGGGGATGCTGTCCCAAAGGGCAAGAATGGCAACTAAGAAGGCACATCCTCTACATTCTGCCAGATGACACTGTCTAAGTGACAGGCATGCCAAGACTGCAAGATGTTACTGGACAGACTGAAGTAATCAGAGGTAACAGTTGTACAAATAACATGGCCCTCCTCCATGAAGAATTTAATACATGAGAACCAACATCTTAATTTGTACTCCAAAGCACAAAGAAGCAGTGTAGCTCACAAAGTAGACATTAAGTGGGTATATTGAGATACCCCAATAACTATCTGTAATGCCACATTTTGGACCAGCTACAGCTTCCAAGTGGTCTTCAGGGACAACTTCATAATACAGCCCATTGCTATAATCCAAGAGGTGATCAAGGCATCAGTGATTATGAACAGGACCTCCTGATCCAAAGTGGGTTCAGTATAATTGTAGCTGTGCAAAGGCCTTCTGAGCCATGGCTGCCACCTGCTGTTGAAAACTGACGGAACAGATCAGGATTTCTCAACCTTGGCAACTTTAAGACACGTGAAATACAATTCACATTTACTGGCTGAGAAATTCTGGGATTTGAAGTCCACATGTCTTAAAAATTGCTAAGGTTGAGAAATGTTGGAATAGATTCATTCACTGTAGAAGAAACAATATTGTTTTGTGATTTAGTCGTAACGGGAAAAATAATGCATTTCTTTCTGTAATAATCTTTTCAGTAGAACTTGTTTTTCTTATATAAAGCCTGCAAAGATTTCCCTGCCCTTTCTCTGGAGTGCTCTTCTTAAAATGCCAGTGAGGTGCTAAGATTCTAATGCTTCAGTCTTATGCACAACTATTCAGCATAGTTGAAGTTACTCTTAGTGACAAGGGAAGATGGATGTGGGGATCTGTAGAATAGGAAGATTGGTTTAGTTGAATCATACGCAGTGAGGATTGCATACACAAAGCTTGCATTGTTAGCCAAACTGAATTCTCAGATCTAAAAAAACTTCTGGAAACAACAGAATAGAATCTATGATAAAAGAATCAGAGTAGAATCAGTGATAAAAGCTATGAAGAAATAGCTTCTCTGTGCCAAATATCAGATGCCTGGTTATATGGAGTCCTGCTTCATGGGATTCTCATCCATTCATGTGTACACACCCAATCACACAAACTGCTTTTATTTTCTACTTTTGTGAGGATGATAATTTAAGTGAGGTTTGTCACCTATTTTCTGAGCCAAAAATAAAATGATGCTGCTTCCCTCCAGTTGACAAGACTGGCAAGTGAAACATATTTCATTGCTAAATCACTTATTTTATCTTCCATCATACCGGAATATGGACTTGTGGCTTACAGTGTTTTTCATTGTGAAAATGTCTTAGGGGTTTGAAAGAATACCTTCCTGCTCTCTGCTACTTGAGAAAGTTGGCTGATTCACTGAGATGTAAACTATGAATTTCCTCTTTATATTTTAAGATTTAAGATTTTAAAACTAACAACATGACAGCAATCCTGGAGAATTTCAAACACGTTGCTCTTTTATGATAGCACTGCACTGAAATGTGTACTCTCTCAAATCTGTATTTTTTGCTACACCATCTTGAAATCTAAGGATGCATTGATCCAATGTGGTGCAGGGTGGGGGACTTACAAATGATCACTGTATTTGTTTCCAATATCTATTTTACCAATAAACCCTAGACTTTTTTTGATTTGCTTTTCCTGTGTTCAGGCAACCTAGGCAGGAATAAAAAGGCATGATGCCTTTAATTTTACACTCTCCTATGTATATTATAGAATGTGTGTGTATGCATGCATCTCAATCCTCTCATGATTGTATGAGAGTTGTACCTTGGTAGCTATAATATGAAGGATGGGATTCCATCAATGTCCTATTTTTTTGGCTCAGGTACCTCAGCCAGGAACACTGAAGCTCTCTCATATGCAAGAAGGAAAATACACACTGCAGCTGACCGTGACTGACACAGCTGGCCAAAGGAGTTCAGATAACGTTTCAGTGACAGTACTTCCAATGATTCATTCTGAATTAGGTGAGAAAACTGCTGAAATAACCATTTTCTTGTTCTGTGGTATAGTTGACAATGAGACTGTGTATGTCTGTAATTAAAATCACAACAGAACATGCTTTAAATACATTGCAAATAGGGTACAGGTCTTACAGTTTAAACTACCTTAAAGAGGCAATCTGCACAATGTACAATATCCACCACATTTCCTTCTACACCAGTGCTTTTTAATTCGGGCAACTTTAAGATGTGTGGACTTCAACTCCCATAATTTCTAATTGCCAAGGTTGAAAAACACGGTGCAAACGCCTGTTCTCTTTTTCATTTGACTCTCCTGGCATGCTATTCCATTCATTCCAGTAAACTGTATTACAGATGTAGTCTCCAAGACATAATTTTGCCATTATATGTGACACCCACTATAGCAGGACCCACAATACTAACCTGGGCAGAGATCTTGCAATTGAGCAACATGTTTAAGCAACTTTATCTCAAAAGAAAGTAGTTTTTCCTTCTATATACAATACCAAGAATGCTTCATTCCTTTTGACATAATGCACAATCACTCCAATCATCTAGTTAAATGAATCCCATATGGTATTTACTCCAATTGACTCTGGGTGGTTTACAAATAGTAACATGAAAACCAATGCCAGCCAAAAACAAGATGACATCTGGGCACAATATACAAACAGAAAATAAAAATAACAAATATGCAAAGCATTTGTTCCAGCACTGTTCCTGCGTGCCAACTTTGTTCATAATTCCTACATTTCAATCCTGTCTTAAATGAGCTCCTAGAGAACTCAAGACACCATACGTAGTCCTCCATTTTTTCCCAACAAGCAATCCTGTGAGATAGATCAGGAGCTAGCAATGGAACTGTCCAAAGTCATCTAGTGAGCAACCATGGTTGAGGGTGAACTTGAATATGGATCTGGCTACTCTTAGTCCAATACCTTAGCAATTACCTGCTCTGGCTCTGTAATGGTCAGTAGGAATATCCTTGAAAGACAGAAGGCAGAAGAGCTGGAACCAGGGCAGTGGTGAGATAAGAGACATCTCAGCCTACAGAAAGAATGTGGAAAGTGGCTCAGAAGGGACCCTCCCTAGTTCCCTGGAAAGTAAAAGTGGGGGAGAGGAGAAGCACTTTCAGATTTTGCCAAGATTTTGTTATTGGACTCTTACAAGAAAGGTAGTGTTAGTTTCTTCTCTGGATTACCTTGAAAGGCTGACAAGCTTTTACTTCCTACTTCTGAATCTCTCCAAGTATATAACCAATTCCAGTAGGAACCGTCTCATCCTTGAGTCACAACCAATGGTCAGATTCAGATGTTGGGAACCAGATTCAGGAATCATGACTTACAAGGTGCCAAGATCAAAGGATACCACAGCCTATCTGTTCTGCAGATACTGCATCTCCCTTCTCCTCCCCACATTCCTCCTGTCTCTACCAGCCTAGGTTGCCCCAGTCTTTGGAGAAAGACTCCGTTGTTTCACCTTGGGCCTGGCTCATTGCTTTTACCTTCTTGGCTTTGCTCCATTTTCCCTTTCTTTCCCTCCAGGTTTTTACAACCTCTCCAGCTCAGCTGTATTTTTTCCCAACATTCTAATCACCATAGCAACCATTGCTGGGAAGTATCCTTGCTCTCCTGACCCTTCTTTCTCCTATTATTTATTTATCAGAATTATGTTCTCCACTTTTATTCAGGAGCTTAGTTTAAATAATCTAAATATTTATTTTGGGTTGCATGAGGGAGATCGAGCTGTACTAAAAATTCAAGAGAATTACCAAAAGGAGTCTGGTCTCCTAAGGTACCAGTTGCTGGCAGATATTCTAGGGTTGCTCTGATGCTTATAAAGAAAATTACAAGCTTGATATACAGGTGGCCCTTGACTTACAACAGTTCGTTTAGTGACCATTCAAAGTTACAACGGCACTGAAACAAATGACTTATGACCGCTTTTCACACTTAAAACCTTTGCAGCATCCCCATAGTCACGTGATCAAAGTTCAGATGCCAACTGACTCATATTTATGTGCTGTGTCCTGAGGTCACCTTTTGTGACCTTAAGAGCTGTAGTGGCGCAGTGGTTAGAATGCAGTACTGCAGGCTACTTCTGCTGGCTGCCTGCAATTTGGCAGCTCAAATCTCACCAGGCTCAAGGTTGACTCAGCCTTCCATCCTTCCGAGGTCGGTAAAATGAGGACCCAGATTGTTGGGGGCAATATACTGACTCTGTAAACCTCTTAGAGAGTGTAAAGCACTATGAAGCGGTATGTAAGTCTAAATGCTATTGCTATTCTGACAAGCAAAGCCAATGGGGAAGCCAGATTCACTTAATTGGGTTACTAATTTAACAACTATAATGATTCACTTAACAACTGTGGCAAGAAAGGTTGTAAAATGGGGCAAAACTCACGTAACCGTCTCAACGTTGGGTATAAATATGGTTGTAAATTGAGGACTACTACCCTATTTATGAAGCATTCAAAAGGCCTAACCACAGACCAAGAAAGGAGGAAATGTTGCTGAGCACGTCCTCCCTTATCAAAATACCAGCACCCAGAGAAGGAAGAACCAATATCTAATCATCACACTAAGCAGCAATGAAAGAAGAACAATACCACTAATCATCACATCCTGTCCAAATCCAACAAGGTTGGTACTCTAGACTACTATATCTAAACAGACAACAAAGCTCACTCCTAACCCGATAATGAAAGAGTTGCACAAAGCAAACCAAGCTCAGAGAACACCAAGAATCCCAAAATTCAGCCCTGAGCTACATATAGACCTTCCCCTTGTTTAGCAACTGAGTCCCATTCCAACTACCAGGAAAGTTAAGTATTAAGCAAAATGAAATGATTGTTATGTGAACACATGAGATGGGGGAGGGAAGGAGAGAGAGAAAATGCAAAATCACTAGTTGCTGTCATCTCATTCATATGGTTCCCTTACACAGCTACCCCAGCATTACTCTCACTTCAGCATGTACTGTTGTTAGATGCCCAAAATTTGGTCATAAAGGCGCATATTGGTTGGAAAATGATTTTTATTACCATTCATTATCATTATGTATGCAAATGGTTATTAGCTGAGATAATTGCTAAATGGGGAGCGGGTGTAATCTCTATTGTTAAATATTTATAATTTCTCCAGGAAGAAATAGGAGGGCTACATACACTGCCTTCAGCTTTGAAACAATAGGCAGGATATAAATCCAATAAATAAATGTAAGGCAATAAAGGTCATATAAAATTCAACAATTATGAGCAATTAACTCAGAACAGCAGCTTCTAATAATAGAATAGAATAGAATAACAGAGTTGGATGGGACCTTGGAGCTCTTCAAGTCCAACCCCCTGCTTAGCACCCCTAATCCTTCTTTTCATTAAACTAGACATACCCAATTCCAGCAACCGTTATTTATATATTTTAGCCTCCAGTTCCCTAATTATCTTAGTTGCTCTTCTCTGCACTCTTTCTAGAGTCTCAACATCTTTTTTACATCTTGGCGACCAAAACTGGATGCAGTATTCCAACTGCGGCCTTACCAAGGCATTATAAAGTGGTATTAACACTTCACATGATCTTCTGTTTATGCAGCCTAGAACTGTGTTGGCAGCTGTAGCACACTGCTGGCTGATATTTAAATGGTTGTCCACCAGGACTCCAAGATCCCTCTCACTACTATTTCTTACTATAGTTACTTAATAGTTACTACTATTGAGTGAGGTACCACATATACTGTACCTTTGTATTTTGTTTTTCTTGTCTAAATGTAGAGCCTTACTTTTTTCACTGTTGAATTTCATTTTGTTAGATAGCGCCCAATGTTCAAGTTTGTCAAGATCCTTCTGTTTCTTAAGCCTATCTTCTGGAGTGTTGGCTATTCCTGCCAGCATGGTGTCATCTGCAAATTTGATGAGTTCCCCATCTATTCCCTTGTCCAAATCATTGATGAAGATGTTGAAGAGTACTGGGCCTAAAACAGAGCCTTGGGGTGCCCCACTGCATACTTCTCTCCATGTAGATGCAGTTCCATTGAGGACTACATGCTGAGTGTGGTTGGTCAGCCAGTTATGAATCCATCTGGTGGTGATGCTGTCTAACCCATAGTTTTCTATCTTATCAAGTAGTAGATTATGGTCTATTTTATCAAATGCCTTACTGGAGTCCAAATAAATTATATCCACAGCATTCCTCTGGTCCACTAATTTTCTCAGCTCAGCAAGTAGAATACAGATTATGTCCCATGTATGCTGAATTGGTATAGCGGACAGAATTTAGTTTTAACTGGTTGCTTTTTCCCCTTTGTCCAGAGATAACATTTGTTGAATGGTTTTGCCTTATTCTTCTACCTGAAATATTCATAGAGTCATTTTATGAAGGACAGGGATGAAAGGATGCAAAACAGGAGGGCTTCCATTGCTGCAATATCCACAGTAAACAGCTGCTTTTTATATTTTGCAATTTAATTTGTCTTCTAACCTGAGCATTGGCCTATTGCAGGTTGTGTTGGGAAATGTTCCCGATACCAGTTCCTCTGTGATGACGGCTGCTGCATTGACATCACTTTTGCCTGTGATGGAGAGAACCACTGTCCTGATGGGTCAGATGAAGCTTTTTGCCATAAATGTGAGTAAACAGAATCTGTCCATTTAAACATTTAAAAAATAGCTCAACAATAATAATAGTTCAATAATAAGTGAAGGCATGTAGATTTGAAATCCTGCATTTGAATCTTAGGGTGAGGAAAATAGCAATAGCAATAGTACTTAGACTTATATACCACTTTATATGTTTTACAGCCCTCTCTAAGCAGTTTACAGAATCAGCATATTGCCCAAAGCAGTCTGAGTCCTCTAAGTGTCTATGGAGATTCTCAGTCATCCAGGTCATGGTTGTCCCAAGGTGCTTTTTCAAGAGGCAACTGGACTTTCTGGACCAGTTTTTCAAGTTGCCTCTTGAAAAAGCACCTTTTTCAAAAGGTGGGTCCTCATTTTACTAACCTTGAAAGGATGGAAGGCTGAGTCAACCTTGATTTGGACAAAATCAAACTCCTGGATGTGAGCAGTGAGTTAGCCTGCAATACTGCATTCTAACTACTGTAAACCCAGTTAAGCTTCATTTCCTTTTTTAAAATGCTATCATTTGCACACTAATATCGTATTGATTGTTTCTAGGTCAGTATTTCTCAATCTTAGCAGCTTTCAGAATTCCCCACCCATGCTGGTTGGGGAATTCTAGGAGTTGAAGTCCACACATCTTCAAGTTGCCAAAGGTTGAGAAACAGTGGTCTAGACATATCAGTGGCTTAAAAAGATTACAGTTGCCTTGGGTCCCACAGGCACAGGAGGCTTCACCTGTCTCCCTTGCTCTTTCCTTGCCCCATGTTTTCTGCAAGGCTAATTGTACGGTGTATAGCTACTATATTTCGACTGCAAGTTTCCAATTGGCCTGTAAATGCCAACAAAGATCTGGGGTTTTGACTATCACTATGCTATCCTCTAGCAATTGGGATCACCAACATGATTGCCAACGTCCGATGACAGATATGGCACAAGAAGAAGATGCTATCCTCTAGCAATTAGCTAGATTGCAGTCCAGGCATTTTGGGTCTACAAAAGAAAAATTTTGTGGCAGGTGTGTGGACTGAATTTTTGAGCAGGAAGGGGCGAAGGTATACTTTGAGTGAGTGAGAAAATGAAGATAGCCCATCACAAAATGACATGTGACTTTCATTTACTTTGTCTCACCTCAGTGGTATCTGGTTGATCACTATGAGAAGCTAAACAATGAATTAAATTGGACTTTGGCCTAATCCAGTTGGGCTTTCCTTATGTTCTTGTGTGTTTTTTTTACACTCAGATAATTCAGGACAGAGTGCAATAACTCACATAGACACTATTCAACAAAAATCAGTTGAATTTATGAAAAAAGCCAATAAAGACCTTACATTTGAAATCACCCAGACAAGTACATTAAGCAGTCAAGTACTTGAACCAGAGAAAATCAAACAACCACCCTCTCAGGGACCAAAGAAACAAGTTACAGGGTTTATACCAGGTAAGATTAACAATATGATTGATTGATTGATTGATTGATTGATTGATTGATTGATTTTTAAAATGTATTGGCCACCCGTCTTGCCATAAAGTAACTTTGGTTGGATTACAGTTTTAAAAATATATCTACATTAAAACACAAATAAATTAAAACCAAAGATTAAAATCTAAGGACATGTGAGGAGCAAGGGAGGGTGGACTAGAAGGTGGGGGGAGGTGGGATCTGTTGTTACTCAATCGACCACCTCCACCTTTATATTTTGAATACATTGTTTTTTTCTACAATCCTATGAATTGGAAAAATGCTATTATAGTCCCCAGGGCACTGCAGTCTAAGCATTCATATGATGTATGAATACTTATATTAATGCATTACAGTACTAGAGTGTATATTAATAAATAGGCTTACTTACAAAGTTAAGTTTATTTTTGCTCAAATGTGGAGTTATTGTATATAGTCATGTATAAGCCTATCCACAGAATAAGCTGACACTTAAAATTTTAACCAAAATGGCACTTTTGAAAAATGTGCCACTTGTGAATAAGCTGATCCTCAAAAAATTTTAAGGCTTAATTTTCACAATTGTTCCTTGAGTTGACTATAGAAATTTGTTAAAGAAATGCATGCAGTTAATTCAGCTACAGCTTTGGGAAACCAGGTGATTTCCACAATTTGATGAGTAATACTCATGTATACAATCAAGGCTGGGTAGAGATGGACGGAAGATAGATCATAATTTATATATGTACCTCAAAAACACCAGTGAATGAATCAATGTTTTCCCCTATATATTTTGCACAGACTTTGAAAACAAATAGTAGCAGCTATATTCAGTGCTATTCTTGTATTGGAGCATGCTTTCATGTGCTTATCTGGTTTCCTCCTATTCATGGCAGCCCTTTTGTCTCTGCAAAGCTGCTCCTGAAAATTAAAATTGAGATTGAGCAATATTGCATGAGAGAACACAGGATGGAATTCCTGAAAATGAGAGGCTTCATTTTATACAAGTAGAAGTGTAGAAAACACTTCTACTTCTACTTGTTTTCTACTAGTAGTATACTACTGCTTGGATGGAATCAGTAGAGGTAGTCCTTGAATTACAACAATTCGTTTAGCGATTGTTCGAAGTTACAATGGCACTGAAAAAAGGTAAGTCATGGCCATTTCCGTCATGGCAGATCCCCATGGTCATGTGGTCAAAATTCAGATGCTTAGCAACTGATTCATATTTATGACGGTTGCGGTGTCCCAAGGTCATGAGATTACTTTTTGAGACCTTTTGACAAAGTCAATGGTGAAGCAAGATTCACTTAACAATCGTGTTACTAACTTACCTAACAACTGCAGTGATTCACTTAACAACTGTGGCAAGACAGGTCAAAAATGGGGCAAAATTCACTTAACTACTGTCTTGTTTAACAACAGAAATTTTGGGCTCAATTGTGGTCATAAATTGAGGACTATTTGTAATCTCCCTAGTTTGTTATATTTGAAGATAAATTACTATTATGGAATAGTAATAGCACATCATGCCATGCAACACATGAATAATGTTCTATCATGTATTCAAATTTCCCTTCACTCAAGGGAGAACCACGGGGACATTCTGTCATTAGACTACTTATGAACAAAGTGCCATCACCTCACCCTTCCTGCTGTGCTTCCATGGCTTCAGAATTAATTGACTGGAATATGCAAGGGATGAATGCCTTATGTAGGGAAGCAACTTCTTCAATATGAAGAACAGTGAATGAAGTGGGTAGAAATAGCTAGATACTTCCAGGTGTTGGATTCTGTTAAATATAAGGGAAAAAGGCAACATACTTAAATGGATGCATTTGGGAACTGTGGCTGGAAAGATTCTTTTCAGGTCAACAAAAGGGACAAGGGCAAGATTCTGTATTCTGTTATAGCCCTTGTTTAAATTACGGTAATGTATTCCAAATATATTATAAAACCTAACTGCTGTCTGATTTTCATATGCTAATTACAAAGATTTAGAGTTAATCTATTTTTCTTCTTATAATTACAGAGCAGTGCTTGCTCCCCCTAGCCACTGGCTCATGCAACAGACACCTCCCTCGCTGGCATTTTGATGCTTTTTCAGGCACTTGCATGCATTTCATCTATGGTGGTTGCAAAGGCAATGAAAACAACTTTCTTCAAGAATCTGACTGTCTTGCTGAATGTGTAAAAGTTCATGGTAATAATCAGTCACCTGGGGTAGGGAAGTGGCACAACATAACATAGCATAACATAACACTTTGCTCTGTAGTCCCACTGGAATGCCAGTTGTGTTTTAGCAATCCTTCTATTGATGGAGAAAGATTTGGTAAAAAGCTTAAGAATATACCGTAATCTCTTTGCAATCTGCTAAAGTGCAGATCTGTCTGTCATAAAATCTATCATAGTAATGGATAGATTTGCATGGCATGTAAATATTGGAATGGCATCAAATACTGATTATTATTTTTTTGTACTTTATCTACATGGGCTTGGCAGTATTTGCCAACTTTAAAAATTTATCATTTAACATTACTAGTTTGAAAATGGTCATCTCACTCTCTGGGCCCCCAACATTTACTTTGTCTAAGGTGACCATTTTTCAGTATTTCCAATTTCCAAATTCTAAGAACAGAAAAAGAATTTGTAGACCAGTCAGCAATCATTCTTAGCTGGAACTACTCAGTGGTAGGTTGCCCCCGGTTCGCACCAGTTCTATAGAACCGGTAGTAAAACCTGTGGGAGGCTCCGCCCACCAATCCCAACATCATCAAAATGCTTCTGTGCATGTGCAGAAGCTTCTGCGCATGCACAGAAGAGCACATACGTGACCCCGCTGCGAACCGGTAGTAAAAGTAAGTAGAACCCAGCCCTGGAACTACTTCTCCAAGCTTATTGGTCAAGTTTATTTGACTAAACTAAATTGTGCTGTACTCTGTTCATTTTGAAAGTGTTACTTTGAAGCCTCCCTACCAAAGCACTCATAATCAAGACAGTTGTTCTGGGCTAGTTTTCACATGTTAAATTATAATATAATCATTGCTTTAGGACTGAATATGTAAACTATGGCTTATTTAGTGAACAAATGTATGTGGTGTAGCTAAACAAATATATGTTGTGGAAGCTCAGCTGCATACAGTAAAACTAAGTTTCTGCTTTTGTGGCTGTGTTCTTAAAAACAACCAACTATTTTTTCCCATGTTAACTGGTTCAAGTTTCTTGTGTTGGCACAATTTATTCTAAGGTTTCTGTGTCCATCTCTCAATACCCATTTTTTAAATTTTTTAATTCAACCATTGTTAAATAAGTTATCATGCCACACCCTATGAGTTATTTTACATTCCCCCCCTTTTTGAAGAATTTTTTAAAAAGTGGTGCATCCAGAGTCACTGCTACAATAGGCAATCAGATGGAGGTTCTTACTTCACACCTAACTCTGCCTTTTTCATGTTGGTGACATCCTAGTCTCAGAAGTGAGCATCAAGTAACTTCCCAATAAATAATTCATATCAAATGGAGGGATTTAGCTTAGCCCCAAGCAAGTCAACTTAGTTAAAAGCACCATGATCCAGTCAATTGGGGCATGCAAAAAGGATCATTTAGTTGTTAAAATCTCAGCCAGAAGAGGATCTCAGAGTGCAAATACGATAGTCCACAAATAAAAGATATTTCTTTACAAGCTGTAAAGATACTAGTTTATTACAGTAACTAGCGCAAGTCATAGTTCTTGAAGCACACTTGAATGTTGTGATGCAATTTATCTGCTATTCACAGGGTGTCAAATTGGCGACCCACAGGCCGGATACATCACGGGCAAGCCACACTCACCCCTGCTCTGCAAAGGCAAAAAACATCGTGATACATCACGTGACACGATTGAGTTTGACGCCTGTGGGCTACTGAGATATATATTGATGATGCATTGTTTTGTTTTTACAGATTCTAGAATCTCAGGGAAAGACACAGATAAGAATGACAATGATATTGTCAGCTTCAAGAGCACTCAGATTGAAAAGAGCCTTCCAGTCCCAGAAACAGGTAAAGATGTGGGGGGTAGGGTGTTCAACTGATTTATTCTGTGTCAAGACACAGAAATATACAAAAGTGAATCATCACGAAGGAAAAGGTATCATCCACAGTATATGAACTATTGAAATGTCATATACCACTCTCATGACTATGACCTGATAGAGCAGATATGCTCATCTCCCCTTAAGTGGTTTTGTTTTGGGAAGACCTCAGAAATGTAAATTGTTTATCTGGATAATATGATGCTTCTGTCTTATCTATGAATTGGCTGCATACTTAGTACATTCTGCTTCTTACTCTTTTTAGGTGCTGTACTTCCACTGGCTTTGGGGTTAGCCATCACCGCTTTGCTGCTACTCATGGTCGCTTGCCGTTTGCGGTTAGTCCGGCAGAAATTAAAGAAAGCGCGACCTACTACATCTGAGGAGTCAGATTACCTCATAAATGGAATGTATCTCTAGACTAGAGCAAGATTCAGGATACTTTTTTTGCTATCAAGCTTTCTCACAAAAGTGTGCCTCTTGCATCTCACAAT
Organism: Pantherophis guttatus; assembly: GCF_059756535.1. NCBI lineage: Eukaryota > Metazoa > Chordata > Lepidosauria > Squamata > Colubridae > Pantherophis > Pantherophis guttatus. The sequence goes on along the minus strand of NC_142063.1, from coordinate 264,635,052 downwards.
TCTTTTTAAAAGTGAAAACTGTGTTACCAAAATAAGCAGCCATCTTCCCAAAATTTTCTTTCAAGGTCTATGATAGATGAACACCATGTTTTTCAAACTTGGCAACTTGAAGACATGGGGATTTCAACTCCTGGAGTTCCCCGGCCAGTGTGGAATTTCAAGAGTTGAAGTTGACACCCCTTCAAATTACCAAGGGTAAGAAACACTGATGTACACAGTTGTAATGGCATGTGGTAGTTTTCACCAACATGGTGTCCTCCAAGTGTTTTGATCTACAATGCCTTTCATCCCCAAGCCAACTGAAGGCTCTAGTATGGAATTACTTTAAGAATAGCCTATAATGGAGGTATGAGCTAATCCGATTTATCTGTTGCAATCCCACAGAAACAAAATCACATTACTGGTGAACAAGTGCAATGCCACTATAGCTTAAAATACATTTAGTGTACAAAAGATTTTCTTTTAAACTTATTCTCGCTTTACACTGTTTAGCCATTTCTGTTTTGCAAATTGGTTTTGTATGGTGATAAAACCCAATTTAAAATACTGGAAGCTAGTGGTTAATCCATGCTCCTGCAATAGCATGATGTTCTGTTGCAGTGGCCCACATCACAGCAGATACCGATACAGTACTCACATCTAATCCAAATATGTATTTTTGTTAGAGCTTTGACTCATTATAGGGCATTACTTTCCAAACTCTTTTAAGTAGAGCTCGCTTTTCTTTTAATGCAACCTTATGATCTGATCAGAATATTTTCCCATGAAAAATTGCACTTGGGATATATAAATGAAGACTTGGAATTCACGCTTCAGCTTCCTTTTCTACAATGAATGCGGGCAGACACTATACACCTATAAACATCCTATTGGTTTCCACAGGCTGGGGTGAGAGGATGCAAGGGAGATTACATGATAGAAATGATGTACTGTGCATCATGTGTAACATGTTGAGAGTGATAAAAATGACACAATTTGCAACCTGTGTGCAATGTCATTACACCTGAAAAATCATGTTGACTTCAGTTGGATGGCTATGAAGCAACCCACTCCTCTTAATTAACTAAGAAATCAGGCATACAGTTCTCATTATGTCGCATGACAGTTCTGACATCCATAGTACTTTGCCTTGTTCTTCTCAGTGCAGCCAGACTCTGCTTGACTGTAATCAGACAGTACTAGATCTATGGGAAACTGCAGTCTTGACTTATGCATTGGAAATCTTTTGTTTGCAGAGGAGCACCAATTTTAGTCTCTCTTTTATCTCTGAGGAATGCATGACAGTTTCACCATATTACTTAAATTAGTTGCTCTATTTTAAACTTCCAATGTTGGAAATAAATATAACCTTAGGCTTATATTTCTTTCTCCTTACAGGTTTTCAATCTTTTCTATTTTCATTTCTGCCTTTTTCAGACACTTTAAGAATATCTGTAACTCCAATCTTCATAGTACACAGGCATGTGAATTAAGTACTGTATGCGTCCACAATTCTTTAAAGCAGCCATATGTAGGCTCATGGGAAGCTGCAAAGGAAACATACATGTTTTAAAGAGTTGCAGATAAATCCTTTATTCAATGCTTTTGCTTACTCCAAAGCACCTTATTGAAACTGAATCTGAAGTACTGCATATTCCTAATTAAAAGTAGCAGTACAAGTAAGCCATCAATAAATTAGCAGTACAATTTAGCCATCATTTTAAACTTGTTAGTAAAAAAAACCAATTGAGTTTATCTACTTATTTAGTTTATATAATTTCAAATGCTGAAATAGCCAAGTCAGAAATCTTTTGTTTACCTGCCTTGTTCTTTTAAAACACCTCCTTACCATTCTATGTGGGTATTTACCTTTTCCATTGAAATATATATGGTAAGTAGGCCAGGCTTGTATCGGCAATAGAATCTCAGATTACTAAGGGCGGATAGCAGACAACAGGAGAAAGGTACTCTATTTTAAAAGGTTCCTTTAAATACTAAATTCCTAAAGCCTAGCATTTAGATAGGGAGCTGAAACTATTCTCTATTCCGTAGTTATTCAGTTGTATGGAGTATTGCTTCTATCAATAAAATAATATGCCTGAAATAATACTGATATTAAACCTCAGGACTGTTAACTGTCACACAGAAGTAGCTCAGAGAATAACTTTAGCAACTTATTGCAGTTTCAACTAGTAAACTTTTCAAAAAGCTTTAAGTCCTGGTTATTGAATCCTCGTAACAAAATTGTAAAGTTTCATCAGTTAAAAAGTTAACCCAATTGTCTAAAGGACTAAAAGTATGCCTTGGCTTAAGCATATATTGCAAAGTATTTATTCTATGTATCAGTTATTGTAAGCTATATTTTCTCTTCACCAAACATATAAATATGTTATCAACTGAGGGACCAGGTACAAATCAGTTCAGGAAAGATGTTCAAGAATTTGGTATGTCTTATTTTAATGATCACATTACAGAGGTTGAGCTGAGAAACGTAAGAAATATATCTGTTTTAAGTCATAATACCTTTCATATCTAGGTTCAACTTCTTGAGAACTTTATTAATTTTGAGCATTTAATAAAAAGACTGATTTTGTATTTTTGAAGTCAGATGATTCATCTGAATTTGGAGATAAAGACAACATTAAATATGACAGCTACTTCCTAAATAATTAGGGTTGTAAAGCATTTCAGATTCAAAGGGAAAAAAACATTTAAGTATGCACAGGCCTGAATGTAACACTTGTTGACAACACATTAAGCTAAATGTGACTTTTCCCAGGATTGCAGTTATGAAAGACAATTGTACAGTTCCAGGAAAAGCCACAGCTGCTTTAAAAATTGTCAAGAGGTATTACATACATGTCTTTATGTGCTTTGAAGCCTTTTTCTTCCTCAGATCCAAAGTGCTGTTTAGTTCTATAAAGGCAGTATCTTTTCTTAAGTAATAAAAAGATGTGCTTCCTAATTCATCTCCAATGGACTGGAGCATAAATGGAGGTATTTGAATAAAGTGACAGAATCATCAAAAAGTACTCTGACATGCTCAGTTAGGTTTTTCATTAAAACCTAACATGGAAAAGCTAGAATTGTAAGATAAAATCTTATATTTTTATTGATCCATATCAACACAAGTGTTGTTTGCTGCTTAATATATCATCACAGCTTCTGTTTTTTTCAAAGACATTGTCCATTTCAGTACTAAGACTCACTGTCCTTCTGTCAGGGTTTCAAGTCATCTTTTCACCTTTAAGCCTTCAGGCCTGCCACCTTCCCTATGTCAGCGCTCTCTACATTCAATACAATACTTTGTCAAATTATGCTGCACTGTGCACCAATCTTTTTGCAGATTAGTAGGAAAATAAGGAATCATTACACACTGAAACACTGATTAAAACTAGAACTCTTTTAAGTCAATTTAAAGCAGAAAAATAATATATAATGAAGACTGGCTTGCCTAAAAGTATCTTTTTCTATTTTCATATATAACACAAAAAATCTTAGTAGGTCTATATGTAATGGAGAGTCCATCCTCTTCTGTTTTCTGATGCTTTATATGTGCCACTAATTGAAAGCTGAGGATTTATACACCAAAACATGAAGAGTTCTTACAGAAACAATAATGCCAGTATATTCATCTCCAGATTTCAACATTCTGCACAATGATTCATATTATCTGCAAAACAGTTAGTTCTTTATTTCCCTCACTTTTTTTTTTTGCTTTTTTATTTCTGAGTGGCCATAGCAAATTTCTTCCCAGAACTGTGTAACAACATGAACTGTTTTAAATTTAAAATCTTTATAATGCTTATACCTAGCTATTTCCCCAAACCTGCATTAGCTCATGTTTTATAAAGGCCATATGAAGTCATGATTTCAATAATTCAAGTAATATTTTAAAGCTGACTCCTCTATAATTATCAAATATTTATTTATTTAGAATTAATTTATTATATGCAGGAGTAGTTCTAGAAAATTAAATAATGGATGCTACACCCAAAGTATTTCAGGTTACTTTTTACTACCCTATATGTCTATAAATGTTACATGGCTTCATAAATTACAGTCATTGACAACAAATCAACTGTTAAACAACTATGATAAATTAAATGTATGAAACTATTTATAGAAGGTAATTGGGTTATTTAAATAAAATATATCTTTGTCACTCTAATTGATGATAATGAAAATGAGGGAGAATAGTTTTTTTTAATTCAGTTAGGGAAAGAGCAGAATTTGCATCTCTTTCAGAAGATTTGAGGTTAAGGTTTTTTTTTAAAAAAAGGCTTCCTTTTTCTCAAAGTTATTCTAGTCAAATCCCAAATAAATTAATTTGTCCAAAGCAATACACTAAAATGGCTTCCCAATTAGATCAGCAGTGATATAGTATTAACATTTTGGTGTATTCACATAGTTTTCAAATGGCTATGAAGATGGCTTAAACTTGAATTGCTTTTTAAAATCAGAATCATTGGGCTTGCCTTGTATGATAAGTGTGTATACTCATTTTTCACTTAACTTAATAGACAAAAATCTTCAGAAATTGTTATAGAAATGTGTAGGCTTATTCCTCAATGTAATTGACATTGCTATCATATGGATAACAGTTGAATATAAAACACACACTTCTATCCCAGTATCTATTAAAAGTTGGTGGGGTTGGATTATTTATTCTTTGTAATATTTGTAGATGTTTTCTGGGACATTGCAGAAACTCTGAAGCTGGTTGATCAGTACAGTTTTTCCAATGCAAGATGAGTACCCTGGAGGAAAACTTCTATATTGGGGAAAGTGAACTATTGATAGAAACATTTTAGTAACCTCTCAGCTACCCAAGATATCTCTATTGAAAACATTATTTGCCACACCTTTTTGCTTTTGATTTTATTTGGCAAAGCAGCACTGTGAACTGTTCAATGATTAGGACATAACTTACACAGTAATTGTTATATTACACTCAGATACTTCAAGTCTGTAAATCAGCTAGAAATAATACTCAGCTATGAATTTCTTAGCTATGCTACAAGGAAAGGAAGGGAACTATGTTAGTTATGTCCATCCTGAACAGCAACATAAAATAAATGTTATCCTTGTTGATGCTTCCAAGTGTATATACATGTCTGATTTCCTGTATGAGAAGAAAAGCTGCTGATTGTATATGCTACATGCTAGTCTATAAATACCACGTTGATAGCTTTGAAGAAATTCATCTCATTTTAGTAGGATCTAGGAATCAGCTGAACACAAATCTTAAGTGTGCAGATAGCATAAGAAAGTGCAGGTAAGCAGTTTGATGAACAAGCACTGGAGCTGAAATGGTTAGAAAGTTTCCAAATTGAAAAATAAAAGGAGATAAATTGCAGATACATCTGCTTATCTGCAGACATATATCACTAACATATGAAATTAAGGGCATATTAAAACGAAACAATTTGCCCAGGTTTAATTTTTTTCCATCAGTCCATTATCAAACTCGCATTAAACCTCTACAAAATTAAAAAAAACAAAACAAAACCACTTTTCCATGCTGATAACAGTGTAACACGGTCCAAAACAAGCCGCAATGCTGTTGGTTTGGAAAAAGCTTTTAAGAATTGGAGATGAGCAGTCCACTGTTAACACTATGTTTGGATCAGATGTTGTAGCTTTTATATTTCATCCCTGCAAAATTGAAAGAAAAAATTTTAAGTCTAGTTTTCACATATATTTCTTAAAATTCAGCTCACTTTCAGATACTGCTGAAAACTTAAGATTCACATACCGAACCAAATGGTCAGCATCAACATAATAGTCAAATTAAACAAAGCAAAATATGATTTTTAAATGAAATACTCCCTATTCCTTCATATTCTTCATGGAAATGTCAGTAAAAATGCCATCAATTAAAAAAAATTACGTGGCTACCTTTGTTTTTCTGAAGACATGAATGTTGTAGCTATCTGCAGACCATTTACAGTAGAGATTCACTTGCAACTATGGTTCAATTACTCGATACCTGTGCAAAAGGCTGCATAATGGGAAATCTGAGTTCAAAATGTTATTGCAGAATTTTGATAAAAGTATTTCCCTCTAGAGAAACTGGATTTTGCCTACACAAATGAAAACTATTATAAGATGAATTAGATTTAATATGGAAAAGGATCAGAAAACAGTAAGAAAAAAGGTTATCCCCCTCCCATCATTTGTACTACTCCCCCAATACCTTAAATAACATTAAATAGGATTGGTTGTCAAATTATTCATTAACACGGCCCAGTGTTTCTGCTTTGAAAATGTTAGTTCTAACTGCAGCCCCTCTGATTTGAAATGTTACTTGCCCTCTGTTACAGACACCTTTATTGACAGAAGGACAACAGCTTCTAAGCATGGACAGTTACACTGCATATATTTCAATGATAAAATATTATGAAATGTGGAAAATGGCTTTCTTATTCAAATACAAAGTATCAAACCAGTTTAAGTAACAACTATATTACTGATAAGATTTTAAAGCAAGGATGTGCAGCTTCTATAATAAGAGAGGTTAAATACCATTTATAATAAAAAATGGAATAGTGACCAAAAACTTGAACTTGATTTTGTACTACTGCTGCCTTTAAGACTTTTCAAAATATAAATTAAATATATGATTACACAGTTTAGACCCCAATACCAAATATATAAAACAGCCCATGGAAGCAATTGGTACAGAGAGGCGTGTTTGTGTGCATGTGCGCGCATAACTGATATATACACATATGCATACACACCCAATACATTCCACAATCCAAAATGCATATACTTGTAAGTACAGTAAATTAATGCAGACTAACACATGTAAAACCGAACCAAAGGAGATAATTGAATGGACATGAAAGATGAGAAAACAGAATCCTAAACTATTACTGTTTTACAAAAGATTGAAAAATCACGTCAAGTTTTATCAATGAAGTGCAAGGTCCATGCTTTTGCATGAGGTCTCAATCAATTTTGAAATATGCCCATTGCAGTACATATAGAACAAAATTATACTCAGTAGACAGATACTTATATTTGCTGCAGATTCCCTACCACCCACCTTCAAAGATTTTTTTCTCTTTCCCAAATTCACATAAACTAGGATCACAATTTTTTGAGTAGTTGACACCATTGGATAAGTACATATGATACTATAGATTGCCAAAATAAAAAGTTTTAAGTCTAACATTTTAAAAATACCTCTCCCTCAAAATATAAATATCAACAATAATATAGATTTACGGCAATTTTCTCTTTAGAAATAATACTGAAAGTCAGTGGTCAAAATCTGCCACTGTCAAAAGGAATGGTCTGGGATAATATTGAAAATTCAAAGAAACAATAATACAAATTACATCTGAATCTATTCAGCAGTAAATCCCAAAGGGCTTAATCTAGAGTTTGTGATCTGTCAAATGAAAGGACTCTTCTATCCACTAGAAGCAATGGATCACTGACAAAAAGATACATCCTTTGCTGATCTTCTTCCCCAAAGCATCGTAATTCACTTGTGATTGTATTTTAGAAAAAAAATTCAGAAAGCATCAAATGCCCAAAGGAAAAATAAAACCTTTTCATAAGTGGGAACAAAGACTGCATCAAATACACTGAATCTGATAATACTCACTCCAAGGAAAATGAGTATAAAATTACAATTTTAATTTCTCAAAATTGCATAAGATTCTTTCCCAAGGACCCTTAAATTTCAGCTATGAATCAAAAGTTCTCATATGGCTAAAGTATAATTCATAGCCATTTATTATAAACACAGATGGAGGTGCAATGAAGAGAAAAGGGCAGCATAAATTATGTAATATGTGGAAATTCCAGATTCCAATTTTAGGACAAAAAGGAAAGAAGGCAGACAGGGATACATGCAACATAATGATGACGAATGCTATCACAGAAAAAACAACAAGAGGAAGATAAAACAAGAGCAGAATGAAGGATTATGAATTTGAGGTTGTAACTTGTAGTCATGATTCTGTACAAATTGGTTTTTTTTAATCACCACATACTGTATGCATTAGTTTTAAGTTTTGCTTTGCACAAGCAATGTATAATTCAGAAGCTGAAAACAAGATGATACATTTTATTTCAATTCTCTTTGCTGTGGTTCAATTAAAATGTTTAAAAGTTTATGCTGAATCTAATAAAAAAAATGTATGTTTCAAGTTTGTGAAATTATTCCAAACTATTTGATGACTAATGAAATGTACCATCGAAGTGGGACAGGTAAAGGCAATCTTAACATCTGTGTGTTTTGGGCTACAATTATATTTTCATAGTATCTTCCCATGGCTTTTCTAGCTGGCCTTTTGGGAGATACAGCCCAGAACACCTGAATGTCATCAGCTTCCCTACCACAAACTAGAATATTAGAGAAATTAATATGTGGACTAATCCAAACCTAGTAGTCTTCTGACAAAGCTTTGAGCTGATACATGGCAGGAAGTTTGTTACTGGAAATTAAGAGACAAGAAACAATCTACTAACCAGTTTACCCATGCCATAATGAAATACTTTCATGAAATATTATAGTAAAGCTAAGCTATTTTCTTCACTACCTTGGTTGATAGTTTTTTTCTTCCATAGTATAAACTGATATTCTGTAAAGAGATCTTCTTCTACTTGGTTGGTTTCCAAGTTCTTTAAACAATATTTGAATTAATGGATGGTGTAGTATTTTTATAATTCAATCATCTCCAGATGCTTATCTATAAACATTTCGGTACTTAACTTCAAACCTGGACTTTCTGTTAGTCTTCAATAGGCTAAAAGGCTTCTGGCTCAAGTTTTCATGAAAATGAGATATCTCTATTGCATGACTCAGAAAAGCTTTAGTTAAGCCACTTTTATAATTCCATAAAATAAAGCAATAATTTTGTGTATAAGAGATTAGACAGCAATCTCCCATATAACTACTAGAGTGAAAGACATTTGCTCTCTTTTTTCCATATTTTCCCTTATTAGCTACTGTTCCAAGTTACAATAGAATATTTCAAAAATGTCTATTCCTGTCTAAGACCAGTCGTGATATTATAAGCAGATATGCAACTGAGAGCAGAAGGATGAATGAGAGCACCATCTGTTATCAGTACTTATTTATAACGAAGTGAAGCACTTGTGTTACCTAAAATAGATATGTATAGACTTGCCCCCTTCCCCCACCATACAGAAAATTAATTATAGCAACAATAAGAAAAATATACTTGGAAGTAATTGGTTATGAAAATATATTAAGCAAATGCTAAGATTTGAAATAAATAATATCTTACAAGCCTGCACTAGATATAAAAGCATGGAAGGACCAATACACATCAATGAGGATGGAATGTAATACCATATTAGTCATCTTCCACTATTGTCAAAGGATTGTAGCTTCAAGCACAGGATATGTATATATTTTATGCATAGAATAATGATTAATTAGCTTCACAGAATTTAGATCTCTGAGTCATGTAAAATGTACTATAGTACATTTAGTATTAACAATTGCTGCTGTATTTGTAGTAAATTCAACTGCTACACATTTCAAGAATTCATTGAGCACAGGTGCTTTACAACTGGTAAAAAGTCAGTATTATATAATTTCTAGGCCAGTAACAAAGTGACATTGCTGGTTTACTTATTTATAAACTAATAACTGACAAGTGTTTAATGCTGACTATAGTTATGTCTGCTTTGTATTACTGGATAATTAGCAAGCTTGGACAAATCATCTGAATTATTAAAAAAAAGTTAAAAAGGAAGAACAATCTGTCAGTTTGAAGAAGACCACACAATATTTAATCACACTTAAACATTTTGATACATGCTAATATAAAGAATTTGGCTCAGCAGTTTTTATAAGCATAACATGCTTCTCTAAATCCATCTTAGTTGAAATTAGAATGTATCATTTCTGTTGTTTCCTCTAGATTTCTGAACTGTGTTTCATTTTTTAATGACTGGGAAATAAATTGAGTTCATTATTTTCTGAACCTACTGAGGTTATCAAAGTCCATTTTACATTTTATTCTCTCTGTTGAAATCAGACCTAAGAAGGAAAAAGAGCTTTAAATTTAGGGAATACCTTTAAGCAATGGAGATTATTATTTAGCTTTTACTACACAATTTTAAAAAATAATAAATTATACTGAAATAACATGCAATCCATGCAATTTTTTTTTTTACCTTTTAATGTTGCACATTAAAAAAACTGCATGGTTATGCAGCAATGCAAAACTTCCAATGCATAATCAAGCACAAAGCAGTAGTGACAACAAATGATGCAGTGGCAAGCTACCCTCTTAAGAATCAAGACTGTTTCACCTTGTATATGCAAGTATGTGGAAGAAGAAAGTCGAACTGAAAATCACTTCCACCTGGACCACTGCTTCTCCTTATCTGTTAAAGGCACATATATCACTCCCATCAGAGGTTTCATTTTGACACTGCCATCTTCTAGCTTATCATATTGTTCCAGCATCTGGTTTCCTCCAGCAGGCCCAACAGGTAATATTAACCTTCCACCAGGTTTTAATTGATCTATAAGCTACAAATTTAAAAAATATTATTAATACCACAATGTAAAGCAACAGTCTTGCAATATATAGAACTGAAAAACAATAATACCTACTGCAATAATTACTGTACTGAAAAATTGACTGAAATGGTTTTCAGACCTAATAAGATTAGAAGAACAATTCCCTTTCTATTCTTTACCCCATTATAGTTGAAATTTAAATTTGGGGGAAATTAAAAAGGAAATGAAGTAGGAAGCAACTTGTAGAACCTTCATCTTATTCATGAACCTATATAAAAATGAATGGAATTTGAGCTGGGGCCGCTAAAAGCTCTTTAAAACTCAAACATATTATAGCCTCAAATTCCAGGAACATGATTTAATAAGTTTAGTATATCTAATTAAACTTCCATCTCTGCAATATATTTATGCTATTAAGAAATCAATTAAAACATATTTAAATCATGTGTAAGCAAATTCTTAACCCTCTTTACTTAAGAGATTTGGTGCAAAGTACACCTATCTCACATACATTCATACTTACTGCTTGTGGTACAACAGGTGCAGCAGCTCCAACATGAATAGCATCATATGGAGCTTCTTCTGGATATCCCAATCTTCCATCTCCCACTGAAAGAAAAATAGGACAAAGAATTTAATATCATTGGTCAAAGCACTAAATTTCTACTTAAATGGTTAAACGTTTTTATGGAATATCAAAATTAGTTGACATGAAACTTCAAATGTAGTAAGAAAAATAGCCATTTAATTTTTGATAGTATTAGCAACTACAATTCATAGTGCAAATGATTAAGGTTGGAGAATAGCATAGTATAAATATTTCTAACATAATGCACGATTATGTTACATGGATAAATTTCATAAATAAATACAACTTACAATCTATAACTGCAGTCCTAGTCCGTTTTGGTTCACATTACCAGAAGGAATAAACAACCTTGTTAAATCTTTGTGAAAAAGAGATTTCAAGTGCTCTGGGAGATATGTCAGATTTGGAGGCCACAGAAGTTCATAATGATTGTTTGCTAATAGTTCTTTTCGAAAAAATGCTGTTTAACTCCACAATCTTTGAGATACCATCTGCTTTGACCAGTCTATGGTAAATAACGGGGTCCCATTGTTTAAATAGTGTCATTTGGGAAAACATAGTTTTCTCTTTGTTGCTATGTCTGACTTAAATTTCCTGCAAAATTCAGATGGCCCCAAGCATTTAAAACTAGTTGTTCCCCTTCTCCCTTAATCAGGATGTGTTATTTTCACTGATTATTCTGGCTGTCTTCGGTTTGTGTAATTGCCTTGGGTGATCATTTTTTGCTTTTTTTGAAAAAAATTATTAACATTCCTATGTTGCGGGTTTTTTTATCTGTATGCCATCCTGAATCTTTTTGATCAAGCAGTTATATAAATTTAGTTAATTAAAAAAACAAAGAACAAGAGAATGTAATCTAATTTATTAACACAAAATTTAAATGCTACACTATGCAATGTAATCTGTATTTATTTCATTGTAATATTTTCTAGTACTTACCAATTAGTTTCACTCTTCCTGAAGACAGCAATAAAGGGTCATCCTTTTTGACGTTATTTATTGAGTCATCAACTAATTCTTTGATATGATCAATTCCTACAACTTGTCCTTTGGCACCAACCTGAAACAAAATCAAAAGGATTATTATTCATACAGGTAAAATATGTTGCCAGTTACATATATCTTTGCCAGCTTTCTTTGCCCCCACACAGATGCTACTGAAACGATGTAATAAGGGTACCAATTGGCTTCCATCGATAAAAGAAACAGTTCTTATATTTTTACTAGAAAACAAACAGAAGACTAGGTAGAATTAAACATTTGAAATTATTACTAAAAATAAATGTTGCTAGTTGTACTTTCCAAGTCTAGAGATTACTGTCATAGGAGACGAACAGATGCTGCATGCCTCACAATGCACAGCACCCCAAATGCCTGCCTGATTTCTAGTTCTGAAATGTTTTGAATGAGACACTAGATACTACTTTAGCGTATAAATTACTTGGAATTTCTTACTATTCTTACTATTTATTTTTTAAGATTTTTCCCTTTCAAAATAGTGTAAACTATTAGGTGAGATTAACTTTTGAAAGTTAACCAATTTCGTTGTATACATGATGTACAATGACAATAAAGGCTATACTATTTGATTAGTTGGTTTTAGCTATTCCAGTTTTATGCATTTTCTTGAAGGAAATATTTTGTAGACCACATAACTTGGGTACAGCTAGTCAGAGTGCAAAAACACTTTATGAGTATAAAGGAATATTCTTAATTTAAAAAACTAAACCCTTGTAATCGTTTCCTAAAGTACTCTAAAAATTAAAACAGAGTAATTACTCTGTTGCTTAACAAAAGCAAAACATTTCATTTATTTGATAAAATAAATTTCTCACCATCCGGGCAAAGCATGAAGTAAGAATACCACTTCCAGATCCTACATCAAGGGCTTTGGCTCCTTCATGTAACTGTTCATATAGTAGTTCTAGAGCATATGCATGCTAACCAAAAAGAATAAAAAAACCTTATTTTACTTTGATTCTACCCACCATTAAATCAGTTTTTATAAAGATTTAAACATATTTTTAAATCCTAAAAAGAAAACAGTATTTAAACTGAAACAGACAGATGGATACCTCAAATATCATCATAGTTTTTACATTAAAATTTCAAGGCAAACTAATAAAATTCATTAAGTAAATGCAATTTAAAAATATATCAAATATAAGATCAGGGCTTAACTACTACATCTGAAATGGGTACTCTGAATACCCAACAGTTTATCAACTGAAAGAAAAGAGTACTTCTAAAATTCCCTTCCCCCTTTCCATCTAGAGATACCCAATTTTAATCCATAAAGTAAAGGTAAAGGTTCCCCTCACACATATGTGCTAGTCATTCCCGACTCTAGGGGGTGGTGCTCATCTCTGTTTCCAAGCCAAAGAGCCAGTGCTGTCCAAAGACGTCTCCGTGGTCATGTGGCCGGCATGACTAAACGCCAAAGGTGCATGGAATACCGTTACCTTCCCACCAAAGGTGGTCCCTATTTTTCTACTTGCATTTTTTACATGCTTTCGAACTGCTAGGTTGGCAAATGAGTACCATGGTACCATTTCATCCATAAGCTTGCAAAATACCAATGCCAAATGAACCTAGACCTAGAAAAAATGTTCTAAAGAAAGCTTAAAACACAAAAACCATCAATAAAGCATATTTCCAGAAGATAACCTTATAGTGCAAGGCAAGGCAAGGCAGCCAGGTAGCCAAGGGGGAGGCATTACCTCACTGGCCAGCAGGCAGATCACCCTGGCCAGCAGAAGTGTAAGGTGCAGAGGCTTTGTGGTTCAGCACCTTCCCTTTCTAATAGAGCTCCTTCCTTTGTTCAGGGCAGTATACAAACTTCTTTGTGTGGGGTAGAAATGTACAGCATGTGCAGAGCCCTCTTGACTGGCAGCAGGCTAACACTACTGAAGTGGAGTAGGCCTAAAAAGGAGCCTGACAACCAGGGAGGTGAGAAGACAACCAGCTGGGGGTTGCAGCAGCAGCAGCATACAGTGGTCTCTTCATCTGGACCATGCTGTGTAGGGCAGCCAAAAGGAAAGTGAAGGGGGGGGGGGATAGGCAGATGAAGGGAGCTGAAGTAGATAGTTTGTGCAGGGCAGGAGAATGTGATCACAGGATGCTGTGACAATCGTAAATGCAGGCTGGTCACCAGGTGCCTGAATGTTTATTTATTTATTGTTTATTGGTTCAATTTATATGCCGCCCTTGTCCTGAGAATCAGGGAGGCTTACAATGCGTTAAGCAATAGCCTTCATACTTTTGTATATACCTGCTTAGTAGGGCTTTTGGACCCCCCTAAGCGGTGTTCTTTTTTATACAAAGTCAGCTTATTGCCCCCCCTCATTTTACCTACCTCAAAAGGATGGAAGGCTGAGTCAACCTTGAGCCTGGCGAGATTTGAACTTGCAGTAATTGCAGGCAGCTGGTGCTACTTAACAGCACTTTAGCCTGCTGCGCCACCAAGGCTCTTGCCTTGGTGTTGATCATGTAACCATGGGAATGCTACAAAATGTACAGAAGTATGAAGGCTATTGCTTAACGCATCGTAAGCCGCCCTGAGTCTCCAGAGAAGGGCGGCATATAAATCAAATTAAAAAAAAAAAAAAAGTACTAGTGAAATGTTAAAAGATATTTTTCTAGGCTATATTTTTGTCAATCTGTTTCACTCATGTAATTTTACAAGTAGTTTCAAATGACGTCTTCTATTTTTCTCATTTAATGTATTCCTACAGCTTTTTCTATTTTCTTTTTATTAAACAATAGAAAATTTGTTGAGGAATTATGTAATAACTGCACAATCCCTTTGGATGGTATCAATAGATGCTGTCCGCTTTGAAGCACCCAAGATCTTTTTAATTTTAGGTAATTAAGATGTGAATAAAGAACAGAATGACATAATGAAAAAGAAGTAGGCAGGTTACAGAAGAAGACACACTCCTCTAACTACATTTGTAAAGGCTTTCCAAACCAGGACAAAGAATATGCTATTCTGGAAATGGGTTGATTTGTGCTGAAATGAATAGATCTGTGGAATTTAGAGGATTAACACATACATTGCATTCCAATATTAAATGAATCCTCTCTCATAACATGAGACTTCTGTAACAATAAATTATTAATCTTTGAGGTTAACATAAGACCTTCATTACTTTAAAACCAATACATTGGCAATTAAAATGAGCATGCAAGATTTAAAGTATGGAATTGCAGTAGTTAGAAACCTAAGACTTACCATGTGTGGAGCACTGATTGTTGCTTGAAATCCTACAAGGCAAAGAACATTTTCTGAGTAATATCAAACATATTCAAGTAAATAGATTCAGCTAGCAGATGTGTTTCAGCCAGCTAACATATAACTAAATGAGTAGGAAAGAAAGAACAAACAAGTATCATTGGAGAACATGATCTTGAATTGGGAAATGTACTGATATTTCTTGTGCTAAATATTCATAAAGTATCAGAATCAAATTCAATTCCTAGTGACTTCATGTACATGAACATGTTGATATTCTTGGCAACTGCATCCTTTCCCTTACATTCTTTTTCAACTTTCTAAAATGAAAAATTATGTAACACTATTTCCATAGCTGTTGTTTTCATTTCATCTCGTCTTATATCTATTTGATTACCATCAGATTTTAATTATTTATTTAAACGTATTCACAATGTCCACTTCAGCATACTTGTATTTTTAGCAATTGTATTATTTATTAGAAATTGCCTCAAGAAAAAATATCAAGACCTTTTTTCAACTAAACCTTTTGAATTGATTTAATAACAATTTTAGCTATTATTTTCACTAAAATAATATTTTAGCACAATTTTCCTAAGAATCTAGGCTGCTGAAAAGAAATTCTAGCATTGATATTTATAAAAAAATAATGTGCTTTCTACAGCAAAGAGCCAGCAACATTCAGAAAAAATATCAAACTCTGTAAAAAATAATAATTAACTGACTTGAAATGTAAATTAGCAGAAATTTGAAATCAAAGACAGAAGCAGCTTCAACTTTTCTGGATGGAACAGTTAATTAATTCTGAGGCCATTTGTTAGCATTTTCCAATTATTTAAAATTAAAATAACTATATTTGCATCTATTCTTAGGCTTTTATTACAAACTATGATATCAAAATAATACATACATCATTACACAAATGATTATTACACAAATGATTATGTAACTGGATAGTAACTGATGCATCAATTATGCATTTTGTCATTTGTTAAACATCATGATGTGTTGTCATTTACTCTCACCTGTCACCCCATTGAAAGCTTATGTTTGTAGCATTAAAGAAATTTAAATTATGTATAAACTATCTACCACTACCAAATGCCAATACTAATAAAAGTTCATTTATATATTGGATTTATACATTTTATATACACACACAAACAGTCAAAATGCGGTTTGTTTGACTTAGTGTAATATATGAATATTGGGGTACTATGGCCCACCCAACTTTTGACTTTTTTTAAAAGACATAACTTTTTTTTTTAAAGTGAAAAGTTGGCTGGGCCATAGTATCCCAATATTCATATATTACTAAGCCAAACAAATCACATTTTGACTTAATACAATGTATGACTCCAGGCCAGGGGTGAAATGCTCCCGGTTCGGACCGGATCGCCTGATCTGGTAGTGATGGCGGCGGGTGGTTCGGAAAACCGGTAGCAAAAATCCCTCCCCCCCCATGCCCAGCTGAGCCCCGCGATCATCAGAGGCTTTTTTTAAAAAGCATTTTTTCTACAACCTCTTCAGCCAAAAAAAATGCTTTTAAAAGTAAAAAAAAAAAGCCTCTGATGATCGTACGGCTCAGCTGGGATCGTCAGAGGTTTTTAAAAGCATTTTTTTACCTCTTCAGCCGAAGAGGTTGTAGAAAAAATGGTTTTAAAAGTTTAAAAAAAAATTGGCCACGCCCACTCAGTCACATTACCCCACCACCACCAAGCCACGCCCACAGAACCGGTAGTAACAAATTTTACATTTCAACACTGCTCCAGGCATAGGCTTGTTGAATAATTCACTCAAAGAAACAATTGCAATGAAGGAATGCAATCACTATTCTAATTCATACAGCAAAAATAGCTTATACCTCTGTTTAATCACTTTTCCATGATATATGTTCTTGGTGTTATGAAAAAAATCTTTCTGTAACTATTCTACTGTTCCCGTTTTGTGCAACAAAGGATTTGTCCAAATCGACCTGATTTTGAAGAAGCAATCATCTTAAAATATTTTGAAATCTGTAAGTTTCTGGTTCTGTATGAGAAGGCACTAATTTTTGTTTCTTAATTTAAAAAAAAACCTCCATATATAGTCTCTGAAGTCTCCTTCAGAGACTTCAGTGGAGGATATGAGTATGGGAAAAGGCTTTTCCTAAGGTATGCTGGTCAAGCCCATTACGAACATTATAAATTTCACTGAACCAACCACTGTCTTGTCTTGACAGTTTTGCTCCTGAACTAGGTCCTGAATATTGAGAAAGTTTTTTCCTTTTGTTTCAGTATTGCAAACCCAAGCTGAAACCATACATTTTTGTTGGGAATATAAATATCTTCAAATTATTATCAAATTATAACTTTTATCATAATTAAAAAGTGATTATTAAAGAGAAGGTAGCGCTAAAGAATAATTATACTAACTATACTGATTTCCCAACTGCTTCATTTGTACATTGGGCAAGTACTATAAACCATAGTTACCACTATGTGGTAGCTTTATACCACACAGCTTTATATACACTAAATCAAAACCAAACAAATTACATTATAGCTAAGTGCAATACATTAATCCAGTCCATATTTTCATCCCTTAGTTTCAAAAGACGAATACCCAAGAACAAAGAATTTGCATCACAAAGAAATCAATATATAGGAATAAATGTGGGAGAGGTTTCTGATAAGTATTAGATTATGAATTTATTTTTCCAGCTTTTTGCTTCCAACAGCGACAGACAAAATATTCATGAATGAAAAAAAAATTCACAAGCAGAACATGAAGATAATGATTTGCTATATGTTCCCCACATTCAGAAATATTCAGGGAGTTGGACTAGAAGACCTCCAACTCTGTAATTCTGTTCTATTCTATATTCTATATTGCCTCAGAACACAGAAACTGAATTTGATCATTGTGACTAAATGCCATTGACAAATCTGGCATCTCATATAATTTTTATAACCATCTGGAAGCATGAATTCTAAATAATTAATTTGGGGGCTGGAAAAATGATTTCCAGTACTATCTGGAAAATACATTTCAGCACTTCTACAGTATAATATTAATTTCCACACATTTCTATTATGTTCTTCCGTAGTTGTTTTTCCGCATTACTAATTTCTTGTAGTAAATACAGTATATTCTCTTCTTTTAGCTTTTTTTGCACTTTTTCTAAAGCCATGATACATTTTTGAAGCATACAGAAAGCAGACTCAGATTCAGAATCTTTAAGAAAATCAAACATTTAGATAGTTAATCTGACAGACTATATGTGGTTATACCTATTGACTGAGGTGAATCCATATATGGGTTGCATTTTGCATAATGGCTTCGGTCTGTTGTAAGCATTACTTCAAATACTTTATCCGATTTGATTATTCCGTTTTCTGAAAAAAAGAAGATTTTAGTCAAAATGTAAATATATTAATGCTATTAAAATTGCAGCTTCATTCAAAGTTTATATACTATATGAAATGCTAAAATATATTTACACATACATTTATTCTTATAAAGCCTCTGGTGGATTTTAGGCAAATTACATTTTTATAATCATAGCCCTTGAAAATACAGCTAGCAGAAAATCTATTGATTATTTTTGAATCAATTTATGTGCAAAATAGAGAAAAGAAACTTCTGGTGTTTTGAAACTAATTTTTATAAAATAATCATGAATCAAGAAGAACCTTTGAGTTTGTGCCACTGTAGTAAACTACCTATTTTTTAAACACCAACATGTGTTGGTGTGCATACTGTACATACACACATATATATATATTTCACATTCAAATATTTCAAAATCAGTTCACAAATGACATCAACATTTATGAATATGGGAGGATTTTTCATCAGGTTCGCCTGATTCGCCAGTTGCGTCTCTTTCTGGATCGGGACTCCCTACACACAGTCACTCATGCCCTCGTCACTTCCCGCCTGGACTACTGTAACGCTCTCTACATGGGGCTCCCCTTGAGGAGCACCCGGAGGCTTCCAACTGGCACAGAGTGCGGCCGCACGGTTGGTTATGGGAGCAACATGGCGCTCCCGTGCGACACCTCTCCTGCGCGAGCTGCACTGGCTCCCGGTGGTCTTCCGAGTGCGCTTCAAAGTTTTGGTCACCACCTTTAGAGCGCTCCATGGCTTAGGACCTGGTTATTTACGGGACCGCCTACTACCACAAGCAGCCTCCCACCGGCCGGTACGCTCTCATAGAGAGGGGCTCCTCCGGGTGCCGTCAGCTAAACAATGTCGACTGGCGGCCCCCAGGGGGAGGGCCTTCTCTGTGGGAGCATCCACTATCTGGAACGAGCTCCCCCCAGAGGTACGGAGGATCCTGGATCTGCGCACTTTCCGCCATGCTCTTAAGCCTCTCCTATTCCAGCAAGCCGGCCTGGCCTAATTTTCTCCCGTTTTAAAATTCTTTTAAATCAAAATTTTAATCTGTTTTAAATTATTGGGATTTTTAATTGTCTCGGGCTAAATTATTTAATCTGGTTTTAATTATGTTTTTTAACTTTTGTATCTATGTATTTTATTTTGTGCCTGTTCACCGCCCTGAGTCCTTCGGGAGTAGGGCGGTATATAAATCTAATAAAACAAACATAAAACAAACAAACATGAATTAAAGTACAAAAAAGAGAGAAATCAACATTCCTCTTATAAGACTAGGGAGGAGGGGAGCTCAGCTGGCTGGCTTCTTCCTTTGCTCTAATTTGCTCTTATTCTGGAATGAGGAAAAATAATATGGTCAAAACACATGAGGCCCTCAGACTTCTCTGAGAAGTTACTGTTTTCATTGCTGTTGTCAATCTGCCATTGATATTTGAAGGCCTCACATTGACAGAAACCCAGTATGATTTGCAGCTGCTTTCAGAGCAACACAGAGCAGAAGAGTTGGTGAAATGTTTTTCCGGTCTATGGCTTCATTTGTTCTTTGGAATCAGAGTGTCTGGCCTCTGAACAATGTATGATTTAGAGGAACAATGCCTGCCAGTTTTTCAACCTGCAGCTTTATTTGTTCTTTAAGGCATTTTAATAAATCTTCCTAGTTTTAACTCTTTGCTTTTGATCTAATGACTTTTATTTAGAAGTTTGCTGCTAGATTTCTGCAGCAGCATTACAATTTATTATTATTAAATTTATTTGCCACCCATCTTGTGGTTTCAGCTGACTCTGAGCAGCTGTGCGATAAAATATACAAATATACAAATAATTATAAATACAAAAACAGATGTTACAAAAATGAAAACAAACTAAAAAAATGGTTGATTCTAGCTCCTTAAACTGTCTATAATGCCTGCCCCCATTGTACCAGAATAACATTCTGATACAGTACATTCCATTTGCTAGCATAGTCTATTCTATTTTGATGCCCATTTGATTTCCTTGTTCTTGTTTTCTCCATATGTTCAGCTTTTCTGTTCAGCCTCCAGAATGTTTCAGTCTGCATTCTATTGCCCTCAGATTCTGAGAGCTGCAAATGACACAGACACAGTTGCAACTCAAAAAACAAAAAACAAAAATGATTTTATTAAGCAAACAAAATTCAAATACATAGAATAATAATGAAATGAAATAAATACATTAAGGAGAAAAAAATTCAAATAAATAATGTTGCTTTTACATACACCAATATAATATATATATACGAAAACACATATTATTATTAATATCAAGCCAAGTAAATCTAATGTTATCACTGTTTTTTCAGTTTAGAAAAAGCAAAGAACAGCAAAGAATATGTTTCCAAAGAACAGCTGCTTTCATAAGCTGAGTGGCGATATAAATCGAATACATAAATGGCTCATTATCTCATTACAACATTCACTAAAAAAATGTCAACAGCATTCCCATTGAGGAAGATATGCGGCAACTGATATAATTTATATTCTGTACTACAGAAGAAAAAATCAAATTATGTTGGTGTCTATCTAACTCAATTGTTGATATGAAACATTTTCCAGTTGCTACCCATCATTACTTTTTGGGAAATTTATAAAAATTCCAGATATAGTTGCAACATGAGGTGGTCTTTAAAATATATTTGTGGCTATGTACAATAGCTATGCATGTCTTATTTAGAAAATACATCTTCATATTTGTTCCAGTGATTTGCCTCTTGAATTGGCTCCCACATTTAAGATTGATAAAAGTTTGCTTCTCCCTATAAACTATAGACCCATATTATTTAGGAAATAATGATTTCTGCAACATTTAAAACATAAGATGGTGTATATTGAAATTAAGTTTATAGTTATTTACTATAATACATGTCAGAGAACTTTTGCTATCTAGTCTTTACAGCTACTATGATAAGGAATGAAATGGAGAACTTTTGCCTGTAAAGAATATGGACTATATGAATATGAACTGAGCTATGGTCTGTCTTCTACAAATAATATTTGTTTCATATCTCACACAAGGACTCAGATTTCACTGAGTCTGAAGTTATGCCATTGGTTTCCTGGTACAATAGCAGCCATGTACAACATAAACTGCTCAGGAGAGAAAAAATAGAACGTTGATAAACATTAAAAACTACTCAAGGAAAGGAAAGCATTAAGCTTCTCCTTAAAATAATTAATTTATTATACCAATTTTATATTAATGCTGCAACGATTATAGCTATGTAACATATGATCCACATTACAGTACTGTTCTTTACTTTTAGTAGAACTTCCAAGCCATTGTTATTACTATGAGTTTGGTACTTTGTACCAAAGGATTATTTAGGTTTGTTTTAATAAACATTCCTAAACTTTTGTGAGATATAAATAGGCAAGAGGAGTTAAAAAAATATTTTATGTAATGATTATCAGTTCCTAAAAAATATCTCAAGTCGTTTGCCTACGTATTTATAGTATATGAACTTCCAAGATTTATATGATTACTACCAATATGTTCAAAATTAATAGATTCCATAACCTTTAAATCTATATTCTACTAAAACTTTTGTATCTGTAACATTTAACTGGGCAAAATGGTACACTGTAGGGCAAGACTTCTTGAACCAAGATACCTCAAACTGCTTACATCCAAAATCCTGAACCTAGAACCTCTGACTCTGATGGAATTGAAATTTGGTACATTTTATTTGGTAAATAAAAACATTACAACATAAAATTATCATGAAACATTTTATGACATAATGCAAAATATCATAAAAATTTCTTGTGGTCAACTCCTGATGTTTGATTGTGCTATACAATTCAACATTGGCTATTTTCAAGGCAGATGCCTCTCTAAATATCTTCCTGAATTTTTAAGGACTTTTCCAATGAAGGCAGTACATTAGAAGCTCTATTTTTATTGAAGGTATTAAGGAATCTGGTAAGAAAATATATCTGAAACAATAATCCAGTTGATCATAGGGTGTCTATATATTTAAAGTTCTTAAATCAGTTTTAAAAAGATGACAATGCCATTGAGAATCTGCAAAATAGCATTACTACTCTTGCAAACTTACAGACCACTAGAAGTGTGGGTTTATAAAATTCAAACCATTATCATGCTAGAGTCTGATCCAAGAACCTTACGTATTTATAGATGGTTCTCGACATAAGGCCATTTATTTGGTGATCATTCAAAGTTACAGAAGCAATGAACAAACTTATGGCCCATAATCAAAGTTACAGCCACTGCAGTGCGCCCCCATGGTCACGTGATCAAAATTTGGGTGATTGGTAGAATGCCCACACCTACAATCACAAGAGTGCTGCAATTCCCGTCACTCATCTCCCCTATTATCTCTGCCCTTTTGGCTACTGTGCATTCTGCTTTGCAGGTGGCAAGTAGCCCCAGAGCTACAGTGTACCCAAAAGCCATCTTGACTATATCCATAGTTCAGAACTGCCCAGGGATTGCAAGAAAAGGATCCAGCAGAACTGTTTCAAACTAGGATCTGGTTTTGCTACCTGCTTTTTCCTGTTCCTCTTCCCAACCCTCATTTGTCTATTGGGTTTTTCAAGGATAAAAGTAGTAGCATCCCCACTTCCCCAACCATATGGTTAGTCTACATTTGCAGACTTTAGGTTGCCCTCTTAAAAAAACCTGCTGCCAAAGGAAGATCCAAAGAAATGAGGCAAACTAAACTGGAATCAGAGTTCCATATCCTTCGCACATACACACATGCACACACAGCCATACAATCCTCCAATTTGGAAGAAAGACCTCAAAGAGGGTTCAAGTGATGGGCTCCTCACAGTCAATGAATGTGTGACTGGGGCTTGATAGCAAGACAAATGCAGCCTCCCATAGACCAACATTGCCACTTTATCTCCCAATCCAAGGGCAAAGTACCCATCCCTAAAAGGTCATGTTCAGGTGTGAACTGAACTCCTGCATCATGCTTCCCAGGGCAAATTCTTTTCGTGCTGCAAAGAAAAAGTAAAAGGCAGCAATGGCTCAGCTTCTCCAATTAACACTGGTTACATATGGCTTCCTGAGCCACCACACACACCCCGAGTTTTTCCATTGGGTGAAACCATTTTTGGCTTCCCCACTGCCTAACATTCTTACTTGCACTGCTCTGCTGGGTGGGGCGCAGGATGGTGAGGGCAACCAATCGGCTGGGGTGGCTATGCAGCTCTGGAGCTGCTTGTTGCCCCACAAGAACAGTCAAAAGGGCAGGGATGGGGGGAAGATAAGATAGGGGGAGTTGGAGGCAGTTCCTTACCTTACTGAAGCTCAGAATGGTTTGGATTGGGGTAAGTCCTCAGCTAATGACTGGTAAAATTTGCTTAACAGCAACGAAGATTGTGGTTGCTAAGGAATGTGGTCAAGTGATTTCTCATTGCATTTAGAAATGCAATCGCATTGTTTAATGACCAACATTTTGGTCCCAATTGGGGTCATAAGTCGAGGACTGCAAATACTTCACTAGATACTGAAGCAAATATTAAGCTCAATTTAGCAACTGCAAACCCCATTAATACCAGAAAGAGCTTTTAGCTTTTTATTCCTGCAGCACCAAGGGGAAAAAGTAAAAAATAAAATAATACCCACTACTACTTCTGTATTGTGAAAAATGCAGATATTTGAGTATAAAGTATCATAGTCTTTCCCAACTTCAAAAGACAGGGAGTGAGATCTAGGTTACATATGTTAGAAAGTAAAATATTTATATTTGACTAGTAACATAGGGCTTTTAAATTATTTCTATACTGGGCCAAGAAACAATGAATAGCCCAAAGTTTCTATGACTAAGACTTCCCCAGTGCTAGTCCCAAACCTGAAGCACTATACTGCATAAACCTTAAGTCCACTATACTCTTTTTTTAAAAATTAAGAAATGGGATAAAATATAATACACAAATCATTTCCTCCTATTCTTGCCATTACTTGCCTGCATTTCTACCCTATTCATTTACAATATCTTCACAAATGAGACAGTACAACCAGATTGGAAGCCAAATGAAGAGAGCAAACTAGATTTGTTGTAAATGATATTTTTCCATTTTATGAAAAAGGATGCATATTATTACGCCAAATTTATTTGTACTGAATATCCCACTGAATGGAAGGGCCAGAATCTTAATTGGCAACATAAACTTCAATGTTTCATAAAGAATTACACCAAAATACTATTTATTCAAGGCAGATCTGGAGGGCCAGGAACTTTATATGTGCACCTTCCGATGACCCTCTCTCTCTGAAAAATGCCCTGAACAATAAGGAAGTTCACAGAACTCCCAGATAAAATTATATTATAGTTGTATTACCTATTCTGTTTAGCTCTCTTATTATAGGACAACGTGCAACATGTTTATTCCCAACAAGCTGGCAGCTCAAGCCAACGAAGTTCATTATAATAACTGATAAGACTCACTCTAAGAGACGAAACGTTGCATAATAATAAGCAAGTGACAGAAGAGACAGGCCAACTGCCAGGCTTTCCGGAAAGCACTTTTTTTCCTCCTTACTCGGCAACCTGACGGACTAGAAACTTAAATCTGCCTAAAGAGGTACCACCAGGAACCCTTCCGTTTTTAAGAGGCACGCATTAACAAGCGGACCAGAGTTCAGGAAACTACGTATGAGCAGCCTTCACCGCCCATGCAGCCCTAAAGATCCCTAGACCCGTATATAGAAAGAAGAGCCGAACGCCCGGCGAAGAAGAAATCCCACGAGAGGAGCAAAGAAAGCAAGGCTTGTGGGGAGGCAGGCTCCGGGAGCTACTCCCACCGCCGGGCCTGGCAGCGAAGCTATGCGGACACTGCCCTCAAAACAGGCTTTCCCCGCAGCAAGAGACACGCCCGACTAGCAAGCGAGTACAGCGAATACAATTGCGCCTGCCATCGTCGCCCAGCAAAGAAGCCGAGAGCGGGAAAGTTCACCCCGCCCCCCGCCTCCCCCGCTTTAAGTCTCCAGAGGTCGCCGAGTGACAGTTGGCTTTTTTCTCTTCCTCCCCCCCCCCCGCCGCCGCCGCGTGCCCTCCACCCCCACCCCAGCGCGCGACGCGGAGAGCCAGCAGGAATCCTAGCGGTCACTCCCTAGCAACGGTCGGGAGCTAAGGGTGGGTGAGTGCATGCCTGCGTCGGGTTTCAAGAATGGGCAGCACGCGCCCTGGCCCCTCCCTCTGCCTCCTCCCACTCCTTTCTTTCTTCCCCCGAGCCGAGCGCGCACACATACTGCGGAGGTTGTGGATGAGCTCCGAGTGGCTCGCGCCTCCAGACTTCCAGGCCATGGTTAGACAGACTCTGCGGAGCAGGTAGAGAGCCGCCTTCAGTGCCGCGACTGCGCACAGGAGTTTCCCCAGGAAGGACACAACCTCCAGCGCCGACACAGGCGCCGCCTCCTCTCCTCCCGCAGCAGCGGCTGCTGCTGCGCGTCCGCCGGAGGGAGGGACTGCTCCCCCGCCTCCTGGCGCCCTCGACATTCTGAACGGCCGCTGCCGCCGCCGGGCAACCGCGACCGGTATGCGCAAGCGCAGTTAACCGAATAAAGGGGACACTGGCGACCCAGTGAGGGAGGGGCTAGAGGTGCTTACTGAGGAGGAGGAGGAGGAGGAGGATAAAGGTGGGGTCGTCGTAGGGAGGAAGATGTCTCCTTTAAACGGAAGCATGTGACTGACAATTCTATATATAACTAAACAGCAGCTTGGGATGTGAGGTGGAGTTTACAAAAAAGGTTTTCAAACACTTGAAATAGGGTGATGCTAAATTAAACTCTGCTTGTAGGCATATACACAGCCATGTGCGTCTTATGTGTGCACTAAAGCAGTGCACCTGCTTTGTATAAATAGTGCGCTGTGTTCACACTATGCAGTCTTGGATCAGTGTGTTGTGTGGACTTCACCAGTGTGTTAGTGGATGGCTCAAAGTGGGCAAAACACAGGCAATTGGAATACATGTGTCAGCTGAACATGGATTGTGTAAAACACCAAAGAAATGCTTTACAAGCATCTCATGGCAGGATCATAGCTGCTTCTCAAATTAATGTTGACCCAGGCATTTTTTTCCTCAGAATTATCACCTTTCCCACTCTGTTGTATTTCTTTCATCTCCACTTACATAATATAAAGATTGAGTGAAAAATAATGACTCTGATGTTGTCAATTGCCATGAAAGGTAGTAATGACATGTTAGAAATGCTGAAATATTATTTTATTTTGGTTGTTGGGAAATAGTTTTGAAAAAATGTTGGGTTGCTATTGTTTGTGAAATGGAAGGCTGTGACAGGTACTCAAGCACGCTTTAAGCAATGTGCCATGACTGAATTTGTCAGTGCTGAAGAAGTCCCTTCAATTGAAATTCACTGCTGAAAGCAGCTTCTTTATGGTGGCGATTATATTGCCATAAGTATAATTACTGCTGGGCCAAAAATATAAATATGGTGAACCAGAAAGAGCTGATTTGTATGATCAGAAATGAAGTGAATGATGCAATAACATCATCAAGCTGCTGAACTGATTCAGGGCAATTAAATCACTTAACGGGAGATGCTGTCAATGCTGGTATTTCACAGGAATATGTGAGACACAGTATTCTTCAATATCAGCAGTACAGTTGTGTTCACAGTGACAAAATATTCTTACTGACAATGACAAACTGCTTTATTATGTCATTTTGTGATTTTCAAACATTTTGTACATTTTTCTGTGTTATCCAAATACTCATATGTTTTTTAAAAGGGTCTTGTTAGGAGGGCTATATCATTAATTTTGGAGGATGACTTGCTTTTAAATACTTCAAAATAGTCTTATGTCTTTCATTAGTAAATATTTAAAATTTCTATGTAAGTCCCTCCACCACAGTATGTATATTATATTCTAATGAGATACAAGTAACAAATCTAGTATTAATGTTTGCCATGCCATGGAAATTAAATATGTATTGTCTGATGAAATTAATTTCATATTACTTGTCACTTTAAATAAACAAAAATAAACACATTATGCAGTATTATTGTTCCTATTGGAGTTCTAATAAAAAAATTCTCTAATATTTCAATCCTGTGTATATTTTCTTGAAAATGGCACCAATTAGCAAAATTGATTTAGTTAACCAGTAGACCTGTTTGCTATGATAGTGAAGCTCCACAGAATCATTCACCGAAAGCTTGTTTAATTCTGTAGTGATTAGAATTTTACAAAATGCATTGTAGAGCAATTTTATAAACTTAATTTTTGAATAAAAATATTTTAAAGCAGTCATTGATATATGCTTGATATTCTGAAGTTTCCAGATTTAATATTGGTGTCTCTGGTTCAATGAGCTGAGTAAGTACAACCTGAGACATTGGAAAGCCACTGTCACTCAGGCAATATGAAGAAATAAAATGTAATGTCATTTAACTACCAACCCACTCCAGATGCCAGTCATTAAGTCTCAATCTAGTTCCAAGGGAATGTTGCTGTGAAAGGGAGTACAGTACAAGTTCCTCTGCCTTGGGTTATAAGCATAATAATTAGTAAGATTTATGTCTATATAAATAGTCATAAAACCTAATTATATGAATTAAATGCAATCTTATTCAAGGATACAAATTATTGGCAATTTTTTAAATTAAATGTAATACAGGTAGTCCTCAACTGACAACAGTTCATTTAGTGACAGTTCAAAGTTACAATGGCACCAAAAAAGGACTTTTGACTGTTTTTCACACTTATGACCATTGCAGCATCCCCATGGTCATATGATTTACATTTGGATGCTTGGCAACTGACACACATTTATGACGGTTGCAGTGTCCTGGAGTCATGTGATCCCCTTTTGCGGCCTTCTGACAAGCAAAGTCAATGGGGAAAGCAGATTCACTTAACAACCATGTTACTAATTTAACAACTGCAGTGATTCACTTAACAAATGTGGCAAGAAAAATTGTAAAATGGGGCAAAACCAGTGGTGGGATTCGACTAATTTAACAACCGGTTCTTTGCCCTAATGATTTCTTCCAACAACCAGTTCACCAAACTGCTCAGAAAGTTAACAACCGGTTCTCCCCAAGGGGTGCGAACTGGCTGAATCCCACCACTGGGCAAAACTTACTTAACAAATTTCTTACATAGCAACATTTGTGGCTCAATTGTGGTCATACGTTGAGGACTACCTGCATTTGTCTTCAGTGTTACCTCATGCTGCTGTAGCATTAAATTTCATATATAACAAGCTTCTTTCAGAATTGTGCAATTGTAATATACAGGTAACTGTCTGCCTTTGGAAGTTTCTCTTTAGTTAAACTCAGCTCCTATAATTTCATTGATGTGTCATTGTAATTTTCTTAGCAGTAGTATGGAAATCGTCATTGTTGCTTTTGGAGAATTTTTAACATTTTCCTATTAAATATACAGTACTGAGATTCCCCAGTGGGTTCCTCTCCAGTTATTAGCCAGGTTCAACCCTGCTCATCTTTTTGAGATCAGGCAAAAGACAGCCAGGTGTACATCCCTACAAAGCTAAATGGGAAAAACAGAAGAGTTTCAAAAATAACGTGATAGAGTTTTTGAATTATGTTCATTATTTCTCCAGGAACTGAAGTAGACTCAAGGAAGATTATATCTTTTAAAAGGGAAAACAAAACACTGAAATAGTTTAATCAGCAGAAACATGTCTGCTTGATTCAGCAACAAGTATTATTAAATTCAGTGAGGCTCCTGTGGTCTTCTAGCCTCCTTCAAGCCGATTCGCTTAAGATCTGCACCACTCTATTGAGACTTCAATTCCCCAAATTCTCATTTAAATCTGTTGTTTAGGAATTCTGGGCGCTGTAGTCTCCATTCTGCCAGGTTGGAAAATGCATTGCATGGATACTACTCCTGAATGTATTTACTGTAGGCTCCAATCATGCAATGCAGAGCTGTGCATAT
Source organism: Pantherophis guttatus (assembly GCF_059756535.1). Taxonomy (NCBI): domain Eukaryota; kingdom Metazoa; phylum Chordata; class Lepidosauria; order Squamata; family Colubridae; genus Pantherophis; species Pantherophis guttatus. The sequence continues at coordinate 264,605,435 of NC_142063.1, read as the reverse complement.
TGTATATAGATGTAAAACCATGTGCAATTCAGTAAGGCTTACTCCTTAATACATTAGTTCAGGATTTATAGTTTAATGACGTCGGTTTTTCCATTTATCTTTTCAATTTGCTCGTGCAAAGCGACGTTGTGAGCTATAGTGCAGAATGTCACTCATACCAATCGCGTTGAGACAAATATTGAATCTCTCAATTCGATACTTTCGGAAAGCAGAAGCCTAGATCGTCAAGGGAAGACGCATCCTATTCGCGACACCATCGGAATTCTCATTCCTCCAGAGATGGCTGTTCTTTAGGCGCAGGTACAGCGGTTTTTGTCCTCCTTCGGAAGCCGTCTCCCGTGACGTTTGCGAGCCAATCGAGAGTCCGGGTTTGAAAGCCTGCGGCGTGATCTTGCTGCGCGGGAGCGAGTGTCTCTCCCCGAATATGGAGGACGTAGTGGGCAAGTATGTATCCCAGAAAATCAGTAAAACCCGCTGGCGGCCCGTATCGGCCACTGCCTTGCAGCCTCCCGAGATTTTCGCCACCGGCTCGTGGGATAATGAGGTAATTCGGACGCCTGAGTGACCGGCGTCCCTCCTTTCTCAGGTCTTTCGACTTTCCTCCCTAACCATTTTTTCGACTTTTTTCCCCCCAGTCGCCTTCTGTGCCCTCCCAACTGTCATGCTCGCGAAAACTTGGTGCGCTTGCTGTGGAGCCTTCCTGAACCACGGCCGTGACTTCCCCCTAGTTGTTGAGAGTTTAATCCTAAAGCTAATCCCTATTAGTTTGTGCACTACTGTTTTTGTCGTCGGTGAATCGACCCCTTTGTTTTGCTTTAGTGAAGCACCGCGTGGCTAAGAATTAAGAATGCTTAGCAATTTTAAGCTTAAATGCTATTGCGTTCTTTTTTAAATTTTGCCTCAGGGTTCAAAAATTGTCAGCTGAACTAAATTACTCCTACTTTACTGAAACTTAAACAGTGGCAGACAGGGTGGATTTGATTTAAATCATGATTTAAATTGTGATTTAAATCAACTCGATTTAAATCATAATTTTTAAAGAGCAACTCTGCTCTCTGCTACTCCTTTGACCCACTGCTGACTCACCGATAGTCCCAGTGTTGCAGAATATACAGCCTCATGCTACATAACTAAGCTCCATTTCATGCTGAATAAACTAAATTATTTATGTATCTTAAATAGAAAACTATCTTACGATAGATTTTTACCCCAAAAGTTTTTTATTAAAATAAATTCAAGAAAAATAAAAAAAATCCGATTTAAATCAAAAAAATCTGATTTTTTTAAAAAAATCATTGATTTTTATCCACCCTGGTGGCAGATATACTGGAGATAACGGAACAATGTATTAATGCAAATTTTATTTATTTATTTATTGGTTCGATTTATATGCCGCCCTTCTCCGGAGACTCAGGGCGGCTTACAATGCGTTAAACAATAGCCTTCATACCTTTGTATATACCTGCTTAGTAGGGCTTTCGCCCCGCCCCACAAGCGGTGTTCTTTTTTATACAAAGTCAGCTTATTGCCCCCACAATCCGGGTCCTCATTTTACCTACCTCGGAAGAATGGAAGGCTGAGTCAACCTTGAGCCTGGTGAGATTTGAACTCACAGTAATTGCAGGCAGCTGGTGCTACTTAATTCATTAATTAATTAATATCTGCTTTTGTTTTGGAAATGTAGCATTAAAACAACTTTTTTCAGAGCTACATATATGACTTCTGAAAATGTTTATAGAGCATCTTAATTGATAACCTGACATAACAAAACATTTCAGTAATTATGTATTTAGATATACAATAAAAGATATAGTACTTTGTATACATCATTATCTTAGGTACTTTTCTAGATTATTTGAAAATGAGAAAATAGCAGGGCCACTGTAGAATAGTAGTTAAAGCATTGGACTAAGAGTGGGGAGCTGCTATCTGTCTTGTCTGATAAAATATATTCTACATCTGACATTTCTTCAATAACATCTTTTGGACAAAATCTATACATAGAAGCATATGTCATTAGTGATCTTGTTGATATTGTAGCTACTATTTTCTGATAGTACCTACAGCCACAGAAACTCACTTGGTGGCTTTGGCATTGTCCTCCTTTCAACCCAACTTACTTCCCTGGATTGCCGTTATGAGTAAAATAAAAAATAGGAAGAAAAACGGGATGCTTTGAGCTCCTGTACAAAAGGTATATAAATCTAATAAATTACAAAATAATAATTTGGTAAATGATGAATACATATTGTTTCATTAACATTGTACAAGAATATATATTTCTTATAATTTTACAGGAAAATAAGATTTCCATTTGGTCTGTTGGAGATTTTGCAGGCTTGGTCCCAAACGGTGAATATCATGGAGAACCACATTTGCTTTGTGATATCCAACATAGTGGTGATGTTATGGATATGCAGGTAAAAATTGTTTAAATACTTTTTAAGAGGCCTCAAGACATGCATTATCTTTGCTTTAGAAGCTTCAAGATATTATGTTGTATTAAGTCTGTTCCACACTTATGAAAGTAGGTTTCCAAATTCTTTTTTGCCATTATAATTAATATATACACACACATAAAAATACAAACATGTATTACCATGCTAAATGTCTTTTCACTAAAGATGAAATCATTTATTGTGTTAACATGTTAGATTTCCCCCCTAGTTTTTGGATCAGGAGAGAATTGTTGCTGCTTCATCTACTGGGAGTGTGGCCATTTTCCGGCATCATCAAAATAATCAGGTAAATGGTATTTGTTTTCATTATCAGATAAATGGCACAAAGACTACCTATGCAAGCAAACTTGAATTTAAACTAGATAAGCACTATCTGAACTGTGAAACCTAGATCTTTCCTCCTTGGTCTCTTTGGCAAAATACTTTGTTCAAAAAATATTAAGGAATCCTGTCTTTCACAGCTTTATTTTGTACATTCATTATTTATTTTGCAATTCATTAGTTCATCTAAAACCTTATGGAAGCAAAGCTGAATTTCTGTCTAGAAAAATTGGGTAGTCTGGTATTATTATTATTTTGTACACTGCCATGGAGCTATTTTTTTCTAAAATAAAGTTTTCCTGTCTTTGAAATTTGCTGTATAAAGGATTTATTTAAATCTGTAGCCAAGTTGTTCTGAATCCTTAAAGAATAACACAGACATATAAAATTTCTAATAGGGCAATCTTAATATAACTCTAAAAGAGCAAGGGTGAATATAAACTGTTTTACAGTTGATCCCACTGTAAATAAAAGGCTTTGTCAGCAAAGGTAAGACTCTTGAGTTGATTACATAGACAAATTTTCTACCACTGATAGAAAGTGAATTACAGTTAATTGTTTTACAGTATTTTGTGTGTGTGCTTTGGGTTTTTTTAGTTCCTTGTCTTGCCCACTGCTTTGGGATTTCAAAGTGCATTGCAGGTGTCTAGAATTGAATTGTACAACACTTATTAAGATTGTACTGATAGTAGGTTGCAAGATATTTTCACAATATAAATCTGAGTCTAAGTGAACAGTCTGAAATACTTAGTTATTAGAAAAAGGAAATTCTGGCTTTGTATAAGTTTATTGACCCAAGCAGAATAATTGAGAGCTACACAGTGAAAATCATTATTGTAGTTGTAATAATGCAATAAATCTCCCATATATATTATTTTTCATATAATATACATATAGTATTTTTATGAATCTTATATTCTATAATTTCAAATATTGCATAATTTTATATTACCAGTAATTTGTATATAATACATTATTGTGCTTAAGTCTAGTCTGAAGTAGTACTTTGCTTGAAGCAACCTTGTAATTGAACTTTTTGTGCAATTAATGGGTAGTTTGATTCTTTTTTCTTATATTTTAGACTCTTTCCATAAATCAGAAATGGGAACAAGCACATTATTATGATCACTCCTGGGGAAGTGCATCATGCACTGGGATCATTTGCAATAGCCCTGAAATTTTTAGTATTGGAGAAGATGGTAGGATAAACATGTTCACCACTGACCGTAAGGAAGCTGTACGTACTATAGGTAGGCAGATAAGTCTAATAATGAAGGCGTAAATATATGCCAGCATATTGCTATAAGGTATCTGACAGGTTTTTGCAAATGGCTCAGAATAGAGAAAGTATCAGTTTGCTTACTTATCTTCCTCTTTTAGCAGGAATTCAATTTTCACTGTATAAATTTGGAAACCAGAGTTATTTTATTGGGATAACAATAATCATCGTATTTTAAAATACTAGGGGTCTTTACTAAATGGAATGATTTGTAGCACATTCCCAAGAAAATTAGATGACAACAGCTTCCATGAATAGAATTTCAACTGTGGAAGCTACTTCCACCTAAATTTCAAATAATTCTGTACTGGTGCCCACCACATTCTAAATCCACTTAGTAGGGTGTCCTGTGCATAAGGGGAAGTATTTTCCTGTGGAAGGTAGCTTTCTATTTTTCAGTATTATATTCTCATTGGACAGACAATACTGTATCTCAAATCTTCATATTAAAGAATACTGTATAGTTGCATTGACAAAGATTATATGAGAAGAATATACCAATACTTTAAAGTTTTGTGAATTGCCGTTATTGGCAATGTAAAGCTAATATTTCTAGTATGCAGAAATTTTGAAGGTAGCATTGTTTTCTCAACTGAGCAGTCACTGCAATATTGTGATTTATTGGAAAGAGTGCTATGTAATGTACACTTTAAAGTGTTTGCTCTTAGTTTAGGGCAATTGATTTCTACCTGAATCCTTTGTTGCATTAAAATTCACATGTAGAGTTGGTGCACAAGAAATGGAGATAGTGCTCAAATTTGAGACAATATGTGCAGTGCTGTACTTGCTAAGCAATTTCATTCTATAATATGGCCGTGTCACCAAATCTTGATAATTTTTTAAAGAGGCATTGTTAAATATGAGTGTTTCTTTTAATTTTTCATAGATAATGCTGATAGCAGTACACTCCAAGCAGTGACTCGACTTCGTACAACAGAGATTCTGACAGTCAATTCCATTGGTCAGCTAAAAATATGGGATTTCAGACAGCAAGGAAATGAACCTTCACAAATATTTTCATTGTAAGCATTTTGCTTTCATATAAAAAGCTCTGATGAAGCGAAATAGTTATACGATAGGGATGTGCAAAATGCCTGCACAGATAATATTAGGCAGTCTATTTAAACTGAAATATGTGTGTTGGATGTTTTGTTCTAGATGCAAATGAAATAAGATTGTTTTAATCTGGGTAACACCTATTTAGATGAGAGAGAGAAAAAGACAAGGACGTCAGATTTGGCTATGGAGAAGTGAAGGAGAGAAAGGAAAACGCTGGTAAGAGTTAGGCAGATCAGGCATATATTGCAAGCCTGTTCCTTGTTGTCACAATAAGGAAAAGGGATACAAATCACGCCAGTAGCAGCCCAGGAGACAAGAGCAGAGGAAAATATTGGGAAAATCTCACAGGCTGGAAATAGACCAGATTGAAAGCTCTCAAGGGGGAGAGGTGGTACAGACCAACTTTGCCTGTTTAAAACTACTCTGGGGTCCTTCTGGATTTTACTTCAGCTAAAACTCAGAACAACCAAAAACTTCTGGTTTTATTTCTGCCAAAATGTGGCAGTCCGATACTTTTCAGCAGAAATTTGGAGGACATGACAGTTTGTATATATTTCCAGGGTTTTAAATAGTGTTTGACTACAACGTTTGTGATTTTTTAATGTTTTTTCTATGCAGGACAGGGGAAAGAGTACCACTACATTGTGTCGATAGGCATCCCAATCAACAACATATTGTTGCTACAGGTAGTCAAGATGGAATGTTGAGTATTTGGGATGTAAGACAAGGCAGCATGCCAGTTTCCTTACTAAATGCTCATCAAGCAGAATGTAAGTGCCTAAACAAATAGGATCACAATTCTAATGTAGTAGTAACAACTAGGAGAACAATCTTTCATCACCAGTGCTTGAAAAAAATATCTTGTTTACCGCCCTTCTCACTACAAGGCAACTCTGGAGAAGCTTACATTAAAAGCACTAAAACTGTGTGTGTGTGCATACATACACGCTAAGAATAAAAAATTATGATTAAAAGATGGGAGTGAGCAGGATGCACAGCGGGTAGGTGGGATCTACTTTTGGTCCATTGGAGCCCCGGCCAACTGGCAGAGCCTGGTTTTCAGGCTCTTATGGATGGTTAAGAGGGTGAATATAGACTTGGGGCAAGATGTTCCAAAGAACTGGTGCTATAGCAAAGAAGGCTCTTATGGACTCTGCCAGCCAGAAATCCTTGACAGACGGGACCAATAGCATGCCTCCTCTGCTGACATGGGTGTCACATTGGGATGAGATGATTTCTCCAGTAACTTGATCCCATGCCATGCAGGGATTCAAAATTAACAATCCATACCTTGTATTGCACCTGGGAGGAAACTGGCTGTCAGTGTTGTTCACAAACAATGGTAACATGGGCCAGTCTAGGGGCCACAAAGATTGCTCATGCTGTTGCAGTTTGCACAGGTTAAAGCTTCAGAATACTCTTCAAGGGTACCCCGATGTGATTGCAGTAGTCCAAGAGTTAGACAATCAGGAGTTCAGTGACTGAGTGCAGGGACTCCTGATCCAGGAAAGTCCACAACAAAGTTGTAGAAAGGCTGCAATTGCCATCTGCTCTTCGAACAGGAGTCGTGAGTCCAGAACCCCCAAGTGGCAAACAAGATCTATCTGGGGTATGACCGCATCCTGAACTAAAGATGTCAAAGTCCCAGATCTTGAATCTTCTTGCACCCAAAGCTATTCTGTCTTGCCAGGGTTCAGCCATAGACCATTTTGTCCTTTTTACCATGGACCATGATATTGAAGACTGCTGAGAGGTTAAGGAGAGTAAGGATGGTTGCACTACCCCCATCCCACTGTCGTTACTCTCTTCCCACCAGTGCTGTTTCTGTTGTTTCTTGAGGAAGATATGCGGCAACTGATATAATTTATATTCTGTACTACAGAAGAAAAAATCAAATTATGTTGGTGTCTATCAACATAAGCTCAAGTGAATAGTGTATATACTGGGCAGAATCCACTGGATGAAAAAGTCAGAAAAAAGACAAAGAATTGGGACTCAGATTTAATCTGATTATGGCTAGGTTCACAAATGTGCTTTGATGGCTTATTTAGAATTTTAATTCCAAGGTGGTCAAAAATTGCTGATTTAGTTGGCATGCTGACCTGAGTCCTGGTTTGTTTAAACCCATTTAAATGTGGTTTATTTAACAATCTGTTAAGGACTACACCAAACAAATCAGTACCATATTTGGAAGTGATTGTTATTCTTAGTCTAAAGCATGGATCTCCAACTACCTGGCCACAGATCAGTACTGGTCAGTGGCTTGTTAGGAACTGGTTCATGCAAGCGGTGGGCGAGCAAGCGAAGTTTCATCTGCACATATGCAGAATCTAAGTTGTGTGTGACCCCCCCCCCAATCTGTGGAAGCCAGTTTTTCTTCCAAAACAGATCCCTTGAAATTAAAACAATTTCAAGATGTCCTATGCTAACATAGAATATAGAAATATGCTAATAAGAATATAGAAATATGTTAATAGAATAACTTCTTGGGTGTTTCACGTGTTGCTACTTCACCTTTCTGTACAAATTACTTTTAAACATTTGCTACCATAATGTTGAAATGTAAATAACTTTTTAAAAATGTTCTACCTTTGCATATTATATTTTGCATGTATTTACTTTTACAGTATGGGAAGTACACTTTCATCCTTCCAATCCTGATCATTTGTTCACTTGTTCAGAAGATGGATCTCTTTGGCATTGGGATGCTTCCTCTGATGTGACTGAAAGAAAATCTTTTCTTCATACAAGTAAGATTTATCCAAACTTTTGATTAATGAAATAATTCTTTCATGCTGCTTGCAGACTAGCATAGAAATAGCAACTTTTCTGGGTCCATTGTTGGCCAGTATTGCTATAGTTAACTTAAACATCTCTTGTATTTCTAATGTAAAATGCTTTCATGTACTGTATAGTATTTTTCCATGCTGCCCACATTCACCACTACAGATTTTTGCAAGTGGAGAATAGAGGAAATGCACATAAATATTAGAATAATTGCTTTTAGATTAGCAACTAGTATGGCTGTGCATTTTGTGCACACAAATTGCAGAAATTCAGATTCAAAGGGCAAATGTACGGTAATTTGAAATTTGCATCTGTTGGGAACATCTTATGTATCTTCCTGCAATTGTGCACTAATTGCGCAAACCAAGATGAGGCTGCTTGAAAATGCTATATACATACCCACTTGCTATATGCACACGCACATTTTGCAAGGAGCCCTGGCGATGCAGTAGTTAAATGTAGTATTGCAGGCAAATTCTGCCCACAGCCTGGAGTTCAATCCTGACAGGGCTCAAGGTTGACTCAGCCTTCCATCTTTTCAAGATGGGTAAAATGAGGACCCATATTGTTAGGAACAATAGGCTGACATTATAAACCACCCAGAGAGTGCTATAAAGCACTATGGTGTGGTATATAAATCTAAGCGCTATTGCTGTTTTAGCCTTCAATTCCAGATATCTACATAGTTTTAATAATAGCCTAACTTGAAAGGAAAAGACAGCGAACATGATTAAAATTATTCTAGAGCAGCAAAATGTAAACTTTGACAAATGGCAAACCCAAGTTCTTTAACAATATGTATACTTTGATATTTGCCTTACATTTAAATAATTCTCATTTTTTTATCTGAAGATAACAAAAAATATTTCTGTGTTTTATTTTAGGCGGAAGAAATACTTCATTTCTACCTCATTCTACAGCTAATCAGTCCATAATTAGTGCATGGTTGAATAATGATCCTACTAAAGATCGCATTGAGATTACAAATTTAAGTTCAAATTCAACTTTATCAATAAACAGTTTAGATGTGTTAGGATCATTTCTTGTGTATGGAACTGACACAGAATCTATTTATGTTAAGAAGGACCTCTTTGTATAGCCTTATTTTTTCCAAAACAATGCTGTTCTGTAAATTTAGAATTCTTTTTCTAAAAACTGTAATCTATAACATTCTCTAGAATCATAGTTAAACTAGGGTCAATTTGGAATACAACTGAATGTAATTCATGTTACAGCTTAAGCTTTTTAACAGTACATTTCTGTAATTCTTCAACAGTACGTTTATATTAAAAATGTCCATTTATGCATTATTTTAATTACATTGTCTTTATTTTTAAAATATTATTTCAACTATTCTCCAATACAGATGAATTAATTGCAAGTTCTTTAGTACTCATACTAAGTATGGTATTGCCAAACTAGCTTGTAGAAGTATTTCCCTTGGGATTTTTTTGTGACACTTAAGACTGCATTTTTATTTGAAATATTTGTCACTGATACTGGAAAAAATTGAAAAAAGCAAAAAAAAACCCACCCCTTATTCAATTGTCATGGTTGTTGTTTTACTGTATACAGACTAGCCCTCCACTTACAATGGCAATTAGACTGGAATGGCTGTCACTAAGCGATGTAATTGTAAAGTATAACATGTGGCAGCATTGCGTACTGATGGTAGTCCTGGTTGTCATAACCCCAGGACTGTGGGGGTTAAATGGGAACAGGTGGGAAGTACGGTGGGTGCATTTGGGGTGTTGCAGGTAGGTGCTATGGAGCCTAGTGGACCAGAGATCAGAGGTGGGTTTCAGCAGGTTCTGACCAATTCTAGAGAACCGGTAGTAAAAATTCTGACTGGCCCCACCCCCATCTATTCTCTGTCTCCCAAATCCCAGCTGATTGGGAGGAAATGGGGATTTTACAGTATCCTTCCCCTGCCACGCCCACCAAGCCACGCCCACAGAACCGATAGTAAAAAGTTTTGAAACCCACCACTGCAGCAGATGCCACAGGTGGGCCAGGGGAGGGTTAACACTGGCTGCACACAGGTTGCTGCAGTCACACAAAACGGAGGATTGCTTGCTACAGAATACAAGCTCATTGGGTCTTATACTCCATAACGGCTTTCTTATGAGAAAAAAGCAACAAGAATGACTTACTGGGGTGACCTGAAAGCTTTCCTGCCAGCTTGCCCCATTGACTTTGCTTGTGGGAAACTGGCAGTTAAGATCATAAATGACAATCATGTAACACTGGCTCACTAACATTCACAAGTCAAGGCACCCCAATTCATGATTATGGGAATGCTGCAATAGTCAAAACTTGTATGCTCCATCAAAAGCTGCTTTCTGTGAGATGGGTCATATAAATTTGATTAATAAAATAAACTTTGCAAGAACCAGTTGTAAGACCATCCAGTTGCAAGACCATCTTTTTCAGTGTCACCGGCTTTTCAGCGTCGGCGGCATACTTTGGGGAATAATGAAGGGAGAGTTTCCCCCTAAGGCAGTGTTTCTCAACCTTGGTAGCTTGAAGATGGGTGGACTTCAACTCCCAGAATCCCCCAGCCAGCAGCGCTGGCTGGGGGAATTCTGGGAGTTGAAGTCCACCCATCTTCAAGCTACCAAGGTTGAGAAACACTGCTCTAAGGAGTGAAAGAGGTACTTAAAGAGGGGAAGATTCCTTAAAAATATACTGCAGGAACACACACAAAAACGTGGCCTGGACCTAAATTGTAATTTCCTTGTTGAAACCTTGGGGATAAATTCAAAGGACAAATAAATATGCCCCAGGATTAAAAAAGGGAAGGATCTTGGAGCTAGCCATGCTTGGCCCGCCGAACAGTAAATTTGGCTCATTTCAACGTAACAATCGGCCAACCTCTCCCATAAGCAACGTCCAATCTCCGGTCCTCTTCGCTTATTCCCCTAACGGGATACACGCCAGCAGTCCCATCTTTAAAAGAGCTACTTTACAACTCGGTGAAAAGCAACAAGAAAGGAAATAAATTTCCCCTCGACGTATCTTTTTTTTTTTTTTTTTAGGACCGCGCGCTGCGCATTGTCCCGAGACGTGGTAGGTTTCATTAGCCAGAGTAGGAGATTAGGGACGCAGCACCGATGCGGGAGGACCGTAACACGCCGAGTTTATCGCATGGAGCCGAAGTACAATCCTAGCCTTTCTCCGCATTTGGCAAAGGTTTCTTAAAATTGCTATTCCCGGAGCCCTTTTCGGTCCGACGGTGCAGACGCGCCTCTCCCACGAAGCGCATCAAAGGGGGCAGAGAAAAGCCTGCAAGGGCCGGCGTCCTCCAGAAGAAAGAGAGAGAGAGAGAGAGTGAAAGATCCCCTCGCCAAGCGCTGCCGGGTTCTCGCATTCCGGGCTGCGGGGTGTGGAGAGGGGGGACGAGGAGGAGGAGAAAGAAGAAGCCGGCGGAACACGCAAAGGAAGTCGGGAAAAGGTTTTATATCCGGGAATCTTGGGCGACAAACCCACCGACAAAATGGCGGCCCGGAATTGAACCCCCCTCAAAAAAAAAAAAAAAAAAGGGGGGTAGAAATTGAGGGGGGAGGGGAGCCGGAACGTTTTAGGCTAAACCGCGTAACTATCGCTGGGAAATCCCGTCGTCGTGTCGTCGTCGTCATCTTCCTCCGGTTTGCTGGGCTTGAGGCGCTGTCACCACCGCCTTTCCGCCAGGCAGGTGGGTAGATGGGTTTGCTTGGGCTCCGCCTCAGGGAAAGGAAAATTGGTGGCTAGTTAATGAGGAAGGCCTCGGAGACGGGGCACGCCTTGGCCTAAGGTTTTATGACACTCCGCCGCTTTGACGGGAATCGTCCCGACTCTTTTGTGTTTCCCACCCGCCCATCGCTCGGGTCGCCTAAGATTACTTCGTTTGAAGGTCCCCCCACTTAGGTCGAGCGCCTGGCCTCTGCGTGTCTTATGCTTCCCCTCACTGCCCCTTAAGCCTAAATCGCATCTCTTGTAGGGTTTTAAAGGAGCTTTTTCTTTTTAAACGTGCACCGTTTTTCTTTATTTGCTTATTGCGGTTTATTTGGTTTTTAAACAATGGGAGGCATATCCCAATTTGGGGGAGGGGAATCATCTGATGTTCTAAGTTACAGTGAATTGTATTTTAGAGTTTTATAATTTTTTTTGTATAGTTGTCCTTAGCGTAGTAAAGATAACACGAAAAGTGTTTATTGTTTATATAAGGCTTCTGAGGTGCTTGTTTAGTTATGAATTTTACCAAATTCCAGAATTAATAGCATGTTCTTTGAATATTATAAAGGTTCAATTCTTGTCTTTATAATAAAATAGACCATTGTATCCCCTATAGAAAAAAGATGTGAAAGAAAAGGGGAAGTGAAATGAATTCAGGTATATCAGCCCTATTAAAAAGAGAATAAAAGTAACATTTACAAAACGTGGTCCTCAGTTGCTTTAGTTCATGTTATTTCTGGCTACTTAAATATGTCTAAAGAATACTAGCTTTAAAGGACATAATGATTGTTTTAGAACAGGTTTTAACAACTCTTGCAAAAGCAAACTAACAGTATTAGTTTTGTTCTCCAGATTCATAATATTCCATTGACATAAATTTTTCAACTTTTGTCATTGCTTCATATTTTCTTTTTAACAATTCAGTCTTCAGCTTATTTATTCATAAGTGCCTCATTGTATTAACTACAAATAGACTGAGAGCACAAATAGTTTTAAAAAACTAACAGATTAATGCATAATAATATATTTATGGTTCACTTCATCAGCTATATGGTTGCAGAAGATTAAATGATCATTATATGAGTTAGGCAGCCATATAAATCATGTGAATAAATAAATTAATGAATAAAATTATGTGAGATTTTCTACCAAATTATGTTTATAGGATTGTTGATTGAACTATTCTGTAGATGATGAATTATTACCATTTTGATTTTAATGCTGCCAAAGTCCAACTGACTGGGTGATTTTCAGTGCAGGTAAATAATACACAAATAACTTTGGATAGGCACAGTATGAATCGTTTATCTAATTCCAGCATGATTCAGAGTAGGAAGCACTAAGTTGTATTCAATATTGCTTACCAATTTGGAGGCAGATGTGACTTTCTTCCTTGTTTCCTATCTATTTGCTCTCTTTATATGTGGCGAGATTGCATGCTGAAACCCAGGGAGAAATTCTGTCTTCCTTCTTGCCACTACTACTCATTCCAGCCACTATTTGTTCACTCTGAAGACAAATTAATATATATTAACAAAGGAAAAGAAACAGCTGAGCATCCTATTTTTATAAAATAGAGAAAAACATGTTTTGCTAAGCAGCTTTTAGATTTACAATATATGGTACAGAGGTTTAGCTTAAAAATACAGTAATTTAATTATAGAGATGTGATGCAATAGAAAGTAAGGCCTCAGTACACCTGATATCTGAGATGTGAACTAGATGGTATTTGATATTCTGCCTGTTTCATTCTATCATTTTATTCATGTTTTTAATTAGTAATCTTCTATAAGAGTTTAGCCAATTTCAGCTAAAAATAAAAGAACTTTAAAATACTACCCGTGTTTCCCCAAAAATAAGACCCTGTCTTATATTTTTTTGAACCCCTAAATAAGCGCTTAACCTTATTGCCATGCACTCGAAAAGCCCAATTGGGCTTACTATCAGGGGATGTCTTATTTTGGGGGAAACAGGGTACGTATGTTTTTGTGAAACAAAAAGAGGTCAAAATAATCTTCATTAGAAATTTATCTGATTTATTTATGTAACCATTTAAGATAAAACTATTTCTCTTAAAGTTTTTGCATTATAATAAGATAAGGTGCATTCAAGAAAATTTTTGATATATTAAGGATTGCATTTTGAGAAAGCAGTTTTTTTATACCCTGGTTTTCAATACAATTAAGGCAGGGGTGTCAAACTCATAGCCCATGGGCTGGATGCGTCATGTGCTGGCTGTGGCCACCCCAATTTTAGCAAAGGGGAAAGTTGCGATACATCATGTGATGATGTGTCGTCACAAGTTTGACACCCCTGGATAAGGTAAAAATACTCTTATAGTTAAAACCTGAATTGACCTCTGAATCACCCCAGAGTTTTGTTACAATTTTTGATGGAGGATGGGCAGAAACATGACCATTATATTAAATCATAACTTATCTCTTTTAAGAACTTCCACTGAGTTTTTTAATTAAACTATTAGTTCATGGGAATTTCTGCAATGTAGATTTGATACATTGGGGTTTACTGGTACTTATTTATTTTTATGATCTAAATCTCCCCTTTCTGTCCATAGAGCATGCAGGAAAACTAAAAATATAAATAAAACAAACAGTTAAAATATCATAAAATTTGTTTAAACTATTAAAAATAATACAAACTGAAAACGTTTTCTCTTAAGAGAATAAGAGGTAGATAGATACATACAGACTATATATATCATTAAAGTGTCCTTACTCTCTAAGCGTAATGGTGAAGGCCTTCTCTTATATTTCTTTCAAGTAATGGAATGACTCTTTTAGGAATTATATTTTTCCCATCTCTTTTGGAAAACGAATGAAAACTTTTTTCTTTTCTCTCTTTACCTTTACCTTTAATAATAATAAATTACAATGCACTGAACTGTATTTACTGTTACAAAATTCTGATGGTTAGAAAGGAACATTTTAGCTGTTGGCACTATCTCCCAGAACTAAAATGAAAGAGTTATATCAGAAGGAGAATGCTTTCTAATATAATTGTTGCAGCTGGCTAGTAGTTAGGGATAGAGATGGATGGAAACAGAGAAACTGATTGTTGGCTTTCTAAAGTGATTAATCAAAGTAGCAGTAAAATTTATGCAATATAATTACTATGCTCGCAGTAATAAAATAAGTTGCAATTACTAATGCTTTGCTATTTAAGTTTAATTTTTATGCTATCTATTTTAAGAAACAAGCAAACAAAAGCAAACATATATTGAAATTGACAATCCCTCTAATTTGAATATTTATATAACTTTTAAGGATTAAATAAATACTTTCTTGTTTGAGTAATAGTGTGTAAAACAGAGAAGTCAAGAACTAGTTTCTTAAACATAACCAATTTCTTGCAAGAAGAGACCTGGCTTGCTAAAAGCAATCAATAGCTATGCATAAATGGATCTGACTTCTTTTGGGAATCTTTAACCAGGTATGGAAAGGTTAAAATGATATTTCAACAGAAGCAAGTGTCTAATGAATTTGGATGGGTATCTGAAGGGTGTCATCATAAGTTCGGAGACAGTCTTAATAACCAATTCTTTTATTATTCTAGATTTGGATTGTAAAAATGGGTTATTTTCTTCAGATTGTAAACACCAAATATTAAGTAGAAGGAAATTTGTTTTCATACCAAATATTCATAAGAATGTGATAAAAATAAGAGTTGAATAAAACATTTTCCAGTAATGTAACAGTGTTTTATTATTTTATTTAGAATGACTATTATTCTATTCTCTTAGACTTGAATGGATGTATGTACTACTGGAATCAAGATCAACTGTGTTTTGAGGTTGCCATCCAACTGATTACAGTATTAAGCATATTGAAAATCTTGGTTAGAAGTTATACGAGTTCATGAAGAGAAGCGAGAAACCAGAGGGATATAGACAAATGAGGCCTAAAACATTTCCTGCCAGTAATTACACTAGCAGCAGTCGGCAGATGTTACAAGAAATACGAGAGAGCCTTAGAAATTTACCAAAGCCTTCGGATGCTGCAAAAGTTGAACAAAATATGGGTAAAATACCAACTGAAGATCCCAGACAAGGTCGAAATCCCCCTAAGTTTGTTACCTATCATAAAGCTTTGCAAGAAATTAGAAATTCTCTACTTCCTTTTGCAAATGAAACAAGTTCTTCAACCAGAGGAACATCAGAAGTTAATCGTCAGATGTTTCAAGATCTGCAAGCTGCTGGATTTGATGAGGTAAAATATAATTCCTAGTGGGATATTAAATTGGTAATAGCAGAAATATTGTGATTTATTGGGGAAGTACGTTCAAAAAATGTGTTTTGATTAGGATTCTGTTGCTTCCTGTGCACATTATTTGAATTTGCTTATTACTCCCAAGTTACATTTCTTGTTTGTCATATTCATATAGACGCCTATCTCACAGGCAAGTAACTGGATGGCATACAATAAACTCTGAGTAGACCCTTCTTGAAGAATAAATGCAACTGACACATAATACAAAGTTGAGCAAAAGTCCTTCTAGCCACTACTGCTACTTGCTCCTTGAACAGGAGTTGTGAGTTTAGAAAAATCTCCAGATTGCACACAGGGCCTGATTGGAGTAGTGTGACCTCCATCCAGTAGCAAATAAGATAGAGTCTTAGAACCTATGGGACCAAAACCCCAAGTCTTGCCAGAGTTTAATTACTGTAAAGCCTACTGTTTCCCATCAAGACCCTTACATCTTCTATGCACTCGAATAAGATGTCCATAGCATTGCTTAATTCAACAGCAGTGGAGATGTATAATTGGGTACCATCAGTGTACCGATGGTACCCAATTAGTGATGATATCTCACTCCATGGTGATAGATGAGTTCACCTAGCAGTCTTGGATAGATGTTGAATAGAGGGGGAGGAAGCTCCAACTCCTTAATATAGTAGTGTCAAAGGCAGGATCTCCCCCCACCCCAATCATGGCCAGCTGGAATTGACCACAAAGAAAGGCAAACCAGCAAAACACCTCCTCCTCTCTGTTGATCCAGAAAGATACCATGGTAAAAAGTATTGAAAACCACCCAGAGATCAATTAGCTGAACAGATTTGTATTCTGTCCTTATTTTAAAGTTACTTATGTGAATTAACAAGGATTCTTCTACTGCCACATTATGGAAGAAAACCTGTCACATAAAATTAAAATAATGAGACATCAGAAGTAGGAATCAGTTTTAGCAAATTTGAATGGATTTTATGCAAATACCATAACAATATATTATAATATGGTACACTTGAGATATACAGTAAATTTCTACATCTGGAGCATTTATTTACATTATAAATAGATATAGAAATAGAACACATGTAGTAGAATACATATTGCAGTAGTTTTTTCTTGTATTTTCTATATCTTTTTTATTTGCTTCTTGGATTTATGTTAATGTAGTTACCTGATATTGTTTGTTAATCGGCATTTAATAAAAATTGTGGAGAAAAACTGTCTCAAATATGTTAATAGGATTTGCTTTTGGGGGTGCAAGGTGGAAGTAAAGCACCTGATCTTGGAGTTTAGAAAAAAATGTTTTTCTGTATAATTTGAAATTCACCCCAGCATGCTAATGTCATCTTGTTTTGTAATGACCACATTTCCAATGCCATTGATGCTCAGATTATATCAATATTGCATTGTTAGGAATAATAGCACTAAGTCTTTACATTTTCAATCTAATATTAAATACAGTGTTTTTGACATTTTTTTGTTATGAATGATTAAGTATCTTATTGGGAAATTGTTTTTTGTATACTCTTCCCATCAATAGGATATGGTTGTGCAAGCTCTAAGACAAACCAATAGCCGCAGCATAGAAGCAGCCATTGAATTTATAAGTAAAATGAGTTATCAAGATTCTCGTCGAGAACAAATGGCAGCAGCTGCATCTAGACCCCTTACTGCTGGCCCCAAGCCCCCAGGTATGCACATCCATATATACCCTTGGGAAGGAGAAATGGAAATTGTATGTTTTCAAAACTGATGAGAAATAATTTGAAATAAGAGATACTGACTGAAAAATAAACAGTGTTTTTAACATTTGTAGTTAAAATGAAGTTTTTAGTTGCAACGTCATTGGCAAATATAGTATACTGAAGGGTGAACACCAGCAGGATACAGTAGCATAAAGATATAAAGGCATGCCTCTGCCTTGTTCTTTACTCTTCATTTAACCTCTGTTTCTCATTATTTATGTAAAAGAGGTAGAAAAAAGGCAGAAAGGTGAGAAGATTGCCAAAGATATTGTGTGGGCAAGCTCCACAATTAAAGGCCAGTGGCACATATATATTAACATAAAAGTAAGGCCTGTTGTTTTCTTTTCCTAATTAAAAAATACTTATGGAAAAGAACCTAGAATAGAGGAGAAAAGAGGCACTTCTTTATTCAAGCTGTATCAAAAACATGCTTATCTGAATGTACTAATGAATTTTTTAAAAAAGCAATTTGAAAAGGGCCAATTTGCCACAAAGAATTAATAGGAGGAAGACAATTAACAGAATCCTTTTGGAGCTTTTTTACTGCAAAAACTATTTAGGGTCAATGTTACAGTCCTCTATCCAGATCATTTAGGAGTACCACAGGATGTCTGGGTCCAGGGACTTTACATTGTCATATGAGTACAGGTAGTCTTTGACTTATGACCACAATTGAACCCAAAATTTCTCTTGTTAACCAAGACACTTGTTAAGTGAATTTTGCCCCATTTTACAATCTTTCTTGCTACATCTGTTATTTGAATCACTGTAGTTACTAAGTTAGTAACACGGTAGTTAAGTGAAACTTAATTTTGCTTAATCAATGCTGACAAGCATTGATATTACTTATCAGAAGGCCACAAAAGGCGGTCACATGACCTCAGGACACTACAACCATCATAAACACAAGCCAGTTGCCAAGTGTCCAAATTTTGATCACATGATGAGAATGCTGCAACGATTGTAAATGTAAAAATGGTCATAAGTCACTTTTTTCAGTGCTGTTGTAATTTCAAACCAGCACTAAACAAATGGTTGTCAGTCAAGGACTACCTATATGCACTTAGATTAATTGTTTCAAAAGTTAATTAGTCTGTATCCTTTTTTGTAATAAATTCATATGAAATTTGATTTAAATTGTTTCTCATCTTATTTTTATATCAGTTCATTCTGGTGTGTTTTTATGTCAGAAATGCTTGCTTCCAATCTTTTATATAATAACTATTCCAGAATTTTAAAATGAGTAGTAAAAAAATTGTCTTTTTACTTTTTTAAAAAAGCAGGAGGAACAGTACAGCAGTCAGTTATCCGTAGACAAAGCTGGAAAGGTTCTAAAGAATCTTTGGTACCCCAGAGACATGCTTCTGCACTGGGAGATGGCCTTACTTTTCATTCAGAAAGCCCTATTTCTCAGGGTGAAGTAGGAAGACCATTATCTGGATCTGGAATAGCTGCATTTGCTCAGGCTCACCCTGGTAATGGACAAAGAGTGAACCCACCACCTCCACCTCAAGTCAGAAGTGTTACTCCACCACCACCCCCTCCCAGAGGAACACCACCTCCTTCCTGGGAAGCAAATTCTCAAACAAAACGGTATTCGGGGAACATGGAATATATGATATCTCGCATTTCTCCAGTGCCTCCAGGATCATGGCAGGATGGTTATCCTCCCCAAACTATGAATTCGTCATCTATGAATCCTTCTGTGCAGGGACAAAGAGGTATTAGTTCGGTTCCTGTTGGTAGACAACCAATAATCATGCAAAGTTCAGTTAATAGCAAATTTAGCTTTTCATCGGGAAGGAGTGGAATACAAAATGGCAATTGTCAGGCTGAATATATTGTTCATCAAAATATTGTGCCTGGTAACTCAGCAAGTCGCCAACCACCTCCTCCTTATCCAATATCTCCAACAAGCCGACAAAGTCCTACACCTTTGCAGATGCAAACAGGAGGTCCTGCTCCCCTTTCAGCATATCCTAATGGGAACATTTCTCAATCTATGATGGTGCCAAATAGAAACAGCCATAATATGGAATTATATAACATAAATGTTCCAGGAATTCCAACAACCTGGTCACAATCATCCTCTGGAAATGGACATGACATCCCAGTATGGCAATCCAATATTCCAGTAAGGTCAAATTCTTTCAATAATCATGTTGGAAACAGACAAAACCATACTGCGAATTCACAATCTTCTGCTACAACAGTTACAGCCGTTACTCCAGCTCCTATACAGCAGCCAGTAAAAAGTATGCGTGTATTGAAACCAGAACTGCAAACTGCCTTAGCTCCTACTCACCCTTCTTGGATTTCTCAACCAATGCAAACGGTCCAGTCCACGTCCTTTTCTGAGGGACCATGTACAATTGTGCCAGTCATTTCACCTGCAGCAGAAGGTGGAAATTATCAAGGGCCACCCCCTCCTTATCCAAAGCATTTATTACATCCAAATCTATCTGCAACCCCATATGAAGCTATGACAAAGCCTGGCAAAGAAGATCAGCCTGGGTTTCCTAAAGAAGAGGATGCTGAAAAGAATGAGAACAGTGAGACAATCGATAGAGAGAAGAAGCAAATAACAACTTCCCCTGTTCCTGTTAGGAAGAATAAAAGAGATGAAGAACGGAGGGAATCCCGCATTCAAAGCTATTCTCCTCAAGCATTTAAATTCTTTATGGAGCAGCATGTTGAAAACATACTCAAATCTCATCAACAGCGACTGCATCGTAAGAAACAGCTTGAAAATGAAATGATGAGGGTAATTTTAAAAATTATTTCTATTTAAGTTTTGATTTGCATGGAATATACTTTGAAATTGTAATATTACCATTGCCTTAGACCTAATCAGTAATTGCTCAGGATGTGATAGCAGGTTAAAGACTGGAAAGGTGACAGCTCAGGTTCAAGACCTGAGCGCTGTGTGATGGGGTGAACTCTCATTAGTTGCCTCGGCTCCTGCAGTCCAAAAGGATGCAAATGCGAGTAGATAAATAGGTACTACTTTGATGGTAAGGTAAAAGCATTCCGTGAACCTTGGCATATAGTCATGCTGGCCACATGACCATGGAAATGTCTATGGACAATACTGGCTCCCTCAGCTAAGAAATGAAGATGAGCATTGCCTCCTAGAGTCCGACATGACTGGATAGGGGAAACCTTTACCTTTACTAAAATGGTAATAGTTTACCAATTTTTATAGTGCAATCCTATTCAGGTTAGTCAGATTAAGTTCTTAAATATCTTTAGGACTGTGTGATTGATTGCATTATAGTCCAAGAAATTGTAAACATAAAACAGCCTAACAGGAAGCAGAAACAAATCAGCCATTAAAAAACAAATCACTAAATGCATTTCATTTTTATTTTATTGCTCATAACAGAAAGTGTTTATGGGAGTGTGGATGGGGAGATAGATAACCATATTTAGACATCACCGAGAACATAGAACAGAAGTGCATCAGAAATTGGCTGCTTCGATAAAACTGGGCCAGGAAGATTAAGGATTTAATACCCAAGCACTGCCATGGGCCTGGCACCACCAGAAAGTGCTTCCCAAATCTGATACTTGCAACTAATTGTCTGTGCACATAAGTTGTCCTGATTCAAATAAAAACTGCTATGAACAGGCACAGTCTATAATATAGTTATAGATAAAGTTTAATAAAACTGGGAGTTTGTGGGACCTTGTACATATTCGGTAGTTAAATAGAAAAGGTATTTTGCTTGATTTCACTATAAATAAGGGTATGTTTAGTGTTGTTTGTTATAATATAGAATGACTTGTTGGATATTTTTAAAAAAGATTTAACAATTGATTTTCCAATAAAAATAAGCTGCTTCAAAATTCTTACCTTTTACACGTTGGAAATGTAGTGAAATTGCCTCTATTTTTTGAATGCACTAGAATTTCATTTCAACCTCAATTATTTTTTATTTATATTATATATCTGCTGGGTTTGAAGTTCTCATGTCATCTGTAGAAGTGCCATTTTAAGTATTTTCAAAAATTCTTTGGTAAATTTCATCCTTATGAATAGGAAGCTAGCTGATGTCTGAGTTAGTTAAATTTCTTGTTCTTTCTACATGTTCATTCTTAGTCTCTTTCCTTTTCACTTTCACTAACAGCTGGTTTAAACTATTAAGGTGTTGGAAGCTTTCCTGACATCTGTAGCCTTCGTTACTGGGTAGGCAAGTAATATTTTGGAGACAAGTATTCTATTTAAAGAATAGCATGGATCCTTTCTTATGGGACTCTGCATGCTTACATGCATTTAAATTAAGCATGCTTTGTTTCACTGTACTTGAATGTATTTATATTAGATCACTAATATTGTATACCATATTTATTTTTATGTTCTACAGTCGCACAAGGACAACGATACATATCCACTTTTTTATTTAGTTTACATTGTTCAAAGTGGCTGAATTGTTTAGTACTGTACTCATTCTGCCAGATATTTGTTTATGTAGATGTTTATTTTAAGATTGTGTTAAATGTAATTAAAAATAAGATTTTTGAATGAAAGCTAGAAGCTGGAAAACCATATGGGAAGAATTTAAGTGCATTTTTCTAGTAAATAGATAGTATATGTCTGGCCTAACTGACAATGTAAAAATATTTGTTGGAATGTCAGTCAAAGCATCACTTTGTGACTTTTAAGAATAATAGAATCTTCTAATTAGTTTATCTAGTTTCATTGATGGAATTTCATGCTAAAAAGTTGTCCTTGAATTTCGAGCCTTATTGTGCATGGCTCTTGTGTATGATTGTTTATAATATCTCATTTTAACATTTTGTTGTATATTGTTCTGAAGTGTTTTGTTTCCTAATATGTTGCAATAAAATAAACTGAAATAATAAAATGGGAGTATTATTCCCTAAGGACCAATATGGTTTACTTTTCTTAAATTGTTTTTTTTTCACTATCTTTTTTTTTTTTTTTTTACATTTGTTGCATAGGTTGGGTTATCCCAAGAGGCCCAAGATCAAATGAGGAAAATGCTTTGCCAAAAGGAGTCCAACTACATCCGTCTCAAAAGAGCTAAAATGGATAAATCAATGTTTGTTAAAATTAAGACTCTTGGAATTGGGGCATTTGGAGAAGTCTGTTTGGCCAGAAAGGTAGATACAAATGCCTTATATGCAAAAAAAACACTTCGAAAAAAGGATGTACTACTTCGAAACCAGGTTGCTCATGTTAAGGCTGAACGGGATATTCTTGCAGAGGCTGATAATGAATGGGTAGTTCGTCTGTACTATTCGTTCCAAGATAAGGACAATTTGTACTTTATAATGGACTATATTCCAGGAGGAGACATGATGAGTTTATTAATTCGAATGGGAGTCTTTCCCGAAAATATGGCTCGATTCTACATAGCAGAACTGACCTGTGCTGTTGAAAGTGTTCACAAGATGGGCTTCATTCATAGAGACATAAAACCTGATAACATTTTGATTGATCGTGACGGCCATATCAAATTGACAGACTTTGGACTTTGTACTGGCTTTCGGTGGACACACGATTCCAAATACTATCAGAGTGGTAAGGCAAGCAGTTTATCTCAAAATTGTCTTTATGTGTTAGATTATTATCACACAGAACAACAAGATGTTGGTTTGTATTATATTTTCTACCAGATGATTTGGCTGGATATCATAACATGCTGTTAAGTAATTATAAATGTAGTTATTCATAGGAAACTCTTTGTAAGTGAATTTGGAATTAGAATCTTCCAGAGCAGCAGCAGCATGATAAAATCCTTTTTCAAAACATATTGAATATTGCTTTTTTAAAAAATCACATGAGATATCTTTAGTACAAACTAGTAAATAAGACATCTTAACTTCCACCATACCATTGCAAACTTCATACAAAAATAGTCAAAAGAATATTACACTGAGAATAGAAAGAAACTGTGTATTTGTATGATCATATTTTAAAACATTATAATTTCCGAAAATCAGCTAGTTTAGTGCATGTTTGAATATATTTAATTTCAGGCTTTTTGCCAACAATAACTAGAATTATAATAGTACAGGTGGGGGTTTCTTTCCCATCAAAATTAAAACATTAGTAACTATCTTTTGAAACTTAAAAATTATTCTCCTATTATAAATTATATAACTTTGTCTACTTAATTCTTAAATACTGAAAGTTTGCATAAGAAAACATAGAGAACTTCTTTTCCTGTTTTTAAAAGTTGCAAAATCTAATGGAGAAATTATTTTGTTGAAAGTAAGGAATAGAAAGGTGGAAAAGGATATATAGTCTCATATTTTGTCTTTCAATGTCTCTTTATGTTATACAGAACATTAAAAAAGTCCGGAAGAAAACCAGGGTTATTCAAAAATAAGGATGTGATTTCTACATCTACTGGGCACTCACTCATGGCTACCAGATCTGAATTGCAAAAAGATCCAGACAACCCCTAGAAATCAGGAAAAAGAAACTGAAAACACTCTTAATTTTTCCTACCATCTACTTGCCATTTTACAACTGGTAGCCCTTGACCTGATTGGTGTCTAGATTGGTGTCTAGATCATAGATTGGTGTCTAGATTGGTGTCTAGATCATAGAATTAAAATAATTTGAAAAGGCTAACTAAATCTGGCATTGACAACCTGTGAGCCTTCAACTTCCAAAAAGTCAAAATTAGAATTAAGAAAATTACAAGGATTTTTAAAGTATATTAAGAGAAAACTTCCAGGTTTATGTTGGAGACTATGAATAGAAATTTAAGGATTGTTGAATGTCTTTTATTTAGTCAGTTACAAATACTCTTGTGTCATTATTATTATTATTAATTTTGCCTTTTCCTGGCTAGGTAGTTCTTTCTTTGACCTTAAGGTGAGAGAAAAAGAATCCAGATGATACCTAATAAATTTTAAAAATCTAGTATTGCCTGGGAATTGGAGGAGGCTTTCTACTTATGGGAAGTTTCTGCTAGGAGGCAATTTCTCTTCTTATTTTGCTCCTCTTTTTTTTACATTGCTTTAATGTAAAGAAAAGAAAAACAAAAATCTACAGTATCACATTAGTAATGTTCCTTTACCCATTTTATTCTTATAACCTAATGAAACTAACAGTCGCCACTTTTTTAAACATTCACTGATAAATAGAAAATTGTACCACTTTAAAATGATAGAAAATGTTCTTTAAAGTTTTCTATAGCTATCATCTTAAATTAGCTATTGATTTGCTAATATTTAATTTTTTTATTCCATAGTTCTTGTAAAGAACAGCTATCTACCAACAATATTTTTCAATTGATTAAAAGACAGCTAGAATAATCCAAAGCATGTTCTAGTGCTTATAATAATTAGGAAAGTTTAGATACTATTAATATAGATAAACTCAATTGAAGTTTTAATTAAATATATTGCCATTTTGAAATGTTAGGCAATTGAAATGCCACTTAAATAATTCAGGCGGTTTTTGATTGGCAATAATTGGTAAATATCTGGTCTCCATTATCAGCTATTTTCAGACTTGTCCCAAAGTATATCATGTAAATACAGATCATCATACTAACATCCCAACATCATACTTCCATATATGCCTTGCAGTCTTTAATGCCTAAAATACAATAGGCTTTGCTAAAAAAAATAAATCCAATCTCCTAGTATCAGAAGGGTGATTTTCTAATTGTGCCCATAATATTTTTTTTTTGCTTGATCATTAACATTTCATAAAGGAACTAAGGTCAGAATATATGCTAAATGATAAAACTTTTTTGTAATAATTAATTAATTGATTAGACTTATGACCATATCAGAGAAAATAAAAGTAAAATACAGGATCTAATTTCAGGATAAAATAAATAAAAGAAAATACCGTAATAAAATAATAAAATATATATGTGGTAAATACAGGGAATCAGCATTCAGATAAATATATCACCTTTATGTGATAATCCAGTCTGTTCATTATAATTAGCTGAGCTGTCTTAACTATAAACTTAGCAGTTCTGCTCACAGTGTATACAGCTAGTCCTCAATTTATGTCCACAGTTGAGCCCAGAATCTCAATCATTGACCAAAGCAGGTGTTGAGGACCCAGTTTGTGGGGGCAATAAGCTGACTTTGTATAAATATACAAAAGTATGAAGGCTATTGCTTAACGCATTGTAAGCCGCCCTGAGTCTCCGGAGAACTTCCAGGGGGAGGGCCTTCTCTGTGAGGGCTCCAACCCTTTGGAATGAACTGCCCCCGGAGCTACGGAAAGCTATGTCTATATTCTTCTTGGTTATACACCGCCCTGAGTCCTACGGGAGAAAGGCAGTATAGAAATATAATAAATAAATAAATATCAAATTTTAAAAAAAGTGAGACATCACATGACTGCTTCATTTGACTGCAATTCTGGAACTCCTAGTTGTGGTTGTTAAGTGATTGTATGGGTTGGGAGAGACTCTGGGAGTCTCCAATGGATTTCCATTCAGGGCCTGAAAATCCTCCCTGCCAAAATCCAGTTGTCAGTTATGCATGTTCGTACAGATAAATAATAAATTGTAATATTTTTAATTATTGAGGCTGCATGCTCACAACATGACATTTTATTCAAGAGTTCTTCCAATTCATTATATTCTTCTTGGGTAGCTCCCAATAATTGTTTATCAAAGTAAAAATCCTCATAAATCCCCACTTGCTTTTAATCAAAGTGCTGTAATATATTGAGATGCTATACTGTAATTAGATACTTTTTTAAAAAGTCTCATACTTTTTAAAATAGATTCTGTGAAACTTGATTGATAACTGAAGGTTAAACTTAATAGTAATGTTTGGGCTTTTGCATGTTAGGTGACCATCCCCGTCAGGACAGCATGGATTTCAGTAATGAATGGGGAGATCCAGCAAGCTGTAGATGTGGAGATAGACTAAAGCCTCTTGAACGTAGAGCAGCACGTCAACATCAGCGCTGTCTAGCACATTCACTTGTTGGGACACCAAATTACATTGCACCAGAAGTATTATTACGGACAGGTAAACCTTTCCTTTTTTCCTATAGCTGGGATTGCTAAATTGATGGGTAGTTTTTGAAAATTGCTCCTGAAAACAATCTAACTACAAGGAAGTTCAACTATGCTGCAGGTCTGTTGCCAATAACTCTTAATAATGCTGAGCACAAAAATTATAAATTAAATTAATTTGTAAGAAACAAAACATAATATATTAATATGTAACAAGTGCAGTTGTAAGGCCTAAAAGTCAGATGTGCTAGATCAGGGGTGTCAAATTTACCGCGTCACATCTGGCCCACAGGCCGCCAGTTTGACACCCTTGTGCTAGATGTTTGGGAAATACTGTACTGTACTAGTACTTTATCAGAAATAAATTTAGAATTACTATTGTTCTGTGTAATTACTGGGTTTTCTTTTGCTTCAGGATATACACAGCTATGTGACTGGTGGAGTGTTGGAGTGATTCTTTTTGAAATGCTAGTAGGTCAACCTCCCTTCTTAGCACAAACACCATTGGAAACGCAAATGAAGGTATTTGGAGAAAAAAATACCAGTTGCCTCTGTGTATAAGTAATGTGTAGAAACCAGATAAGCTTTGGTCTGCATTTAACTTAGAGCAATGTATATGTAATATGTTTTCCCTATATTTTAAAATGCTTATACACAATTTTAGTTGTAACTAGAAATTGTAGTTTGATACTATTTCTTCCCAAAATTTTAATAGAGTGGGCTACCAGCCTACTTTGTTTTCTTTTTATAGAACTGTGAAATTATTCTAATATAAAAATGTGAAATCCTAATCAAAGAGAGGAGATAATATGTTTTCACTATAAGGCCTCCTAGTAGACTAGTAGGTTGTCTTGTTTCATCTGCAGGACATGTTTTTATTGATTTCTTTATGTATTTTGTCGCTTTTTTGAAATAGAAGTCATAGAAAATGAAGAATAGTGTAGTGATGGTTTGCTCCAGTTTTTCTTTTTTAATTGTAATTTTATTAAAAATTACTATTGGAAAAATTAAAACTAATACAAACTAAAAACGAAAAGAAAAAGAGCAACAGAAAATGCAGGAAAAAGTAGAAAAAATAGAACAGAAATAAAAATAATATAGTAAAGAAAAAGAAAAGATGTCCCAATTCATCACAATTTTAGTAATTTATTTTCATTCTCTTAAAATACAAGAAATAATCTCATCTTCTGATGTTCCATCTCTTCCCTATAAACGAATCCTTAAAGTCTTGTCATTTCAGACCTGATCAGCATTAAGAATTATCAGAGATTAAAAAAAAAACATTTTATTAAATAAATCAATTTTATATTCTTTCCTTTTATTTTTAACTATCTTGATATTTAGGTAATCCCTTCAAATAATGTCCTAGAATTTTATTTCTTTTTAATTTCTTTGGTCCTTCTCACAAAATTCTTCAAAATATAGCACGCCTCTTTTGCAAATCCAATATAGGAAAATTATCCAGTTCAGTATCTTAGTTTGTTATTGTACATCCTTTTTAAGACATCAAATGATTTCTTTCTTATGTCCAGTATAGCATCTTTTTCCATTCTTGGAGCCTATCATTTTTAAATTCGCTTTCAAATCAGTCTGAAAGCCGTCAGGTAAAACTTGTTCCTCTTCCACAACATCTAGGTACACTTGAAATTGACTTTTAGGTCCATTGTTCAAAAATATTCTTCAATATCTCCAGTGCTAAAATATTTTATTTCATTCTATATTAGTTAGTTAAATTTGAGTGCTCTTCTCCTTTAATTCTAACTTTTTGTTCCTTCTATCTAGTGTACAATCTTCAAAGTCCCACCCTACCATATTTTTTGTAAACGAAGCATTTTCCTACAGGAAAGACTCCTACAATTTATTGAAAAATCTTATTTCAAATTCATTTGGATTCTTAGTCAATTTGTAATTTTCAAAATCAAAAGTTCTAATTTTTGCTGTTTATGTCTTTCTGTGAGAATTGAATTAAACTCACTTGGTGTTTTCAGATTTGTGGATCCAAAGTTTCCTAATAGATAAAAATCATAGTTTACAAGTATTATGGCAGTTAAGAAGCCATTTCTGATACTGATAAGAAATGTAAATCGAGTGTCCCTGAGCACCAAACGTGGTTTGAGTAAGATGTCTATTCCTTTGTTTCACATAGACTGCTGTCTTGTAGACTCCTCATGAGGAACAACTGTCTGGAATACTTGTCGGCAATTTTAAGTCCTCTCCTGGTCTGGAGAGGAATTGGAGCTGGTTTACTTGCTTACTTTTCATTCTATCACAGATGTTGGCTCCATTCTGCAGTTTGCAATTTCTTCCCCAGAAATCATTTTGCTCCAGTCTTTCAGTGAAAGCCTGAATTAGAATTTTAAAACACAGTGAAGATAGAACAAAAATGTTTAATGTATACAGTTAATAATAATGGATTTCTATTATACAGAGTTCACTAAAATTGAAATATTTTTATTTTACATTTAATTATGAAGCAAAGCAGATCCTCAAAGGTGACAAAATAATCCTGTTCTTCTATGAAAATATTTACACATACTAACTTAGATTTTGCCTTCCACTAGGTATTAATCCAGAGTCATCTGTAGGAGGAGTCAAAAAAGCCAAGATGGCAATTATGCAATCAATGGCCCACCCCTTTTTTACATGCATCACAAACACAACACAAAAAAGGGGCAGGACCACCATCTTGACTTTTTGACTCCCCATGCAAACTGCCCCAGCATAAATCTTTGCTGTGATGCAAGTTTTTAGGCTCTCCCTGAACAGGGCAGTAGTAGTTCAGAAATATTTGCTTTTAGTTTTTTGAATGTGTTAGTTCCTGAAGAAAAATGTGTACGAGTGTGTGTTTAATTTGAAACTTTAACTTTGTGTTTAAATAAAGGTTATCAATTGGAAAACATCACTGCACATACCACTGCAAGCAAAACTAACTCCAGAGGCATCAGATCTTATTATTAAGCTCTGCCGAGGACCAGATGATCGCTTAGGCAAGAATGGTGCGGATGAAATAAAAGCACACCCATTTTTTAAATCTATTGATTTTTCAAGTGACCTACGGCAGCAACCTGCTTTTTATATTCCTAAAATTACACATCCCACTGATACATCAAATTTTGATCCAATTGATCCAGATAAATTATGGAGTGAAGATAAAGAAGGGAATGTAAATGACACACTTAATGGGTGGTATAAAAACGGTAAACATCCTGAGCATGCTTTTTATGAATTCACGTTTCGAAGGTTTTTTGATGACAATGGGTATCCATATAGCTATCCAAAGCCTATTGAATATGAATACACTAATTCTTGTAGATTAGAATCGCAGTCTGATGAAGATGATGAGAGGACCAATAGAGAGGTCCAAAATCGTGATCTAGTTTACATTTAACAGAGAAGATAAACCGTGTTTCTGAATTTTTCAAATCATGTGGGGGGAAAAACCTGAGATACTATTAGAAAGCTGACTTTGTACCCTCTTGGATTGGAAAATGCTAATTCCCATTTTTTTCACATTAATTTTTTTCTCATAAATAGCCCTTTTTCATCTTTAATTTATTCCATCATTGTTAGTGCTTAATATAGAAAATAATAATATTAGGAAAAATAAATTATAAATTTAAGCTTTTTGTAAACAGAATATAGTGATTTCTTTTAGGAAATGAGATGCCTATTTTTTTATAAACCACAACCATTACTTTCTTCCAGAATTTTGCAGTCATTGCCTGTCTTGCATTAGCTAATTCTTAGTAAACTCACAGACACTTTGTCTAGTTAGCCATATTATCAAATACAATATATATAAAGCAAAGTATAAGATCATTAGTTATTATGAGCTCTGGCTGTAGAACAAGGCTGCAATCTAACATTCATGAAATGACTAAATCCATTGAAAATAGTATCTTCATTATATATAAAAAAGATTGCACTTCAAACTGTCTGTATCCTTACAATAAACAAAATTTGTATCAGATTATAATTATTTTGACTTTGCATAACAGATTGTAATTGGTGATCCTATGCAGCAACTCAAAATGTCAGCTGCTTTAGATAGCTAACAGAAACTGTTTATCACAAAATTAATGTTAAAATTTTGATTTTAGTTTTTTGCAATTCGGCAAATGTTGACAAAATTTAAAATGTTTGAACCCCCATGATATCTAATTGCAAAATCTGTTTTAATAACTATTTTACACGGCCTAGTATTCCCAAGTTACTAGGTTGGAATAATTCCGGTCCATGCTTAACAGGGATTAAATATAATTTACACCATTGTTTTATTCTGAATCAACACCCTGAAATTAAAGAAAAAAGCTGCATCTTTTGCCATTGCAGCTTTTTTTCCTTCTACTGGCAATACTCTGCTTTTTTAAAATATTCTGCTTTTTTATCTACAGATATATAGCATAGCACTGTGTAAATATTTCAAGCTCCCTGTGCTAGTACTGTATTCCTGTATCTGAAGAATCTCCAAGCACATTTTGTGCTTTCTAATGTCATACATTAAAATATGTATGTACTGAGTCTTTTTTTAAAAAAAAATTAGAAAATAAATCTTTTTTTCCAGCCAGTTATTTATTGTTTATTATATTTATGGTTATTATTTCATTTAAAAGAAGTGTGGCTTACAAGTAACTTCTCAATAAGTTTTTATCTGGCCTGTTTTTCAGGCCAAACACATTTAGTTTCAGCAATAGAAGTACAACTTGTCCCTTTGCAGCAATGCCTGTTACTTACCTTTGATTCTCTTTTGAGCAGATATATTAAAACATCAGTAGAGTTTAGACAAATGGAAAATGCCTATCTTCTAAAAATGTTTTCCAACATATCTACTGCTTCAATTCTGATCCACACTTCAGCTTTGTACTTCTTACATGAGTGAGCATAATAAACACGTTATGTACCTTTTTTCAATTAGTATACTCAGCCCTCCTATTCACACACCATTCTGCAGACAATCACATAATCCTGCTCCAAGCTACCACCAAAACAATAGGTTCTATATATGGAGCCAGAGTGCAGACAATGCAGTGTACAGTTATAATTTTTGAGATTCGTTTGCTTTGTAAAATAATTCATAGTATAAAGAGAATTGACCATGGTTTAATATTTAGGATTTCCAGTTAAACTGGCAAATTATTATTATATTTGTCTTTCAATGAAATATAATATATTTCTGGTTTATCTGGTTAAAACCAGATAAATCTAATCTGCTATTGGAAAACTGCTTTGTAAATTTGAAAACAGAATTTTCATTGATTAACTTATTGAATACAATCAAAAGTTAAGCATATACTATACTGAAATTGATAGATATTTAACTACACAGATAAACATCAAAGACACATTCATTTTCATTGGAAATTGAGGAAAAGTGATCTTTGAGATATGTTGCTATTTTCAGCTAAGGAGTAATAGCACAATGTTTGTGTATTTTACATTAATTGTTTTAATTAAGCTTGTTAGTATTTGTATGCTGAAAAATACATGTATTCTAATGTATTCTAATGATTTGGAACATATAACAATAAAATTCTGCCTTACAGGCCATCCCATCCCAATGAAGGAGTGTTAAATTAGGACAGCTAAAATTCATATCCTGAAAAACTTCATGTAATATGTTGATGTGAATTTAATGTATTGCAAACCTTTTTTGGAATAATTCTTTTTCACTGAATGTAAAAACTATTGTATTCTAACATATCTATAAATTGTTTTGGAAAACAAATATTCTCTATGAATTGTGACATCACAATTCTTGCCTATGACAATTCATTTTGTGTATTTCTAGGATTTCTCACGTGCAGGATTTCTTACACTTTGTTTTAGAGTTATCTCTAGTATGAATCCAGGGTATATTGTAGTGTGTCTTGCCACATTTATCTTTGCATATATTTCAGTTGTTCTGGCTTTTTTCACATTTCAGTTTTTCAGTATGTCCAAATTCATTTTTGCATTTGAATTCAACAAAACACAAATAATAGCTCCACATTTTGGTTTTGAATAAAATGTCTTCAATTAAACATAAAATGTCAATGCTTTGCTTTTTTACATATATACATAAGCACTGTATTTATAAAATATTCTATTATATTGTACTGTAAATATTGGCATACTGTTCTCTTACATTCCATCTTAGAGCAGGCCCTTTTTCTGGAGCTATTCTACCATATTTGTAGCAGAAGCAGTAGAACATATAATTAAAGTTAATTTGAAACTTAAAAGCAAATCTGCATTTCCAGTGTGCAAAGCTGTGATGGAAAATATGTTCTTGGGACATTGTTGATACATCTAGATTCTAGAAAATGCAATGTGAGTGGAATAATAGATACTGCTGTTATCCCAAAGTACTATTAAATTCTCTCTGCAATATATGTTTTTTGAAATGAAACATTTGTTGTAACATATTTGAATCTAATAGTAAATAGAGTGCCTTGCTCTAAAAGGTGCTGTTCAAAATTAACTTTTATATTGCATTTTTATGTATGCTTTTTATACTATAAATACTCCGCTGATAAAATTTTTATTTTTAGAAAAGTAGTGTCTTGACATCCTGTATACATACATCAACTTTGCAAATTTCTGCTTGTAATACCTGATAGTAGATTAAATTTCTGGAGTGTTGTACAGATATATTTATGTTTTGAAATCAGTTTTATTTAGTGTACTATACGTTAGGATAATAAAGTTTAAATTCAGTGACTTAAGTTGACATAATTTGTAATGTTGAAAAATATGATTGCTTGATTTTCTGTAATGGGGAATACAAAATTCCTATTAATTTCATGGTATGTTATTTTTTCATTATTGCCTGACTCATTCATATTTTCTAATTACATTTAGAGGAAATTCACAAGGTGATATAAACAACTCAATTATCTCAGAAAAATAGAATAGTGTAGTAACGGATTTAATTTTAATGGAGTTTCCATTCAAAAATGGTTTTAGTTGGCAGTTTTATGATCATATTTACCATAAACGAGTACAGTATTTCTGTAGAGAAATATAAATTATAGCATATAAATACTTCAGACTGAAAATAAAATCCTAAGATTTTTATTTATTTATTTTTTGGCAGTTGAGTGGCAAAATTTAGGCATAATAAACCATGGTCTCGTTTACATGAACAGGCCTCAACAATATTGGCTCCTTCATCTGCAATCAAGGAATTTTCATCTTTTTTTCCTAAAAGTTAACTAAATTTGGATACAGCTAAACTTTGGATAAAGACAGATTTCTGGTATTAATAGAAATGTTCTTTATAATCTCTGTAGAGTATACATATATGATTTGCACATAAGTACAGATTAAACAATAGCAGTCTGCCCCTCTATCTTCACCATATATGTAAAAATGTCATGATTGCTGCTTAAATGACTTTTCAGCTACTGTAATTGAACTCAGCAAGGTAAGAATTTTGATCCTATTTTCTTTGTACTGCCTTGATTTATCTTGCTTTTATTCCGTTTACAATCTCAAAAATAGCTGTTTCGTTTAACTGCTCGGATTCTACAAATAAAAGCCTGACATGTTTCTCTAAGAAGGGTAGCACTCTCACCAAAAGTCATTCATTTATTTCGCAGTCTTCTCATTCTTTACTACAGCCAGACATGATAGGGCATAATAGGATGACTTTTTTTTTTCATATGAATCTCAATTTCCTGTTTCAATCCTGAAGTTGCTTTAGTTTGTATTTACAGTGTTAACAGTTACAAATTTAATAGGTTCAAGTAACTGTTATGTAGGTCTGACACACTATATGTCTGCAGTGAAGAACATGTTCTTAAGAATTTTCTTAAATTCAGTGCAAGAAAAGAAAGGAGACTCTCCCAATTTCTACTATGAATCTACCCGCTGCTGGCTAACCAACTATAATGGTACCAGTTATCACTTCCTCTTACATTAATATTCTTAATGTTGAGTTGTGCCAGAATTTCATAAATATTTTATTTAACAAATGTTATATAGGCAGAAATTACAGACAATTGATAGTGCCCTTATTAATTGACCACCATAAGCTCTTAAATGCAGATTTTGTTTAGGTATTTCTGATTTAGGTTACAACTATTTTCTCCTCAGAACAGAGACTACAAAAATGAAAGTGGTTTGGTCTTTTGGGGCACAGCCTTTTGACCACTGTTTTGATAAAGCAAATAGGTTAAATAGCAAATATATTTTGATATAAAAGACCGTCTATGTCTGCAGCTTATGCTTACTGAAATCCTGTATAAAATGCAACTCTTATTAGATCACTATTCTGCCACAGATGCAGGTTTTTTTTCTATTTTAATGTTTTTTCTTCATCTCTTTATTAATTGCTTCTCATTATTTTTGAACTGTTCTTTGAACATTTTAAAAAACAAAGTAAACCTGGAAAACATGTATGTACATCTGAATATTTTGAATCCGTGCACTTGATAATGGCCATTTGGAATATCACTAGTTTTACCCCATGGAATTGGCAGTTAGGTTCATTCAACATACCACAGTGAAATATGGCTGATTATCCCTCAGTATGTTGTGTAAACCCAAACACTATGGTAATTTTGGCATGGTCTTGTGTGCAAAGCCAGACAATTTAATAAATAGGTAAATAAACAAGTACTCAATTTTTTAAAAAAAGGTTGAGCTAGTGATGAGTTACCTACTTTCAACATAGCTTATGACTGAATGACAATCACAATATAAGCAATCACATTTAGCCTAGAATGTTCTGCAAGCTGTGCCCCTGTGATTTATGATTCATTGTGTGTAGCCAGCAAATGAGATTGGGTAAAATAATTATATACTGCCCAACTCCCAGCAACTGGTTAATTCCCAGGAATACTGGAATACATAGAGTCCATGTAAAATTGATTATGGAAAAATACATGGATAAAAATACCCGACTTGCTCAACAGAATTTGAATATAACTTCCTCTGGCTCTCTTTAATTATATACTGTCCTTTGTTGTGTTGCATT
The DNA here is from genome assembly GCF_059756535.1 of Pantherophis guttatus. Lineage (NCBI taxonomy): Eukaryota > Metazoa > Chordata > Lepidosauria > Squamata > Colubridae > Pantherophis > Pantherophis guttatus. Next base: position 264,569,890 of record NC_142063.1, on the reverse strand, counting down.
AAGCTCTTAAAATATAACACCTTATTGTTCCTGTATAAAGGATTCTATTTCAATCAAAAGAATTTTCCGAGTCCCTATTCCAAGCCAGGATACTTGGTTGTGCTATTGTCAGTTGATAGTGTTGGAAGAAACATCCTTCTAGGTTCTGCTCCAAGTGGGGAAAAAGACACTGGAAACATGGAGAATGCTTGGAAAGATGGTTTAATGGTGGACAGGATCACATAGCTTGAGTTCCCTGAACAGAAAAGGGCAGATACAGCAAATCCTTGGGTTTTTATGCTCTCTCTGGCTTTGAATTTCCTGGGGCCCAGAAAGAGTATCCTGACTGGTTGTCAAGACTCCCAGGGGGTGGGGGTCTTAGCTAGCCTTGCTGGCTGATGTAATCTTCCCAGGTGCCATGTGGTGAGTTTCCTCCTAGATGGGTCCCATTGTCTTGCAGATGAGATCCATTGGCAAAGATTGAGTTTCTGCCTCTGGCCCATTAACAAAGGGTGGAGGGCAGGAAGGTGGGAGCTGTAAAACATGCTTCTCCATTTTTCATACAGGGAAACATAATATTCTGCCTTTTTAATATTTCCCAAAATATTTCATTCTCCTACGAAAGGGGTGTGTGCTAACCTCCTACAATAGCATAGCAGAGGTGCAGGTTAGCTATTTATTGTTTCAATGTATTTTCCTAGTTTCCCGTCTGTGAATCATGGATTTGTGTTAATGGTTAAGGGATAGCTGAGACAGTGAGAAAAAGTTAATTTGGAATAATAGTAATTTGGAATAAAGAAAAAAATCGAATCATTATTATTGTAAAATAAAATACTGTCCACAAATCCAAAACTGGATAAATCTCATTCCAAATCAATTGGATAGAAAGCGTGAGCCCCATTTTACTGTCCTCTGAGTCCACTTGGTTTTACCAAAGATACGATGTGTGTTATCTCTTCCTCCTCCCCATCACCGCGATCTGGTTTTGCACGTCCGCATCCCTAGTTCCAGGGTTAGCGGGCAGGCAGCACACTTAACGTGCACACTCGGATTTCCGTGGTCTATTCTCATTTCTTGGTTTCAGTAAAGATCCGCAGAGGGAGTGAGAGGTTAACGGAAGAGAAGCGGGCGATAAGTTTCAGCGAGGAAGCATCTCTTGCCATTTTTCTTTTCCCTGGGACGCTGAGCCGGGCACGCTGTGGGAGAACTTGCGAAGGGCACCACTTTGCATCCCGGCCGCCGTCAAGTCGTTCGCGCCGGGCAAATCGGCGGCAATACCCGTCACCGAGGCAACGCGGGAGCTCCTCCTCCTCCTCCTCCTCCTCCTCCGCTCTCCCGTTAGCCTTCGGGGCCAGTTCTCGCGAGGCTTGCCAACTGGAGGGGCCGCCATATTGTGTGACACTATTTTGATTTGGACTTGGCTGGCTGAGACACGCAGCGAGCGGAGGAGGAGGAGGAGGAGGAGGAGGGACGGGAGCGACTGGGAAGCCGGAGCGGTTCCAGGCGAGGTCGGGAGAGGCGGCGTCGGCAGCGCCTGGAAACACCTCCCCCCCCCCCGCTTTGCCCGCCACAGCAGCAGCAGCCCCGGCACGAATCCCTCCCCCTTGCTCCTTCCCACGGTGGCGGCGGGAGGAGGCGACGGCGACGGCTCCGGAGTGGCTCGGAAGGGTCGCCTGTCCGGTTGGAGGCGGCGGTGGCGGCGAGTGCCGCTGGTGCAGAGGACGAAGGAGGAGCCCGCGCGGAGGAAGGGTGAGCGAAGTCGGCTCTGGTGGGGCTCTGGCGGCCGCTCTCCCGAAGGGGCTGTCCGCGGGGTCCCCGCTGCCTGTCTGGGCCCGGCTGGCCGCGGTGCCCGGGAGCAGGAGGGGCGGAGTGGGGGGGGGCATGTGCAGGCAGGGCCGGGCGGCGGTGGCCCCGCTGGGGAGAGGAGGAGCCGGGCTGAGCTTCCGCGGTCTGCCGGGGAGCTGCGCCGTTCGGTCCGAGGGCTGGGGAAAGCTCCTGCCCATCCGCCGACCCGACTCCTCCTCGGAGCCCCCTTCGGAGGAGGCGTCCCGGGAGGCCTTTATTAATCCCATGTTTGGCTATGGGACTAATTACCCTGGTTTTAGATTAGAGGAGATGAATCGAGGCTTATTCCTTCCTTCGCGTTTCTTTTTCGGAATATTGCAACAAGGAATAAGCCTCGATTCATCTCCTCTAATCTAAAACCAGGGTAATTAGTCCCATAGCCAAACATGGGATTAATAAATGCCCTGACAAGTTTCCTCTTGGGCGTCGGATCTGCTTGTCTCTGTGCTTCTCCTTCTCCCTGAAGAAGAAAAAAAAAGAAGAGAGTCCCGCTCTTGATTCCCAACTGTCCCAGTTTAATGGATGTAGGAAATTTGGACTGATTGTATGTATACGTTTAGGTGTGTTTCGTTCTGCTTTAAGAAATATTTAGGCTATCTAGGGTGCTTATGATAAATACTAAAAATGTGTCATTTTTAAGATTCAAACATAGCATGAGCAAAAACTCATTTTTAAAGGGAGATAAAGGAATATTTTATTTGTCAGATTGATATCCTGCATATATTTTTTTTAAGGGGCTGGTGTTGATGCACATAGCACTCAGTCATCACATTCTTTTCCCCCATATCAACCCCTCTGGGATAGGTTGAGGTAGGAAAAGAGAATGACTGGTGAGCTTCCTTGGCTGAGGGGGGGAATTGAAGCAGGGTCTTCCCCTTGTTAGTCTCTTCAGCTTAATCACTATAAGATAGTGTCTATTCAGATCTGTGGTCTAAAAGCTCTACCAAACAAAATAAAGCTTTCAGATGCTGGGATGAGCAGAAAGGCAGGTTATTGAAGTAGGAAATTCCAAAATTTTAGCTAAGAAGGCCATGTTTAGTCAGCAGTCTACCAGGCAGGATCTGATAGTAGATCCTAGTGATTAATTGGGACATCTGGGAGAGATTGAGCTCAGGTGTATCCTTGTCTTAATATATACTATGTCCCCTAATTTCAAATCTTGGTTGAGCAGTATTTACCTGGTAAAGTTTTAGGTATTGCTCATTTTATTAGAATACTAATGCTCCTGGATGTGAGTAAGGTGTACGTGATGATGACTAAATCTCCAAAACTCTAAGCTGAATGAAAACATCCCTGTGCATAATTGTTACATCAGCGTCAGAAGCAAAGTACTCTTAGATCTTGAACCTAATTTTCAATAAGAACGCAGCTTTGCCAAGGCTATACCTACATTTTGTGGCTGCATTTCTGCTGAGCAGTAGTTCATTCCCAAATTTAAGAGGCTTTGTTTTTCTGTTCTCAATTACCGGTTGAGAACATATCCAGGTTTCCTAAACTTTGATGATAATGATAATAAGAATTAATAATGTGAGCAAAGATTATGGGATGTCTTCCAAAGGTTTTGTGCTCAAGTCAGGTTCAGTTCAGCCAGCATGGTCTCAGATCCAAAAATGTGGGTGGAACAAAGTACAGTATCTACTTCTATAGTAAGAACTTTCAGTAGCTGTTTTTGTTGCTATTTCTTGCAATATAACTTTCTTGAAAGAATCACAAATAGTGTTGCTAATATCTCACTTGATCACAATGTAGCTGTCTGAAAATTGATTCTGATTTTAAAAATCAATATGAACATGTTAAGGTTTATCTTCAACAAAATGTAATAGTGTTCTTTTGAGATACATAACTGGTTTTTTTTCACTATATGGCTTTAAACTTTTTATTGGGCTTAAGTAAAGTGTAAAAAAATGGTACTGTCAGTGTTGCTCATCTCTTCATCATTGTTAAATTTCCAACTAAAAAAGTTTATGATTTATTTTAGCAGCATGTTAAGTATATTTTATCAGATTTTCTGTTGTATAGGTATTCTGCTTAGTACAGTTATTTATAGATGAAATTCTTATTACATACAGGTAGTCCTCGGTTTACCAGTAATTTATTAATTGAACATTCAAAATTACAGTGGCATTTAATGAGCAGATTATGGCCAGTCCTCAAAATTGTGGCCATCCTCTGTATTACCTGATTGCAGTTTGGGCATTTGGCAGCCAGCTCACAATTATGATAGTTGCAGCATTCCGCAGTCCCATGATCACCATTTATAACCTTCACTGCCAGCTTCTAATAAGCAATGTCAGTAGGGAAGCTAGCAGGAGATTGCAAATGGTGATCACATGACTTCATGCTTAACAACCACATGGGATTCACCTAACTGCAACTAGTTGGAACTGCCATTGTAAATCAGCACAGTCACATTACATCACACTTTACAACCATGACACTTATTGACTCAGTTTAGTCCCAATAGTCCCCAATAGGGATTATACACTCTCTGTATAGACGAGGCCTGTCAAACTGGTGGTCTGCGGGCCATATGTGTCACATGCAGGCCACACCCACCCCAGCTCTGCAAAGACAAAAACCGTCGGGATACGTCATAATATGTAATGCGATGTGATCAAGTTTGACACCCATGGCATAGACTTTCATTCTTACATTTTGGAGTGATTAGTTGATTTAATTTTATCTAGCTAAAAGTGTTTTTATTTATATAAACATGTTTTTTTATTATGTTATTAGAATAAAGGTTTGTGCACAGTAGTTTTGTACCTGTTGGGAGTCTTGCAAAGTAAAATACTCAACAATTAATATTGACATACCACAATTAAGATGTGACTTCTTGAATTTGACATAGGAGAATGTGTGAAGCTGAAATAGCATTACAGCAAAGTCTGAAATCTGATTTTCTTTAAATAATATGCAAAATATTCTGGACTCATTTATATAGGGGAATGTTTGTTTAACATAAATCAGCAAGGGATGAGATATTCTATGTACAATTGGGTATCTCAAAATAATATAAAGTAACAGACAAGGGTTCTCCAGCCTTTTAGTGGGCATATTTGACATTTGAAAAACATACTGCACATTCAAAATATTTGCTAGGAGTTTAACCATTTATGAATTGTCTATTGAATCACATCAGAAAGCTCCATTTTACTAAAATATTGCCTGTCACCCTCTCTCGCTCCTTGTCCTACAGGATGTCTGTATTATTTATTTTCTTTTTCTGGGTAAATGAACATACTTTAGAGTCAGTCCATCATCATTACCCCCCCAAAAAAAGTCTGGGGTTAGAGACATTTTTAGAAACATGTATTGAGTTTGATCCCAAGCGGGGTCAAGGCTGGTAACCACTTGTATAAAACTGCTATGCTATTAGATTTTAAAGTCAGAAAATATCCTGGAAGAAAGCAATGACAATCATCACATATTGCTGTCCAGAAGACTACATGAATATAGGCCATGTAATCTCTAATAGTCATGTTCAATATAAATGAATTTTCCTTTTACTTAACCATTCCAAATAACTTAGTTATCTTGGAATCCCTTGTTTTTGGAGATATGACTTTGTGGCAGAATGAAACTATTCTAAAGTATTGAAACTATTGTTTCTCAATAGAATATCTATCAAAGTGGATTCACAGTAAGCGGATTTCTCCCTTCCACTATCTTTTAAAGTGGTAGATATACCTCTTCTTTTGAATTTTATACCCTGACATCTTTTTATCTTGAAGTTACAGAAGGTCTTCATGGTTTTTTTTTCTAGCTTTATGTTGACCATGAGTCTTGTGATGATAAGTGAGAATGTGAAGCTAGCACGTGAATATGCGTTGCTTGGGAATTATGATTCTGCAATGGTTTACTATCAGGGAGTACTTGACCAAATGAGCAAATACCTCTCTTCTGTCAAGGATACGTATCTTCAGCAGAAATGGCAACAGGTGAGCTTTCATTTTCTGGTTTTGTTCCTTTACGTTCATGTATTAAATAGGATTATCAACTAAAACATTTCAATTAGTCCTCACTTTAAAAGATGAGCTAAGTTGAATAAACATGCCTATTGCTGAACAATAGTGTTCAGCAATTACAAGACTGAGTATAAAAATAATAACAAAAGCTGCTATTTGTGTTTGGAGAGAACTGTTTAAAAAGTAAAATAAAAGTGGCTTCAAAAACACCTCCACCTTCTGCATCCTGTTTGATTAAAAATGTTACTTGGTTAATCTAAAACTAGCTGCTATCTTGAGTTGGTGTACTTAATTTGGAAATGTGCCATGTACATGTATGAGCATTTCTTAGACTGTGCCAGTTCAAATTGTGTTATTTTTAAAAGCATTCATATATTATACTTTTTTCTAAAATCCATTAAAGGTTTCCTACAAGAATCATCAGCACAATTGCTTCTCTGTAATAGGTTTCATCAGTTTTCTATAATGTCTTACAGAGTTAACAACTTGTTCATGTATCTCAGCCACAAACATTTCATTAGGTACTTAAAGTTGACAAGTTTCTACAAGCTAACATGCTGCTTTGTATTTCATGTTTTTAATCAGGTTAGGCAGGAGATAAGTATAGAAGCTAAGCATGTGAAGGATATCATGAAGACACTAGAAAGTTTTAAATTAGACAACACTCCTTTAAAAGCGGCACATCAGGAATTACCAGCTCATGATGGAGAAGTTTGGTCATTGCCTGTACCTGCAGAACGTAGGTAAGAGACACCATGAGGGGAAAGGAGATTAGGGTGTTCGAATATAAAATATTTAAAAAGTATGTTACATGTTGTTTTAAGCTTCTAACCTGTAACCCCAGAAGCATTCAATGCTGTCTCCTACTCCCGTTAATGGAGCTCCAATGAACAATTGATTGAATCTGTTTACTAAAAACAACTAGTATGTGCAAAAACAATGATATGCAATTATAACACATTTGTACAAAACATAGATTCTGGGAGATTGAGGGAAGGTGTAATCTTTACTATATTCAAATATTCTAGGATAAGAATACCTTGCCATATTTACAGTTTTCCCCATTTTGTATTCATTCAGATCTTCACCAGGGCCTAGGAAACGTCAGTCAGCTCAGTGCAGTGATTGCAGAAACCAAAATAACCGAGCCGGAGCAGCTGCTAGAGTCCTTCATCGGCCTTCTTCCCGAAATACTAATGAGAAAGGCAAAGTTGTTCGTGGTCGGGAAAAGAAAGATCCATTAAATAAAGGAAAAGAGGAAAAAGTAAGTTTCATGAATGTGAAACCAATACCTCTAAATCAAGCTTGATTTCATTGAGGGCCACATCAGGGTTGTGTTTGACCTCCGGGTGTGTGTGGCCAGCTTGACGTCACATCAGACGCCTGTGGTGGTCCAAGCACTCGACAGTGAAAATGGGCTCCCGAGCTCTGCTTTTGGCTGAGATGGCCTCCTGCAACCCTCTGCCAGCGAAAACGGAGCTCAGGAGGGCCTCCTGCTGCTCTCCTGAGCTCCATTTTCCCTGGCAGAGGCACCACAGGTTGGTCCTTTGCTGTTTCCAGGGCGGCCCCGTGGGCCAGATCTAAGCACCCTGCAGGCCAAATCTGGCCCCTGGGCCTTGAGTTTGACACCCCTGTTATAAAGCATCCCTCTTATCATTTGACACTCTCTTTGGTCTTTCACCATCTATCAGCATTTCTAATGGAGAGAACTTGATGAAGATGTTTTAAAAGAGAAACCACAAATAATAGTACAATGTTCTGTTTACTCAGATTAGGGTGTATCTTACTTATTTTTACTTAAAAGATTTATATACCTGTAGTTACTCATCTTACCCATGAGATGGAGGAAATCATGACATCACTATGCAAACTCTACATTTGCTAGCACATTGCCATCACAATCAATGCTTGGGGAAAGAGCTAGGTCTTTATGGCCTTCCAGAAAGCTAAGAGGGTAGCAGTTCTTCAGATGTCAGTGAGGAAACTGTTTTAAATTGTTGGGGAAGATATGGAGAAGGCATACCTCTTAGAACCTTCCAGGTAAACACATTTTAAGCGGAGGGTCTAGAGCATGCTCACCCTATCAAACCCGGTGGGATAGGCAGACACCCTCAGTAAGAGACAGTCCTGCAAATAATCTTACCTTGTATCATTCAGGGTTTAAAAAATGACAACCAGCATTTTGAATTTTACATGGAAAGAAAGTGGAAGCAGTGTAGCTCACAAAGCAATGTAACATGGGCAAATCATGGAGTGCACAGGACTGTGCGTACTGCTGCATTCTGGATCAGTTGTAGAGCACATTGAGTAATCCAGTGGAGAAATAACTGAAACATGAGGGACTGTAAGCAAGTCCTTGCTGTCCAGTGCAGAAGATTATTGCATTTCACAAAGGCCTTCTAGCAATGATTGACACCTGCTCTTTGGGCAGGAGCCATTGTCTAGGAACATCCCCAAACTGTACATCAATTTTCTCTAGGAGAATACTATCCTGTCAAGAGTCAAAACTGACAATTTGGGATAGGGGCAAAAACCCAAAGCCAAAGACTCAACCTCAGTAAGAGGTTGAGTCCAAGCCAGTTTCTTCCCATCCAGGCCTTTATGGCCTCAAGTGACTGGGCAAGCACTTGAAATAGCACGAACTGTCTGATGAGGAGTGGAAATATATAACGGACTATCATTGCATGCTGATGATACTGTTCCTCATGCCATCTGCTTACTTTACCAAGTGGCTTCAGGTAGATATTTCAAAAGTTAGAGATATGAGCTATCAGAACTATACATTACAGGAATTTGAGTCTAGGCTTCTCGCCAACTACCAACCTTAACTGGAACTAGCCATGGAGAAAAGAAAACTACTAGAAAGAAAGACACTCCCAACCCTCAAAGTAGCTCCAGAAAGTTACCATGCCCAAAAAGTGATCTTCCAACACCAGATCATATTACCACTGGCCCAAGACAAAAAGATGATGATCTGTATGACCTGTGATTGAATCACAACAATGACATATTTACAATAGAACAATGCTGGCTTTCATGCAGTGTTGGAGACAGTTTGGAGGAAATGCAAGCTGCCTACCCTTATTTTCAGATGCCTGTAAAAAAAGTTTTTTACCTGTTTCTGATTCCTGAAGAATTGCTGGGAAACTTGTACTGCTTTCCTATAGTGGGAGAAAAGCTGACAACGTTTACTTTGGAAAGTTCATGTATTTTAGTAATATTTGCTTATCAAAAGCATTTTAGCAAATGTTTTAAAAGCAATTGTACAAAAAATTGTAAACACCAGAGGTTTTAATTGTATGTCTTTGTTTGAAAGTTTATCCTTTTATTGTTGTGTAACTTATGTTAAACAAGTTACTGGAATAATTATGAGCAATATTAATATAATGTTTGATAAGCATTTTTATGTAATGCAGAATAAGTCCTCAACTGATATTTCAGAACCTGAGCCAAAGAAATTTGATGGCACTGGATATGATAAAGATTTAGTAGAAGCTCTAGAAAGAGATATCATTTCCCAAAATCCCAATGTTCGATGGTAAGTATAAACCATCTCTATTCTTTTAAGTTGTGAGGTTTGTGTATAAGCTTCATGGGTTTTTAGATAAATTCATACATTCATTCAATTTCTGTTGCCACCCATCTCAGTCAATGATTCTGAGTAGCTTACAATTGAAATTTCAATTATAACTTTAAATACATAATGCTGCCTCTAGAGAAAATTAAATCTGGCTATAATTGATTGAGGCAGTAATTTATGAAAATGATGAAGTAAACCTTGCTTACTGAGACATCTTACACACTGGGATTTTACAAATCTCTCTAGTACTCAACTGAGTTAAGTAAAAGCCTTTTAATTGGCAGACAATGATCAATGAGCAGTTTATCCTGAAACCAAAAATAGCAACATGATAGAGCTACACCTATAGTTTACAAGGAACATAGAACAGCATTACAAATGCATTCATAATAATTACTATTGAGGAAAAAAAAACATTAATCAGTCCACCTGCCTACGCTTAGTTATTTTATTGCTGAAAGAAGGAAAGTTCATTATCAGAATTGGGTGGTGTTTTAATGGAAAGACACTATATTATTCTTATTTGGCAAATGGAAAAGTAAAGATGGCTATAGTCCTGTATGTGCTTAGGATAGTCTGTAACTATAAGCAAAGGTTTATAAGACCTTTTTATTTCATATACCTTGGCCAAGAATGCTAACATTTTCTTGGAAATTGGTTATAGTTATTATATAACAATAACTGAAATTCACTTTATATTCATTTTCCAGAAACAGATTATGAATTATGCCAGAGTTTTTCAAAAGATTACATAAATCACTTTCGATATGGAACAGGACAGGTCTGCAAGAATTACAATAATATTAGCATGCCTTAATGTCCTCCCTACACCAGTTCTAGAGGGCAGCTACAAAAAAAGAAAAATAATCCCTTATGAACTAAGATTTTTTTTAAAATTTTTTTTTCCCAACATAAACATAAAATATATCTTTTAAGAACGAAGTCTTGATCCGGTCATAAATGGATACAATCACTTACATTTTTTAACAAACTCCATTCAAAATTTCCTCATTGCATCTTTTAAAATTACAAATCAAAACAAAATTTTTTAACATAAATTCTAACATCTTAATTTAGGCCATACTATTATATCACCACAAATCTTAATTCCCAAATAAACTCCACTCATTTTTATAGTATATCCAAATATAAATCAAAGTTCATTCTAAATTTTTCCTAAATTTCCTCCATTACTTCTAACATCAATATCAAAACACAAATTTAAGAAATATTATAACCTCTTAATCTAAGTATTTACCTTACTATTTTATCACCACAAATCTTAATTTCCAATATATACAACTCTATTTTTATTTCAATTTATAAATCAAAATTCTATCTGTACTACTAATGTCTGGACCCATTTCCTCCAATCATTAGATCTTAAACTTTGTCAATTTACACTTAATTTTCTTGAGCTTATCATCTATTACACATTTCATTTTACACAGAATAATTAATTTGACTATTTTCCAGTATATTCTCCTCTATAGCTCCAGCTATTGTATAGCTGATTTCCAGCAAATTTTATTTTAGCTGAATTTCAGCATATTCTCCTCCATAACTCCAACTGTTGTTTGGCTGGTTTTGAGCATTTTTTTTATTTTGGCTGATTTCCAGCATATTTTCCTCCCTACCTCCAACTATCGTTTGGCTGATTTCCAGCATATTCTCCTCCACATCTCCACCTCTTGTTTGGCTGATACCCAGCATATCTTGTTTTGAGTGTTTTCTTTTCAGTATATTTATCTATTATTTAATTATTTCCAAATATACTTTTCCAGGGTGTTTCCCAACCTATTTCTTAATGTTAATCATTTCCAGCATAAATTAAATTCAATCTCAATTTGTTACTTAAGTCTGCGTTTCTTATTTTATCATCCAATAATTCATTAATCATTCACATTTAATCATATTTACCATTCTCAACTTTGTTTACCGTTTAAAATTAAAACATGTTACATGAAACATATTCTCCACTTGTTCTCCCATAATCTAATAAATTTTACAATTTAAAATTACAACATATTGCATCAGACATATTCTCCACTTATTCTCCCATAGTCTTAATAAATTTTCTTAAGTTTGTCTCATATTAATATATACTCTTATGCTTTTGTAAAAATATCATTTTAACCACCTTAACATCAAATTTCTATTTTAGTTACCTTCTTTTATTTTCCATCTTTATTTCTCCATAGACACTTCCTGCTTATATTTAAAACTCATTTAAACATTTAAACATTACATTTTAAGTTTATCTATTTTATTTCTTCATTTCCCTATCTGTCCATAAGTATTCCACTTCAAAATCAGTATATCCATGTTTGAAACTCTATATATCATTTTACTTCTATTGTAAAGTCTGTTCCATGTAGAATCCATCAGTTTCCTTATTTTGTTCCTGCGCCACTTCTTTTGTCCCTGTGCCAGTTAGTTTCGATTTTATTAATTCCATTATATTTCTTTTTTCTTTATAAAACCACCCATAGGCAGAATAGGAAACTCCAAAATCCAAAAATCCATAGTTATTTTCTAAGTAATCCCGGGTAAATAGCCAGTCAAAATAGTTCTTTTTCAAGTAGAAGGCGAATCTCCGCAATTTACACTTTCGTTTAGTCACAGCAATCTCCATTTTGTAGCAATTATGTAACCATCCGTTTGCCTTGCTTCATCTAACTTTTAAAGGTATTAAATCCTTATTTGTCACTTTTCTCTTTTTCCAAAGATCGAATCTGTTCCAATTTGAAGGAAAACTCAGTTTTCTAATTTGTTAATAGCCAACTCATCCAAAACAATCAGTACTAAAGTAAATTCCTTAATGGGTCGTTATCCCCTATTGTTATTTTACAAAATCTTCAAGCCCCACAAATCTACAGCCGCTGTTTAAGGCTGGGGTCTTATTAGTAAAAGTCCATAGTCTAACGTTGTTTCTCGCCTGGGTTGGTGTCACTCACCCGGCTTCAAAGCACATCGTTCTTTCTTCTTTCCTCCTGCACAATTCTTTCCCAGTTTGTCCCAGCTTTGTGGCAGCTGCCATGGCTGCCTCCCCGCCGCTGCTGACTCAGAGGGTTCCCTCCGGCCTCCAAGGAACTTGCCTGTTCCTCTCTGCTGTCCAAGACGCCCCTCCCCTTCTCCTTTCCCTACAAGACAGGTTCGGTCCAAAGACCCATCGGCGGCAGCTCGTCAGGGTTTTCACGGAGCTCATCAGAGCCCGCTATTTCCCTGACTGCATCGCTGGGACGCCAAACCGGAAGTCCCCCTTATGAACTAAGATTGTGCTATTGCGAAGAAGGATCCATTGTTTCCATAGTCAATGTCATTTTATATTATGTTTTTACAAGAATATATAATTATTTGGCAAAGTACTGCAAGCACAAAAGCAATTGATAGTACATTGGTCTAAGGCACCCTGTTATTAAGCTGGTTATTAAGACCAGATGCCTGCAATTAGTGCAGGTTCGAATCTCGCCAAGGCTCAAGGTTGACTCAGCCTTCCATCCTTTCTAAGGTAGGTAAATTGAGGACCCAGTTGTGGGGGCAATAAGATGACTTTGTATAAATATACAAAGAATGAAGGCTATTGCTTAGCACATTGTAAGCCGCCCTGAGTCTCCAGAGAAGGGTGGCATATAAATCAAATTTTTTAAAAAAAATTGGATTTATTCTGTGCACAAGTATTGCCATCAGACCAAAATGATTCAGTTTTATGAATATTGCCAAATTTTATGGTTTGTAAATACAGAGTCTACTGTTTGTACATACACTTTAATTGCATTGATGAGCTAGCTGTAAACTATACTGTTTATTCACTTCCATCTCATGTGACTATAATAAAGTACTGAACTGAACAATTTTCACTGAACAAATTAGCAGCTTGCTTTGTGGGTGTATTAATAGGCCCGCCTTCTGCCATTGTTCAGATGATAACTGCAGAAAATGATCCTTAATGTATGTATACACAAACATTCAATCCATTAATGTCTACAGGAGAAAGATGTCAGCAGTGAACAATGTTGGGATGGAAATGAGTATTCAAGTGATGAACATTCTGGTTTTTGTAAACGGAAAAAGATGGAATTCTAAAATAAAAAACATAATTGAATGTTGAATCTTTCCTGTGGAGTGAATTTGAATAGAAAATATTAATATTCTACTCTAAAAAATCATGTATTCAGCCAAGATTACAGTGAAAATTTAATAGGGATGCAGTGCTTGTGGCAAGTCATAATCTGCTCGTTTCTTTTTTCATCAGGGATGATATAGCTGATTTAGTGGATGCTAAAAAATTACTCAAGGAGGCAGTAGTTTTACCCATGTGGATGCCAGAATTTTTTAAAGGAATCAGAAGGCCCTGGAAGGTAAAGTCGATTCAATTATTGTTGGAACATCAAAATAGTTTTCATTGGGTTGTATTCAGTGTTAGGCCAGGGTGAAAAAAATCAAGGATATGCAGTCCCATTAATGATTACTCAAGCACTAGGTGGAAACATAATGCAAATATCATAAGCCAGAGTGGATTCCAGTTATGGAATCTTGACATCTGTACAACTACATAATGCAAGGGTTTTACAGAAGAATGATAATACAAACCACATAAAGTATTTTGCTTATATAATATTAAAGTAAATTTATATAATCTAAAGGTACAAAGCCATTACACTATGGCTAGAGTTTTTCTGTTGTCATTTGCTATGTAAGTAAAATAGTATCTGGTGATACAGTTCCCTTTTAACAATTAGAATTCCTTTCAGTTTGGAAACATGATTATGTTCTGACAACCTTTTGGTTCTGGAATTGTATCATAACATTGGTCCACAATAGAATAAAATCTATTTAATTTAGTGTAACATGGATAATTAAACAAGAGTTGCTACTTGCTAAAAGATACTAAATGCACACTAGTTTCCTTTGTTTTTATTTAAAATGCTTATTTTAAGTGAAATTATATAGTATTTCTTAAATTGTGATAGAAAATGAATTGTAGATATTTTTAAATGAATATTCTTTTCAGTGCTGTTTTCTGGATCTCTTTGTAAACAGGGTGTATTGATGGTTGGTCCTCCTGGCACTGGAAAAACGCTGCTTGCAAAAGCCGTAGCTACTGAATGCAAAACTACCTTTTTCAACATATCATCATCAACACTCACTTCAAAATACAGAGGAGAATCTGAAAAGCTTGTTCGCCTTTTATTTGAAATGGTGATTTACTGATTTATCTAAGATTTGATACAGGAATATTATTACTACTAGTGTTTTATCCTGGCTTTTTAATATATGACTCAGGGCACTGAGCATGCCTAATATGCCTTCCTCCTCCTAAATGTCTATGGAAATTCTCAGTCACCCAGGTCATGGTGGTCCCAAAGGTACTTTTTCAAGAAACAATTGGACTTTCTGGTTTATCTTTGAAGATGTTTCACTTCTCATCCAAGCAGCTTCTTCAGCTCTGACTGAAGCTTCTTGGGTAAGAAGCAAAACATCTTCAAAGAAAAACCAGAAAGTCCAATTGCCTCTTGAAAAAGCACCTTTGGACTTCTTTCTCCTACAACAACCACCCTGTGGTGGGGTGGACTGACAAAAAGCGATTGTTCTCAAAGTCACCCAGCCTGCGTATTTTCCCTTTTGGAGAAAGCAAAGTTTATGGACTAGCGCACATTTGGAATTTTAAATTCATGTGATTGTGCTCACAAACTCATGGTTATGGGGAAATTATTCACAATATAGTCATCAGATTGAGTGTGATCAGTTATAAAATACAGATTTACCAGAAGATTAAATAGTTTTCTGCTATGCTCTTTCAGCCCAGTGGACAGCTGATTTAATAAGATGCTGTGCTTGCACTCCTGTGTGTTTTCAAGGCTCCCTCTTGCCCCTGGGGGATGGCTGAAAGAGCTGCCTTCCAGAGGCTTTCACCTCCATACCAAGCTGAATCTCTCTGGCAGGCAGTGCTTTTACTCCATCCACCTACCAACCCAGCTGATTGTTAATGACCACAATCAGGAGTTCCAGATTGTGGTCATTGAACAAAGTCACATGAGATCTCGCTTACTGACCACTTAATTCAATGACCAAGATTCCGATCCCAATTTTAATTTGAGACTACCTGCAGTAGAAGTTAACATTTTGGCAATTTATTTTGCCTTGCACTAATTTATTCCATTGTGATAGTGTATCATACACAGCTATTATTATAGTATAATAGTGTAGTCTGTTACTTAGAAGATTCCAAGCCAAATCACACATAACCTAATTATAATTTTTACAAGGTACATGTGCCCTGTCATATTGCTTGTTTGAAGTCAAAATGTGTCAATGGGGGAATGTAATCTAGGTTACTGCAGTGGATAAAAGAGATCAGCTTTTCGTACTGAAAATAATTCCAGAATCGATTTACTGGTAATGTTACTGTAAATAATACTGTTTTGGAACAGGAGTAGTTTGTTGGAATCATTTTTAGTTAAATGTTCCTTCACCATCTTATATTTCCAGGCTCGGTTCTATGCACCAACAACAATATTTATTGATGAAATTGACTCCATTTGTAGCCGTCGAGGAACTTCTGAGGAACACGAGGCCAGCCGAAGGGTGAAGTCAGAATTACTTGTTCAGATGGATGGTAAACAAGCTTAGTTGAAAGTGTATTAAGAAAAAAGTAGGAGCTTCAATATTATAGTAGCAGTTGAGCATTAGTAATTACGCACTGCTCACTAAGACATTAAAATCCATTCATTTGCTTTGTTGTTATTCCAAGAAACTCAGTGATAAATTGATTTCAACTTTCATTCAGTCTGAGATGCTGCTACTCAAGGCCACCTTAACTCCAATTCTAGTTGGTTCCATTTATGGATAAATGGCCTATTTGCGTACTTTAATTTTCATTATTTAAAATTCAAAAATATATATTTTCCTTGGATCAGAACAGTAGAAGAATTTATGAGCAAAACTGAAAAGAGAAAGGCTTAGCAAGGAAATTGGTTCTTGGAAATGCCACACATATTTAAAAATCCCAAGTTCTAGTTTAATTTGTTAAATTAGAGTTTTTCAGATTGTGTAAACAAATTTGATTTCCTATTATTTAAATGTTTGAAATAACACTTGCAACTTGATTGCCTCTAGTATTAGAATCTACACATGGGTTTTTCAAATTCTCTCTTGTAAAATCACACTTGTAGAAGGTTTAAAACGAGTCAATTGGATTGAAATGGACAGTGGTTGAAACTGTATGAGCAAATAAAATGTATAATGTATATACTGAGATATCTGTCCAGCAAAAAAACAAAACAACACACCAATCCAGAAACCAGAATGTCTCAGGTATTTTGACACTAGTCTGCCTAGATGATTTGGCTTGCAATAGCTTTGTCTTTTTACTTGCACTTGAATAATAGAGGGATGGTATCTGTAATTACATACATATCAAATATTATTGCAAATTATAAGCAGTTGAATACTTTAATTAGTATAAAGCATTTGAATTAAAATTTATGCCTTTTTCCATGAAAGTGGGTGATTAAAATTCAGCTTGAATGTAATATGACATAACTTCCTGACTTGCACTCTTGAACATATATTAGTTTGTACTCCTTTTAATATATTTTTTTCTTATCTTCTAATAGGAGTGGGAGGTGCTTCTGAAAATGATGATCCTTCAAAAATGGTGATGGTACTTGCTGCTACTAATTTTCCATGGGATATTGATGAAGCATTACGTCGCCGCCTAGAAAAAAGAATTTATATTCCTTTGCCATCAGGTATAAACTCTTCCATTTCAAAAAAAAATCCAATATATCAGTAGTTGGCATACCCTGAATTTTTAATATCAAATGCATATTTGATCATTGCCATTTCTAGGAGGCAGGAACAGTGATTTTGATGATGAATATTTCCAGGTGTAGTTTAGACAAAATATCCTTAGTCCTTACCCTTGCATTCACATGCAAAGTCTTAAGTAGCAGGTTAAGAACCTGGGATAACAAACGAAGTGTATTTGGGTGGTTCTGTTTAAAGATGTTGGTATTTTAATTAAAATTAAGAATTATAAAATTGAAACAATTTTAACCATGTTATTCAAGGGCTAAAGGATGTTTTTTCTGTGTTTCGTTGTGGTTACTTTTGTTTGTTAAGCCAAAGGCAGAGAGGAGCTACTCAGAATAAATCTACAGGAGTTGGAACTTGCTGATGATGTTGACCTTGTCACTATTGCACAGAATATGGAAGGTTATTCTGGAGCTGACATTACCAATGTGTGCAGGTATGTTAAAACTGCACAGCTTTTGTTTTATTTATTTTATTTATATTTTATTTTAAAGGGCACCAGCTCTAATCTTATACCATAGAAAAGGACTCCCAATTACAGTACAAATACTGTTACTGTAAAAGATCTAAAGAAAGCATAAAAAAAAAGAGAGAAGGATAAGATTTTTTTAAAAACTTGTTTGATTTTGATTGAGTGATTAAGCCATCCTGAAACAATTCATGTATATTTCATACTAAGCCGGTATTTCTCAACTGTGGCAATCCCAGAGTTCCCTAGCCAGCATGATCAAGTAACATTGTGACTTAATGTGATGATATGGACAGGCCAGATTAGAGTTCCTTTTTCCACTTCAGGATATTATGGTACATTCATGGTACATTCATATAGTAATATGGACAGATTGGCTTAATCCTGAGTAGTAAAATGATATGCCAGGATCAATAAAGATACTATGCTGCCTAGCCTGGCAAGGAAACCCTCTTAAGAAAAGCATCCTATCCTTACCTCAGTGTAAGTCCCTAGTCACATTTTGAAGCTGATCCTAAAAATTGCTATGCTGGCTGGCTTTGGTTCAGTGCTTGTGTTCCCACTACTCCTTTTTTGTTGGGTTATTGCTCCTCATTTTGCATCTCCTTTTACTTTTCTGCTCGTTCCTTTTCATCTGATACTTATTTACTCTTTAATCTTTTTTGATTACCCATCATTCTACACACTACAAATTGCATTCTGCTTAGCCCTTTTTTTTAATTCCCACATTGCCTATTTTGTTATTCATAATTCTCTATCCCTTCTATTTCATTCTTTTCCTTTGCATAGTCATTATTTCCTCTCCTTAAACCATTTCAGTTATTTTCTCACTTTGCTTACTGCTTCTCTTGATTTTTGCTTACTTGTTCCATTTACTGCCTCATTTTTATTTTGGGATGAGAAATCTTTGACTCCTCTATATGCTGCTGAACAACTGCTAGTAGCACAAGCCATGCTTAATGATGGTGGGGGTTGGAGAAAAACGTCTGGTTCATCATAGATTCTGCATATCCAGACTTCTACATTTCAGCTCTTTTCACTTTGTGACTCTTATCAAGGTATACAGAGTAATAGGGGTCAAGAAATCCAACTCAGTATATTGAAAACATGCCATTACTTTCTCTCTATCTTCAAATTGCTGTATCTTCATTTCATCTTCCTTCAACTTTCTATTTGTTGCTTGGAGCACTAACTCATGCAGGGAGATCACAGGTATGCTTGTTGGTGCCTTCTTAGAGAACCAGCATCTTTTTCTACACTCCTACGGCAGCCATGTAGTCCCCAGGAAAATAAGTGTTTTAGTAACAGAACACCCCTCCAAAGGTACTTAGAATCCAGTTCCAAAACGCCCTTCCAGGACACATAACTGCATTTTGGGTGCTTAGCAACCAACCCACGTTTACAGCCGCTAGCAGCATTCAATCACAATTTACAATGTTTTTGCCAAAAATCAGCATTTGAAAAGCTGAAGCTATGCTTTGTTTGCCATTAAAGAACTTATTTTGCGTAAAAAGCTGGCTCTTCTCATTATTATATAC